>NC_141096.1:44874555-45337055 GCF_041138505.1 Cibotium barometz
TCTTACCATGGTTACGTCGCACCCACTTAGTAGAGGTTTTTAGTTTCCTCTGGCATTGCTTAAAAGCATGCATTATTCATTGAGTCTTCTCATTATCTTCTCTTACCTCAGATTGTTGAGGTCTTGAATACTCTGCACAATGCCTTCTATCCTGAACGTCCATGGAACACCTCACAATTTCCCCCTCGTTATCCATACTGTACATCATTAAGAAATATATTAATGAAATATTTTTTAAATTTTATTTAATCTAGAAAAAAGTATGGATTATGAAAATAATCGAAACGGTGAATCAGAAACTAAATGACACGTACGTAGAATAGATTAAGACCCAACTACGCTCAAGTGAATGAATGGTAAAAAGGTATCCACATGATGTATATGTATATGTATATGCATATACATATGTATCTATATGTATATATATATGTATATGTATATGCATATGCATATGCATATACATACATATATGGTTGTATATGTATTTGTATATGTATATATATATATGTATATGCATATACATACATATATATATGTATATGTATTTGTATATATATCTATATATGTCTGAAGGCGGTTCACCTAATTTTAGCTTTTAGGAAACTCATTTAAAAAGATGGATGAGAGTGTGGGCCCAAGGGATTCACCTAGGAATATGTAAAATATCATGTGAGTTTGAAATCTTTAGGTAGTCCTCTATATATATATATATATTCTATATAAATAAATATTTTATTTAAAACAAAACAATCCAAATCTTTATCAAACATTAATCAAAAGTCATCAGTCTTTGACTTTTTAGGAACGTTTTGAATTGATGTTTATATTACGTTGAATCATTAATTATAAAACAATTCATTACAACATGCATGTTCCCCATGTAGAGGACACATTGTTTGAACAACATGCATGTTCCCCATGTAGAGGACACATTGTTTGAACAACATGCATGTTCCCCATGTAGAGCACACATATTGTGCCAACTTTCATAAAGGAATCTGTTCTTGAAGGCGTGTATGTCAATAATTCGAGCATAAGAGGTATGAGGGGCAATGCAATGCAGAAGGGATTTGGTCCCATGGGCTTCTCAAGTATCACAACAAAAACCAAGACAGTGATCGATCGTTTCCTTCTGCCATGGCGAAGGGGCTGCCGTTGGCCACACCGTTGACATCAAGCCGTTCATGTGAATAGCCTCCTCTCCCATCCATGAATGCATCGAGTTCAAGGTATAGATAAATATATATAATACATTTTGTTTGAAATCTTTAGGTAGTCCTCTATATATATATATATATATTCTATATAAATAAATATTTTATTTAAAACAAAACAATCCAAATCTTTATCAAACATTAATCAAAAGTCATCAGTCTTTGACTTTTTAGGAAGGTTTTGAATTGATGTTTATATTAGGTTGAATCATTAATTATAAAACAATTCATTACAACACTCATGTATACAATTGCATCGAGTTCAAGGTAGCAGCGCAGTACCAGTTCTGGTTTGCACTTGGAGGAGGCAAAGGCGGTCGAGGAGCTGGAGGAGGCGAAGGCACGACCACGTGGAGCTCAAAGGTAGCAAATTGAGGTGCCTGGCATACATAGAATAACCAAAATTTTTAAAAATTTGAAGGCTAGCCAAAATGCAACCACTTTTTCTCAATCATTTTTTAATTAAAAAACCCAAATTATTCTACACTCTCTCTCTCTCTCTCTCTCTATATATATATATATATATATATATATGTGTGTGTGTGTGTGTGTGTGTGTGTGTGTGTGTGTGTGTGTGTGTATAACAAAACACGTGGAGGGAGGGCCAGTCTCCCTTAAGCTTCTAAATGAAAATTTATCCTTAAGAAAATATATCATTTTAATATTTAAATATCCATTTTTAAGTTTTACATTCTTACTCTACAAAGAGGAAAAATATTTAATAGGCTATTCACTTCAAAAATGTAATCTAGAATATTAAAAATATTTAATAGACTATTCACTTATAAATGAAAAATTATGCTTAAGAAAATATATAATTTTAATATTTAAATATCCATTTTTAAGTTTTACATTCTTACTCTACAAAGAGGAAAAGTTCAGTAAAGTTCCACAACAACAAAAATGTCAAATCTGGCTGGCTTATATACTAGAAACATTCTATCTTTATCAAACATTAATCAAAAGTCATCAGTCTTTGACTTTTTAGGAAGGTTTTGAATTGATGTTTATATTAGGTTGAATCATTAATTATAAAACAATTCATTACAACACTCATGTATACAATTGCATCGAGTTCAAGGTAGCAGCGCAGTACCAGTTCTAGTTTGCACTTGGAGGAGGCAAAGGCGGTCGAGGAGCTGGAGGAGGCAAAGGCATGACCACGTGGAGCTCAAAGCTAGCAAACTGAGGTGCCTGGCATACATAGAATAACCAAAATTTTAAAAAATTTGAAGGCTAGCCAAAATGCAACCACTTTTTCTCAATCATTCTACACTTTCTCTCTCTCTCTCTCTCTCTCTCTCTATATATATATATATATATATATATATATATATATATATATATATATATATATATATATGTGTGTGTGTGTGTGTGTGTGTGTATAACAAAACACGTGGAGGGAGGGCCAGTCTCCCTTAAGCTTCTAAATGAAAATTTATGCTTAAGAAAATATATAATTTTAATATTTAAATATCCATTTTTAAGTTTTACATTCTTACTCTATAAAGAGGAAAAATATTTAATAGACTATTCACTTCAAAAATGTAATCCTAAATATTAAAAATATTTAATAGACTATTCACTTATAAATGAAAAATTATGCTTAAGAAAATATATAATTTTAATATTTAAAAATCCATTTTTTAGTTTTACATTCTTACTCTACAAAGGCGGTCGAGGAGCTCGAGGAGGCGAAGGCACGACCACGTGGAGCTCAAAGCTAGCAAACTGAGGTGCCTGGCATACATAGAATAACCAAAATTTTTAAAAATTTGAAGGCTAGCAAAAATGCAACCACTTTTTCTCAATCATTTTTTAATTAAAAAACCCAAATTATTCTACACTTTCTCTCTCTCTCTCTCTCTCTCTCTCTCTCTCTCTCTCTCTCTCTATATATATATATATATATATATATATATATATATATATGTGTGTGTGTGTGTGTGTGTGTGTGTGTGTGTGTGTGTGTGTGTAACAAAACACGTGGAGGGAGGGCCAGTCTCCCTTAAGCTTCTAAATGAAAATTTATGCTCAAGAAAATATATAATTTTAATATTTAAATATTCATTTTCAAGTTTTACATTCTTACTCTACAAAGAGGAAAAATATTTAATAGACTATTCACTTCAAAAATGTAATCTAGAATATTAAAAATATGTAATAGACTATTCACTTATAAATGAAAAATTATGCTTAAGAAAATATATAATTTTAATATTTAAATATGCATTTGTAAGTTTTACATTCTTACTCTACAAAGAGGAAAAGTTCAGTAAAGTTCCACAACAACAAAAATATCAAATCTGGCTGGCTTATATATTAGTAACATTCTATCGTACAATAAGTTTCTTCAAATTATTCGATTAAATTTTTACTGAAAACATACGATTCTTTCGAATAAAATGTATAATTCAAATCTCTCTCTCTCTCTCTCTCTCTCTATATATATATATATATATATATATATGTATGTATATATATATGTATGTATATATATATATATAAGTTTCTAAATGTCCACCACCATGCATTGACGTAGAGGCGGCAGAGAGAGAGAGAGAGAGAGAGAGAGAGAGAGAGAGAGAGAGAGAGAGAGAGAGAGAGAGAGAGAGAGAGAGAGAGTAAAATGATTTTGGATTTTCAAAATAAAAAGTGATTTATTTTGTTGTATATATATATATAATATATATATATACAAACGGCTCCTTCTCTCTCTCTCTCTCCCTCTCTCTCTCTCTTTCTTGAGAGAGTAAAATGATTTTGGATTTTCAAAATAAAAAGTGATTTATTTTGTTGTATATATATTGACGTAGAGAGAGAGAGAGAGAGAGAGAGAGAGAGAGAGAGAGAGAGAGAGAGAGAGAGAGAGAGAGAGAGAGAGAGATAAACTTTTTATTTTAAATCATTTTACTCTCTCTCTCTCTCTCTACCACGTCAACGCGTGGGGATTGACGTAGAGGCGGCAGAGAGAGAGAGAGAGAGAAAGAGAGAGAGATAAATCACTTTTTATTTTAAATCATTTTACTCTCTCTCTCTCTTTCTACCACGTCAACGCGTGGGGGTGCATGCATGCATCATCTCCCCCCCCCTCTCTCTCCCTCTCTCCCTCTCTCTACTGCCTCTACGTCACGTGGAGAAACATGCCATGCATGCATCATCTCCCTGCCTCCCTCCCTCTCTCTCTCTCTTTCGCCTTTACGCAGAGGCTTGGAGTCGGCTTCTTGCACAGAGGCTTGGAGTCGGCTTCTTGCACGTAAACGCAGAGAGCTTCTCAGCGTTTCTGGGCAAAGCTCTCAGCGTTTCTGGGCTACATCGAGGCTTGGAGGCGGCTTGCAGCTTCTCAGTGTTTCTGGGCGCGTTGGTGGAATCTACGTCTAGGCTGGCTGCAGGCTTGGAGTCGGTTTGCAGAGAGCTTCTCACTGTTTCTGGGCGCCGTGGTGGACATGCATGCATCATCTCCCTCCCTCCCTCCCTCCCTCCTCTCTCTCTCTCTCTCTCTCTCTCTCTCTCTCTCTCTCTCTCTCTCTCTCTCTCTCTCTCTCTCTCTCTCTCTCTCTCTCTCTCTGTGCCGCCTCTACGTCCAGGCTTGGAGTCGGCTTGTGTTTCTGGTTTTGTGTTTTGTCTTTGAGGACTTGGTCTTTGAGTCAGTCCAGAAAGCTAGCTCTCAGCATTTCAAAGCTCTCTGGACTCACTCAAAGACCAAGTCCTCATAGAGAATGTCTCTTTCAACCTTTTTCTCTTCTCTCCTCCATAGCAGCGCCCCTCCCTGCCTCCCTACCTGCCCTTCGTGCCTCCCCACTCTTATGTAAGCACCTTCACAATCACCACCTTCACAATCTGTTTGCATGCAACACAGAGGAGCTGTTGTTGCATGCAAATAGAGGAGTTGTTTTTGTTGTTGGAAGAGGCCATGGGGGCTGTGGGCGGCTCCGTCTTCCATCTCATCAACGCCATGAAGAACTCGCCCAGATGCGGGCTATGGACATGTGCTGCAACCCGACGCTGCACCCTTACGACACCCTTACGACGTGGGCGACAGGCGTATCATCGATGGGGTCCAGGTAGAGTAAACACGGCGCCAACATGCCAGTGTTTGCTCTCTTTCCTCTCTCTCTGTGTTGCATGTATATTCTAGGGCGTTTTTGACGCTATGAGGAATCCTCTTGCGTATTTTGACCTAATTGTGGCTTGCTGTCACTTGCAGATTGCCTAGTTGTTGCTGCAGGTTGTAGATTTTTGACCTAATTGTCCTTTTACCCATGCAAATTGCAGCTCAACATAGTTGTGCTTGGTAGATCTTGGTGTCTCTTTGCTCCTCCAGTTCCATCCCCTGTTTCAGTGGTGCAACATAGGAGTCAGCTGTCAAAAGCGTTCTCCATGGCCATGCGAGGAGGAGGGGGAGGTCCAAACCGACAGGGTGGAAGAGGCAGAGGCGGTGGCGGGAGAGGAGGCGGCCGAGGTGGTGAAGGAGGGAGAGGAGGTGGCCAACAGAGATGGTGGGATCCAGAATGGCGAGCAGAAAAGCTGAAACAAATTCGTGCAGATGTAGGTCATCTTGTTTTTTTATCAGTCCCTCTCATCTTTGTATTTTGCCTTCCCTCATGTGCATACACTATACATATGAATGGCTATACTTGTCGATGGCCTTACACAGAACTGCATGTGACCTCTCCATCCTCACTAACACCACCTACGTTTCTCTGTATCGCAGTCCCGACATGAAAGACGTCTTGGAGTAAAAGCAGACAATGGACACGGAGTAAAAGCAGACAATGCACGTGGAGGGAACCTTAGAAACGTACTTGCACCGTGTGGAGGTCGAGGCGAACAGCAAGCGTGGAATAGCAGGCGACTGGAATTGATTGGACCCGGGTATTTTCAAATGCAAGCGTGACGTGAGTGGGTATTTTCAAATGCAAGCGTGAACGTCACGCTTGCAAGGAGGAGGGAGTATTTTGAAATAGGCCCCCCTCCTTTGCCCACGTGGAGGGAGGGCCACTCTCCCTTAATCATGTATAGATAAAACGTAGGATCATGCCAAGTATGTAAACGTGGGAATTGTAGGATTAGGCCAAGACCCTTAGGAGTCTTGGACATGAGAAGGATGCATGGATAGATTTGGATTTTGTCATTTCATTAGGAAGGTGGTGGACTTTTTGATTGATTTATGCCAAGAACGCCTACATCAAGGAGAGAGTAACTTGTAAGTAATTCCCCTTCAATATTGTTTGTTTACTTTGTTTTTCTGTGGCTTCCATGGCTGACAGTCAAGCTAGCCTCCTGCTTCGCAAGCAGCTCAAAGGTACAAAACTACTCGCCAAGGTGGTCTTTAGGGACATGAAAGTTGACGAGTCTCTGCTGTTTTATTGTGTGTATAAACCTGAGGATGCAGACGTTAGGATCAGACCCAACAAGGGTTCAGGATTTATTTCATGGTTTGGCATGTTAATGGGTGCAGATCTGGCTAGGCGTCCTGTGGAGGGATTCTCAGCTGGGCTTGTAGACGACTCCAATATCTTTGAATGGAACGTGACCATCATCGGTCCCCCAGACACTCTATAGTAAGCACCTTCTCTGTGGTTGATTAGTAACAAATCCCGCCAAGAATCCACTTTTTATTTACATGAATATAGGCACTTTTATTTGTGAGTAGGCAGTGCCTTCTTACCCTTTGGCAGTTCACCCACATAGATGGTGGTGTTTATATTTACTGTCCATTCCTCCATCACCCTGATGGGTGCTAGATAGACATGCTCGAAGAAGGGCCTGTGTACTTTTGGTGTTGACTAGCCAGACAAAGAGCTTTCAACATGCCTCACTGATTTGTGTTTGTGACATCAGTTGGTTGCTTTTGATGTTGATGGGTGAAGCCTGGATCAAAGGGTTCTGGGCATCTCTTCGCAGCTTTTGTTGTCATGACACACAGCATTGTCATCGAGGCTGCTACATCTGAAAATTTGGGGTTACAAGTGAGTAATTGATGCTATTGCTTTTTGCTGCAGCAGAGTGTACTTAGATGATAGGATGTCTAATGAATGGCTCAAATGAGTAATCTGATACAGCCCAACTTCTGCAGCACTGCTGAGAATTGAAGGGTTTGGATAAGCAGAAGCTGCCACTGCTGCTGCCCTTAGGAAACCACTACTGATGAGGTGAGCCCCTTCAAAAGATGCAGGGTCCCCTCATGCTGGTCCAGCTGATAATGTCCCAATTCAGCACCCATCTGCCATCCATTTGCCTACTCACATGGACTGTTTGCCCTCCTCTGTGTAGTTGTTACATGCATCACTCCTCTAGATGCATATGGACATGGCTGTGAGCTAGGGCTAGACAGGAAGAAGTCAAAAGGGTCTCGTGGTTAATTATTTGGGGTAGTTTCACATGGCATGTAATCTGTGAGGAAAAAATGCATTAGTTATAGGAGCGGGGGCAGGAGACAATTTGTTCACAGGTTGAAAAGTGGTGCGAATGGGCCAGAAGGGTGCTATAAATAGCTAGGCTAAGAGACTGGGCAGTAAAATTGAGTTTAAGGGGGAATTCTAAGATTGAAAATGGGGGGGAAAATTCATGCCAAGTGACCCCGTCAACAAGAGGCATGCTGTTGAAACATATCCCATGTGATCTTGCAAGATGTTGAGGGTGATCATCATCATCGGTAGCATACCGTATTCAAAACCTAAAAAGACACATCTCACTTATGTTTGAGCATATGCATATGCTTCTTGCAAGCATGCAAGGACACTCGCACAAGTGTGAGTTGACTAGCACCCGCCATTTGTTCTCATTTTTGAAAAGGGTCCTCTCCCTGCATTCTTAACAACTCAAACTTGGGAGGCTTTACAGACTGAAGTTGTAGAGCACCAGCAGATCTAGTAGCCCACAACCTTACGAGGCTTCCAATGATCCAGCCTTCGGCAGGGTACAGTGAGGATTAAATGTTCAAGTCTCCAGCCCAAGCTAAATGCTTAGGGTGGAATTCATGACAGCCAGCAGTTTGTAACCCTCTCTTCCTCTACCCCCATGTATAGTCCGTGCAAGGTCTCCCTTTTTCTATGGCTCTCTTGTAGTTGGCACTTGGCTCATGGTTGTGGGTGTGGAAGGTTGTGGAGCATAATGAGTAGCTATGATGGATCATAACAAGACGATAGCATGATTAGCAACATGATTAAGAGCTAACGATGATGATTGATCTTAATAGAGTACTAATCACCCACGAGTTTGATTAGAACATAAACTTGATCACTTTATTCATAAAATGGAGCCTCTTTTATCGGCACATTACAAGCATAAGGAGCCAAGTCTGATTTCCCCAAAATTTCTCCACTATTCTCTATCTTTGACCTGTTTTTCTCTTCTAGATTGTAAGTCTTTAGCTCGATTCAAGGTGGGCTCATTTGTTCTTCTCCCACTTGATTTTGTAGAGATTCCTAGGTAGAAATGATGGCTTTTACTTGCTTATTGCCTTCTACAAAGCTTGAGTGACTCTAAGGTTGTTTGCATTAATACACATTTGGCTAAATGACTCCTAGTGATGGGTAATGGTTGCACTCCCAACAATGGGCGGCCCTGCAACATGCTTCGGATGGGTGGACCCATCAGAGACAAAGCGACATTGTTGTTGGGATTGTCCGAAGACTCAAAAGGTGTAACATGCTAAATATGTGGAAGCGTGCATTAATCGATGATTAGTGCTAAGCAACAAAGATTAACGCTAATCACAAGTGCATGATGATAGAGAAGTAGAAGAGAGAGACTCTTTACCTATTTTACTCCTATTGTATATTACTAGTAACTAAATGAATGAGTAATTACAATGGATTGGCAAAGAAATCAGATCTAAGCCTTGAATGCCAACCCTAAAATTAGTCCTAACCCTAACTCTAAAATCAGTCAGCCCAAACCCTAAAATTGGGTGTAATAGGTATTGAATGGAAGAGCAAGAGAGAACGCCCCATCAAATTCAGTCCCAAACTCCCAATTTTTGTTGATTAATGCCTGGCTAGCCATATGCAAAAAATTCTTGAACAGAGGCAAGACAGCATGCAACCTATCAATAAGGGAGCTTAACTCTTCATCCGGTACCCCTTCATGGAAAGGCACCCCTCCTACCCCTCCATCGAGTAGCCACACCCCTTCGTGGGTTCGCTCCAGCCGGTTGCCCGTTTGAGTGTCATACGATGAGTAGATGTTTTTTTATTAAAAAAAAAACACAACACAAACAAAAAACGTTAAGGGCGTGAGCCACAACTACCGGGCGCCACGTGCCTCTTTCCGCGTGCGCCAGCCTGTAGCCGCCTCCTTTTTGACGGCTCCAACCCGCCTCAGCCCTTCGCCTTGAGTGTGCTTGCTGTCCACTCTCTCTGCTTGGACTAGCCGCTCCCCTTTGAAGACTCTCGTATGATTTGATGACAACCTTCTCCCTAGTGCTTCTCCTACAGCAGCAACATCATTTATGGCAACATTTTCCAGGTGTGATTTTTCCATTTTCTTGGGCATTAAAATCTCACACAATGTGGCACATTAGAATATCGAAAATCCGTCACTTCATTCTTTTGCGTGCTCTCCACTCATCAAGGGCCAATATCACTTTTTATGGGTTTAAGAGGACCTCCCAGATCATGTGGACTCACATTATCCTCTTCTCCGACGGCTTATGGTAGAGGAAACCTATGAATTCAGTTATTTACAGGGCACTCACAGTCCATAGTGTCCTCTCCTACCGGTGTTTCTCCATCGGTGCCCCTGTTCCAGTGAGTGTCCCCCCCTCTTTACAGCCCACTCATTACTGTGTTTAGAGAGTCACACCGACTTCTCACCTCCGAGAGTTTGATGTGTGGGTGATCCGTGTTTGTACTTTCGCACAGGATCTGGATCATTACTGTTTTATACTCGGGCGTCATCCTTATCTGGGCGCTATCCTTCCCGAGTGCAGCATCATTTTTCATGAATATTGCACTAGAGCCCATCGGCGTCATCAACAGCAAAAACCCCCAGAGCCTCATCACCCTGCAGTCTCTACATCAGCATCTTCTCTCATGGCGGAACCTATTGATACACCGGCTCCTCCAGAATGGCAGCAAGCTTTGTAGCAACTTCAGCAGCAGTTCCAACAACAACTCCAGGAGTCCATAGCATCCTTGGCTTCACAGATCCAGCAGCTGCACATGGCCACCACACGAGTTCAGTACCAGCAGATGCTTCAGCAACAACAGTACCAGTAGATGAAGACGTCATTCCTTCCGAGGTAGAAGGCGACGACCTTAAAACTCTGTATCGTCTTTTACAAGAAAGTTAAACAAAGAAATTGGAAATTAAACCCCGTGAATCTTATTGTGGTCAGTGCAATAAGTGCATCTTAGACCAATGGCTCTACAAACTGCAGTTATACTTTGCAATCATGACCCTTTTTGATTCCAAAAAGGTGATTTTTGCGGTATCCCTCCTCGAAGACACTGCTTTATTGTGGTGGCAACGATGATAGCATGTCGGAAAATCAGTTACAATGTGGGAAAAATTCGAGCGGGTCCTCTGTAAGCAGTTCATACCTGCCAATGCGGATTTCCAAGTCCGTACTTGCTTATGCCATTTGGACCAAAATGGTTCCTTGGCCTCTTACATCTCCGAGTTCACTAACTTGATACTGGAGATTGACTCCTTGTCCCCAGTGGACGAACTCCATGCCTTCGTTGAAGGTCTTAACCCCACACTGCGTGCCGATGTTCATAAATATAATCCTGTCGATCTTGCCGATGCCATACGTTTTGCTAAGCGGGTTGTAGACATTAATTCTCGAAATTCGACCTCTTTCGGTCGAGCTAATACCTTTTAGAAAGCCAATGGGTCTCGTATGAACCGAGATAGTTGAAGAGAATCTTCTGGCACTTCTACCTCCCGGCCTAATCCCCAATGGAATAATTCTCAACAACCTCACCGACCAGAAGGATCGGCCTCTTTCTAGTCCCGACGTCCTCAGTCCTTCCAACCATGCAATTCGGATCGTGGACAGGACCAATCTCGCAATCCTCGTCCTTCCACTGTTCCTTTTGTACGGGATCAACAAAACACAGGATTGTGCACAATTTGCAATGAACCTTGAAACCGGCCTTCAGAAACTTGACGGGCGATGAGCACACGTAATCACACTTAAAACTATTTACGAACTGGAATAATAAACTTGGAGGAAGATGAAAAAGAAAAAGTGGAGTTAGAGTGCTCCTGCACAAAAGACCAATTGGCCCCAAGGTGTTTATTTATAACTCAAAGTCGGCGTAGCCCTTGCACAACTCCTGAGAAGATTTCCCCTTGATCCACGGGGAGGAGATCTCCTTCAAGCTTCACCCAAGATGATGTGTTGAATATAAGGGCCTTGGCCTCTATTTATACAAATTTGGGGGTCTCTTCGCTTTTCCTTGTGCGATTAGTTGCCGCTTGGATGCCCATCGCGTTTCCTTGCGTTCGCTTTTTCTCTTTTGCTTGTGCGCTTGTCCGCTTATGTGGCAGCCAGTCGCCATCGCTTCAGCCAGCCGCCAAAGCTTTTGCTTCCCGCCTTGCGCTTGCTTCGTTGCTGCTTGGCGCTTGGCTGTTGCCCACGCTTGGCTGCCCACGTGGCAGTACCTGCACCCGCCTCAGCTGCCCACGTGGCAGTACCTGTAGCTGCCTCAGCTCCTGAGCAGCAGCCAGCCACAGTGCAGTCCAGCCTGTGCAGCCTGTTGTACCTGCACATGTGTCAGCTGCCACGTCGTCTGCGCCACATCAGCTGTGCCATGTGTTGGTTGTTGATTGGGCTGAATCACAAGATGCCTCAGCTGCTGTTTCTTGCAACAAGGTAAGAGAAAAACCAAAAGCATGCACATGAACACACACACACACCAAACATGTATCTGCATCCACACACGTGTACAAACTTACACATGCATTTATTGGATTAAACATGATTACAATGCTTAAGACAAAGAGGTAAAATACTCAGTCTTGTAACATACCCCCCTCTTAAAACAAAGCAATCGTCCTCGATTGTTCATTCAAAGGATCTGCCAATTGAAACAGAACCTAAAAGAGCAACGAGAAAACTATGTCCTGCCAACTGAAACATAACATTTGAATAACATAAATCAAGAGCATCCACCTCGTGAATAGTCATGTCCCCCTGGATGCTTTACCTGCTCCGCTCATGGCCATGCCATAGGACCCACGATCAGCAGTACATCATGAACATGAGTAAACATTGATGCATATCAAACGAAAGTCTAGAATAGGCGTCCCCATTCTCTGAAGATATTCGTATATCCATGAATCAAACCATGTGACTAGTACACACATATCATAGAAATCCCATAGGCAGATATACTGTCAGGTCAGTATCTCGGGTGTGCTGATAAGAACACCAACAAGCGACTTCCAGATCTCATCCAAATGTTGTGACAAAGGAGCGGAGTCACACCCCTCTTGAGTAACAGGCAGTACTCCAGAATCCATAGCTGAACCTGTTTAAGCACTTTGTAAGGTAGGCTCCAAACCGAAAGCCTTGAGGTAAAGTTGTAGTATCCTAGGTGAATCTGCCAAGTCACCCTCCTCCATCCACTTCAACTCCTCCATCCACTTCAAATCCATAGGTGAATAGTTCACAAACTTCACCAGATATCGACGTGAAACTTTTCCTCTGACTTTTCTTTCTTTATGTGCCAAAATCTGTTCCGGTTGAAGAATCTCATCAAGTTCTTCTACCTCTAGTTGCGGCTCATCAACCTGCTCTGTAGGCACTGCAACTCTGAAAGGTCTAAGAAGACTCACATGGAATGCATTATGAATCTTCCAAGAGTCCGGTAACTGAAGACGATAGGAAACATCACTCATCTTCTCAATCACCTGAAAAGGGCCATAGTACCGCATACTCAATTTAGGATATAAGCTCTGTTTACCCTTCATTTTCCTGAGTCTAGTCTCCTCAAATCTCAAAAGCACCCAATCACCCAAATCAAAAACCAATGATCGACGGTGAAGGTTTGCTGCTTTTCTCTGTTTCTCTTGAGTCCTTTGAAGAGTCATTTTGACTTTTTTGTAAGCCTCATCCATATTCTCCACGAACGATCTGCCTCGAAGATCTTATCTTTTGTATGCAGGATCGGAGATACTTTCTTCCCGCCTTCCACAATCTCGAAAGGTGCCTTTCTTGTCGAAGTGTGAATGGTGTTGTTGTAAGCAAACTCCACCAAAGGAAGATACTTTTCCCACTGTTCTTTATGATCCGAAACATAACACTTTAAAAGATCCAATATAACTGAGTTGGCAATTTCCGATTGCCCATCTGTTTGTGGATGAAAAGACGATGAGAACTTGAACGAAGTCTTCATGTTCTTGAACAATGCTCTCCAAAATAAACTCGTCATTCGAGGATCTCGGTCACTAACAATAGATGTGGGCATCCCATGGTATTTGAAGATATTCGTAAAAAATATCCTCACCATTTGCTCTGCATTAATCTTCTTCCAAACTGGAATGAAATGAGCCTGTTTGCTGAAACGATCTATGATAGTCCAGATGCCATCATTCCCACTCTTTGTCCTAGGAAGTTCAAAGATAAAATCCATAGCAATACTCTCCCACGGTCTATCTGGAACAGGCAAAGAATGAAGTAACCCAGGTGTCTTTTGACGGTCATAGTTCACCTTCTGACAAATGATACAATCACGACCAAAAGCATCAGAATCCCTGCGCATAGTAGGCCAATAAAAGAATGTCTCCAAAGCCTTCACTGTAGCCTCAATACCACGATGGCCTGCATAAGGCGGAGCATGGCATTCTGTTAAAACCTTCTGCCTCAGCTGAGATGTGACACAATTTGTCATGCATCATCAAGAATCCTTCCTTGAGAGAATAATGATCAACTCGCTCTCCTTCGGTCAAACGATAAAAAATCGGCTCAAAATTTGAGTCATTAGCATACTGTCCTCGCATATCATCAATTTCACGATGAAAGATAATGGAGACGGCGGCCACATGTGGTTTCCTAGACAAGGCATCGGCTACCACATTCTTTTTGCCATCCACATGAACAATCTGAAAGTGAAACATGGACAAAAAGTTTGCCCATCTCATATGCTGCTCTGAGAGCTTTGTTTGAGTAAGGAAGTATCGAAGAGTCTGATGATCACTCTGAACAATGAAATCAGCCCCAAGAAGATACTACTTCCAAGTAGAAAGAGCATGAATAATCGCAAGAAGCTCCTTCTCATATACTTGTAGATTCCTTTTTGCTGGTGACAAAGTTCTACTCTCATAAGCAATAACATGTCCTTCTTGCATAAGAACAGCTCCAATGCTATTCCCACATGCATCACAGTGTACCACAAAAGGTTTATGAAGATCCGGTAAAACCAAAATTGGACCAGTGGTCAGGGCCTGCTATGGGCTATGAGATGGAGCAGGGCAGTCAGGCCATCAGATTTATTAGGGGCCAGCCTGGCCTGGTTCCGGCACCGGATTTCTCATCCGCCAGCTGGACACAGGAGCGGGATTTACGATGGGAGCTCCTCAGCAGCCTCACCATCTGGTTCACCTGGAGGGCCCGATGCTTTACGGCCTTTGAGGGGAGATTGGAGCCACCAGCAGAGACTGTACGGGGGATTTGGCAGGAGTTGATCCACACCCTGCGAGGACAGTACGACCGCATCCGGGGAGACTCGGATGAGGCGATCTTGCGGCGCCAGGCCTTTCACACCACTTGGCGTTGTGGCCCCTTCCACACCTTACACACGGGATCCCCCCGTTGGCACTACAGGCCACCTGTTTGGCTCTTCCCCCCCCCCCCCCCCCCCCCTATTGTATGATTTAGCCTCTCAGTCCTTTGTACTGATGCTTGTATTTTGCAGCACCTAGGGAGACTCTCCCTTGCTGCCATGCTGTATTCACTGTCTGTTTCTCTTATGAGCAGGAGAGATCTTTTGTAGCCCTACGGGCGTTTTGGTCAGGTGATGTAAAGGTGAATCAATTTCTGCAAAGAATTGGATAAACCTCCTGGAATATGAACAAAGTCCTAAGAAACTTCTCACATCATGAATAGTCTGTAAATCTGGCCAATTCTTTATCGCTTCAACTTTTGCTGGATCCATCCTGACGTCATCCTTAGACATTATGTGCCCAAGAAAGTGAATCTCCTGTGGAGATCGAAAATTGTGCGGCTTGTAGCATGTTCTTCATAAGTGTGACAACATTGTGGGAATCTTATGCTTGTCCCAAAGAAGAGAATTCAAAGTATCATTGAGATTGAAAAACCTTATGGGTGAGTGTATGCATGTGGGCCAGACAGGAAACTTCTTATGTGCCCTCTTGAAGCAACAAGCACACAAAGAGTCATCCATGTTGAAGTGTTTGAGGATATTGTTATGACCATTAAAAAGAAGGGGACATCAATTCTAAAAGACAAGAACAATGCATGAAAGATGGGACCAACAAAGAGGGTAATGGTGATGTTGGTGGTAGTAGCAAGAAGGGAAATGAAAATAGCAAAAAGGGAAGTAATTGTAGCAAAAAGAGCAAGGTTGGTAGCAGCAAAAAAGGAAAGGACAGACAAGGGAAAAAGGAAAGCACGAACAAGCAGGGAGAGGATGGTTGTAACAAAGAAGGACATGACAACAACAACAAGAAGGGAAAGGAGGTTTGCAATGAACATGAGAAGGACTCAAAGAGGAAGGTTTTATCTCACAAAGAGGTATCAATAGATGAGCTTTTGAAGATGCTAAAGAACCACACTACACAATTTATCAAGAAATTTTTTATATATGGATGGCAAGCTGATCAATTCAAAGAATGCTTGAAGAATCGATTTATGTGTTCTCAAATGTTGTAGCCTTAGAAAAATGGTTGAATGTAGTGGAACGGATGGAAGAGTGTTTCTATTATGTTACAGGGTGGTATTACAAAAAGCTAGATGATCAACACTATTGTCTACTAGATGATAAACCAGTTGCCGTAGTAGTATCTCATTTGACCAAAGTCTTTGAGGGACTTAAAAACACAACCAATCTTCTTTCCATAGACAACCAACCTATGCTTTTTAAGTTCCTCAAAGACTTTGGTCAAATGCTCCCGATGCTCCTTCTCTGAGTGAGAAAACACAATCATATCATCAAAAAAAGTGCCCACAAAAGAATGGTGGGGTCGAAAAATTCGATCCATCATCCTGTTAAAAGTCGCTGAAGCATTCATAAGACCAAAAGGCATAACCAAAAACTCATAAAGTCCAAAAGTTGTCTTGAAGGCTGTCTTGTGAACATCTTTTGGCGCGCTTGATGCGAATTTGATGATATCCACTCTTCATATCAATGCGACTGAAGTATGTTGCTCCTTGTAACCGATCCAGAATATCATCGATTCGAGGTATAGGGAATCTGTTCTTGATGGTAATCTTGTTGAGTGCCTTGTAGTCAATGCACATGTGCCAAGAACCATCTTTCTTTTGTACCAAAAGCACTGGTGAACAATAGGGCGAAGAACTCGGCTAAATCAACCCTTTGTCCAACAGATCACGCACTTGGCTCATAATCTCTTCTTGTTGGGTTGCACTCACCCTATAGGGTGGCTTATTCGGTGGTGAACTTCGAGGAATCAAATCAATCCCATGATCCTCAAGCCTGGTAGGCGGCAATTCCCCTAGCAAAGCCTCAGAAAAACAATCTTGAAAACCTTTGAGAAAATCCAATCTTTCCTTATGCAACTCAAATAAGTTAGAATCCGTGGTATCTTGATTCTCTTTAACAAACAATAAGTAAACAGAAAGATGTTTCTTTATTAGACGAGAAATGGCCGAGGCCGATACAACAGGAATAGATTCCCTTTTAAGCTTTACATCAAGAGTGTGTTCCTTATTAGTGAGAGAGATTTTCCTGTTGAAAGTATCTACTACCGCTTTAACCTTATGGCACCAAGGCATACCCAACAGAACATCACAACCCTCCAAAGGCATAATGAAGAAGTTATCCTCTCTGTTGGTGTAAGTCTGCACACTGAGACGCAGTTTTCCAATGATCGGTGTAACCTCAACCGAATGTCCAGGACAAGCCAAAGTAGCCTCATGTAACACACCCATCTCCTCTGGTTTGATGCCCAACTTTGCTGCAAGCTCAGGGGTGATAAAGTTTGCACGAGCCCTAGGATCAAAGAAGATCAAAACCTCCTGATCTCGAAGTCTTCCCCATGCTTTGCATAACTCTGAAGATGCATCCCCTTGCTTCATCCCTATCAAGTCAGGTACTAGTCCGGCAAACAGTTTCTGTTTCTTTGCTTTAGGCTCTTCCTGTGAATCATCTGCGTTTTTAGGTGCTCTCTTCGGACACCTATAGTACCGATGCCTTGCTTCTCCATAGGAGAAACATTTGTTGCCAGCTATAAGCTCTTTCCTTTCTTCATCTGTCCTTTGAGGTAAAGGCTGAAATTAGCCCCTTCTCTCGTGGTTCAGTGTTTTTGGTCTCTTTTGATTCCTTTGATGCTTTCTTGGAAAAGAGACGTTGATCCTTGAATCTTGACATCTGACCAGTAAGCATGGCATATCCAGTTTGAGCATTTTCTATCATCTGAGTCATATTAATGACCTTTGTTTTGATGCAATAATCTCGAAGCTCCTTGGGTAACCCACAGCAATAAGTTTCTATCTGCTCAACCAATGACACGGGTCTAAAGGATGTGAGCGGTAGCAGAGCATCCCAAAATTTCTTGTTATATTCTTCCAGATTGTTACAATCTCTGGAATCTAATCGATGCCAAGCTGTCATAACATCCACCTCAAAAGTCGGTGTCAACCATAAGGAAGAGAAGATTTTCTTGAACTCCACCCAGGTGCTAGGTGCTATTCCTTGATGAAGAAGTGTCGACCACCATTGAAGAGCATTACCCTCTAGGAAAGAAGCTGTCTTTCGTACCTTAGATGCCTCTGTGAAGTTACCACCAGAAAATGCCGCATCAAACTGTTGAATGAAGGTGAGAGCCTTCAAACGGTCCTTTTCACCACTAAAAGTATCAAACTTTACTGCAGCACCACCCTCTTTATAATCTTTTGGCTTCTCGCCTTGAACAAGATTATTATAGGGATGTGGTTTGAGAAGAGAGTTGCCCACAGCATTAGATCCTATTCCCATCATACCACCTCCCATACCAGGCATACCAAAAGCACTTCCACCACCGCCACCATAAGTTCCATACATACTTCCTGGCATACCTCCATACATACCTCCATGCATACCTGGTTGCATGCCATAGCTCTTAGTCATGTCCATATTGGGTACACCCGTCATGGAATGAAAGATAGAGCCTCCACCAAAGTAACTAGGATGAGAAGTATTGAAAGGGTTTCCATGGATAGGTGGGGGAAAAGAAGAAGAATCAGGGTATGGCTGAAAATTTGGGTGGATGGGAGTCGAATGTTGAGGCTTAGCTTTCTTCTCAGACCCTTGCCTCCATGGTTTGGAATCAGCTTTGAAGTTTTGTGGAAAACGTGAGTCCTTCGCGAGTTCCATTAATTCCTCCATCAAACTCTGCATTTTTGCTTCATAGGTGGCATCATCACCTTCAAGTTCTGGCATATCAGAAGGTATTTCTTGCTCGCTTTTCTCGTCTTCATCGAAATAGTAGTCGTCCTCTTTCGAAGTTAGATACTTCATCTCTGCACTAGTTCCAGCCATAGAATTAAATGTGTCGACCCCACAGGCTCGCCTTCTTGAAAAAGTTGATGATGAAATCCAGGCAATGGAACCTTGAAACTGGCCTTCAGAAACTTGACGGCGGGCGGTGAGCACACTTAAAACTATTTACGAACTGGAATAATAAACTTGGAGGAAGATGAAAAAGAAAAAGTGGAGCTAGAGTGCTCTTGCACAAAAGACCAATTGGCCCCAAAGCGTGGCGCCATAGTCACAAGGGACGGGGGACGGGGATGGGACGGGGGACGGCCATATGTAGGGAACGGGGACGGGGGTAGGAATGGCACTTAAAAATTACTTTTCCAGTACCACCCACTCACCTATACGGGCAAAGCTTGCATGTCCATGGCTGTGCACCACCTCCATGAGGGGATGGGGTGTGATTGACCTCATCCCACCATGTCCATTCCGTCGTCCTTCTACGGGTAGTTGGAACTTGAAGAGCCACTGCTAGGAGGAGGATGCCATGGATGATGGATGCCTCCTTGTCACTTGATAGCTTGAGAGAGAGAGAGAGAGAGAGAGAGAGAGAGAGAGAGAGAGTGAGTGAGGCTTGAGCCTTGAAAGTTGAGGGAGAACTTGAGTGTGAGGATGGGTGGGGATGTGTGTGTGTGTGTGTGTGTGAGGAGAGTGTGTGTCTTGAGAGGCTACAGCTTGCTTGTGTGAGCTTGAAACTTGAGACCTTGGCCCTTGAGGCTTGCCGCTTGAGGGAGAGAGTGTGTGTGTGTGTGAAGCTAAAGCTTGAAGTGTGAGGGAGTGTGTGTGTTTGTCTTCTTATAGGGAGGGAGGCAAGAGAGAGGCCAAGGCCCAAAGCCTCAAAGGCTCAAGGCCTATGGGCCAAGGCTAAAGGCCCATGAAAAGCCCCTCCCAAACGGCCAAAAGAAAAGGTCAAAAATGTGACCATTGCCCAAACAGTAACCTGTAGGCGTTCCCATGCAGCCATCCCCCACAACCATCCCCTCTTGGATCAGTCCCCAAAATGCCGTCCCTTGTGAGGGACGCCCAGCTGGGGACATCCGTCCGTCCTCGTCCCAGAGTGTTCCCGGGATGGCGTCCCCCCGTTCCAAGGGTCCGTCCCCTCCGTCGCCTGTGACTATGCGTGGCGCCCTTGCAGGTATTTATTTATAACTCAAAGTCGGCGTAGCCCTTGCACAACTCTTGAGAAGATTTCCCCTTGATCCACGGGGAGGAGATCTCCTTCAAGCTTTCACTCAAGAAAGTCACAAGTGGTAGCATTTTTTAAAAAAAAACCCATGTTGCTTTTTCTTTAATTTTTAATTTTTAAAATTTGGGTTGCTCGGCGTTTTCTTCTCTTCGCTTTTCCTTGTGCGATTAGTTGCCGCTTGGATGCCCATCACGTTTCCTTGCGTTCGCTTTTTCTCTTTTGCTTGTGCGCTTGTCCGCTTATGTGGCAGCCAGCCGCCAAAGCTTTTGCTGCCCGCCTTGCGCTTCCTTCGTTGCTGCCTGGCGCTTGGCTGCCGCCCACGCTTGGCTGCCCACGTGGCAGTACCTGCAGCCGCCTCAGCTGCCCACGCTTGGCTGCCCACGTGGCAGTACCTGTAGCCACCTTAGCTCCTGAGCAGCAGCCAGCCACACGTGTAGTCCAGCCTGTGCAGCCTGTTGGGTGTTGGACTCACACACTCACACACACAAACCTGCACATTAGGGTTAGGTGCAGGGTAGAGAAGCTCACACACAGAAATGAGAGAGAGAGAGAGAGAGCCAAAAGTGTGGTATCCACAAAATGCAAGTCTACCCTTGCATGTGTGCCACATCCATATAATATAGAAGTACAAAATATTATATGTTAGAGTGTCCTTTCACACTTGATGTCCAAGGGGAAAAACCACATGGAAAAAAGTGCCCTTGGTTAAGCCCTGTTCACACATAGCACTACCATAAGTGAGCATATGCCTACAAATCCCCCCTGTAGTGGAAGTGTGAACCTGTACAAGGTAGCAGATCACTCTCTGTATGAGAGTAAGCCCAAAGCTTTGCGGAAAGCTTCAAACTTTTCTCGAGGTAAAGCCATTGTGAATAGATCTGCAACATTATCCTGTGTAGGGCAATAAGATAAACTGATCTCCCCTGCATGTAGTCTCTCTTTGACATAGTGATAATGAATCTCTATGTGCTTGGTACGTGCATGAAATACTGGATTTCGTGCCACGGCCATAGCACTCTGGCTATCAGTGAGAATGGTGGTGGGTGTCTGCTGACACTCACGAAGATCAGCCAATAGTCTCCTCAACCATACACAATCTATTGTAGCTGTCAAGACTGCCCTGTACTCAGCCTCACAAGTAGATGTAGCAACAGTGGGTTGCTTTTTACTCAACCAAGATATGCATGAACTGCCAAGAAAAAAACAATTCCCACTGGTGGATTGCCTGGTATCATAATCACGAGCCCAATCTGAATCACTGTATGCCTAAAGCTGCAAGCTGCCCCCCGTGGGATAGAACAAACCAAGATCCAGGGTACCCTTAAGATAACGAAAAATGCGTTTGACTGCTTGCCAATGCTTTGTGCGTGGACTGTGCATGAATTTGCTCAACAAAGACACCCCAAAAGATATGTTTGGCCTCGTGTTACACAAGTAAATGAGGCATCCTACTGCCTGGCTGTAAATGCCGGCCTGCCTCAAAAGGCTCTCCAATATCATGCATAGTAAGCCGTACACTTGGTTCTACCGGAGTAGAAATGGGCTTACATTCATCCATGTGAAACCTTTTTAGCAAACTTTTTATGTACTTAGTTTGCTGCATAACAATGCCATCATCTGTATGCATAAACTGTATGCCGAGATAGTAGTGTAAAGGCCCCAAATCTGACATATCAAATTCAACTTTCAAATCAGCTTTGAAATCTGAAATTTGTGCTTTGCTTGTACCTGTAATGAGCATGTCATCTACATACAAGATGACTATGAGAATATCAGCATCGGTTTTCTTCACATACAATGTGCTTTCAGCTGGACTATTCTCATAACCTTGGCTGGTTAGATGAGCATGTATCTTATCATACCGGCTGGTTAGATGAGCATGTATCTTATCATACCAAGCTCTTGGAGCTTGCTTTAACCCATACAATGCTTTGTGCAACCTGCATACTTTATGTTCCTTACCAGGAACTACAAAACCAATGGGCTGATTTACATATACTTCCTCCTGTAAATCCCATTGTTCTTCATGATAGAAGAAATTTCAGCTTGCATAGCTTGCAACCAATGCTCATTCTCATGTGCTTCTTCATAAGAAGAAGGCTCTTTTGAATCAAAGAGACCACCCATTGCGAATGTAGACTCCCCACGATGTACATTCAAAGCATGGCTGGAACTAGCCCTTGTTCTACCTGTGAGTGGAGCTGCAAGTTTGCTTTCTTGCAAAGTTTTCAGCAACCATCTTGGCACTGACTTGGCTGTGTCTATGGCTGTTTGCTCTTCCCTGACAAGATCTTCCACTTCTTCCATAGAAGGGGGCTGAATGGCTGGGTGTTCCACATGTTCTACATGTGGATTTTCTTGTGTAGGGGCTGGCTGATCTGAATCCCCCCCTAATTGCAATGGGTAAAAGTCCATCAAACATGTCCTGTATGCCTGTATCATTGCTTTTATACAAGCTGTACATGGGCTGTCCTGAATTTTCAGCAAATACCACATCTCTACTGACAAAAATCCTTCGTGTAGTTGGATTATAAAGACGGTATCCTTTGCTCTCATTGCTGTAGCCCACAAAAATGCATTTAATTGCTTTGTCATCTAGCTTTGTTCGGAGTTGTTCTGGCACATGTGCATATGCCAAACACCCAAATGTACGCATATAATCCACTGTTGGCTTTCGGCTATACCAAGCCTCAAATGGTGTTATGGTTTTCAAAGCTTTTGTTGGACACCTGTTCAACACATGAGTTGCACACATTATAGCTTCCATCCAAAATTCGTGAGGCAATTTTTGTGCTTTCACCATGCATCTTGCCATCTCCATGAGAGATCTATTTTTCCTTTCAGCTACACCATTCTGCTGCGGTGTATAAGGCACAGTACATTGGTGTTTGATGCCCTTTTGAAGCATATAATCATTGAATGCATTTGACATGTATTCTCCACCTCTATCTGAGCGGAGTGTTTGGACTTTACATCCACACATATTCTCAACCATCGCTACAAAGTGTCGAAAGCATGTAAACACATCTGCTTTCGCTTTCAAAGGGTAAGCCCAAGCATACCTGGAGTAGTCATCAATGAATGTGACAAAGTAAAGATGCCCCCCTATGGATGGTGTCCGCATCGGACCACATACATCACTATGTATGAGCTGTAATTTACTTTCAGCTCCATCCTTGGGGAATGGTTTTCGACGCATCTTTCCCAAAATACACCCCTCACATACATGTCTTGTTGGAGACTCAAGAGGCGGCATATTATCAACCATATGATGCTTCTGCAAAAGCATCAAACTCCGAAAATTTACATGCCCAAAACGAGCATGCCATAGCTCTGCATCATGCATAGCAGGAGTGTGGGCAGCCACTGTATTTGCAACATAAGTGCGCTTGTCATAGCTGTCCAGCTTATACAAGCCTTTGTATCGTGTTCCAGAAGTGATACTTCATAACCCTTTGATAGGTCTTTTACCAAACACTTCCCATCTTCAAATTCAACCTTTAAACCTTGGTCGTTTATGGTTGAGACGGAGAGCAGATTTTTCTTTATCCCTGGAACATACAATACATTTTTCATACATATATTGGCACCATTGGTTGCAATAAGTATGACATTACCAATTCCCTTTACTGGATATGTGGTATGATCTGCACATGATACAGTGCGGCCATTTGAAGCATAAACCAAGTGCTGAAATACATCTTGGCATGAAGTGATGTGGCTCGAAGCACCACTATCAAAATACCATGATGCATTCTGTCTGTCAGATGCAATGCAAGACATATCAGTGTCTGAAGCACTTGGTGTGTCACTAGTGCATGTGACCAAAAAAGTGTACTCTTCCTGGATTACATTAGCTGATTGCTGTGCTTTGCCATCAGAAGAGTCTGCTGCATTGCCTGCTTCTTTCCTTTTCTCTTTTGCAATCCGCTTCCTACATTCACTGATGTAGTGTCCAGGCTTATGGCAGTAGTGACATTTGCCCTTATTTTTGGGCTTGTTTGCATCCCCTTTGTCAGACTTTTCACCACTAGAAGAGGGCTGTCCATGACCAGCCTTGCTAGACTGTTGTCCCCCATGCCTAAAGCTCTTTGCTTTACCCTTATCCTTGGCTGTAAATGCCTTTTCTCCACCACGGTTGCTCGATAAGTTTGCTCTTGTTTGCTCTTCCTGCAAGAGTAAACCCACGAGCTCTTCAAAAGTGACGGGATCACCACCTCCTCTCATTGAGAGGTTGAGAGAGGTGTGAAAGCCCAAGTAGGAAGGCGGTAAAGAATGAAGAGTGTTGGTGATCATCTGTCTGTCTGGGATAACCTCATCAATGTTGAGCAATTGTTCCTGCAAATCTTTCACTTTGGTGAGATGATCTGCCATGGAGTCACCCTCATCCATAGAAAGAAGATCCAATTGCTTCTTCAAGTAGGCAACTCTTGCCTCGTTGCGTACCTGATACATTGCTTCCAATGTGTCCCATGCAAGCTTCGATGTCTTGCATGAACGAATGTGCGGAATAATAGTCCTTTTCACTGAAAGGGCTATCAATGACATGGCCTGTGCATCTCTAGAGTCCCATCTCTTCTGCTTTTGTGTGGGAGCAGGATCTACATCAGGAGCTCTCTGAGCACCTCCCCTTTGAGGTGTGGTTGGCTGTATGGTAAGTGGGCGTGTGTCATCACCACACACGATGCCCCAAAGCCCTTCGGCTACCAGCAAATTACGGATCATGAAACTCCAGAGGGAGCAGTTAGATCCATCCAGCTTGTCCTCCTGGGTGAGCACACCAAATACATCTGTAGCATTCTGTGCCATGTCAACAAAATATATCTGCAAGCAAACCAAGCACCAATGTGCACTGCCAGGCAACCAAATGTCCTGTGCAAATGTATGCCTGCAAACCAAAGCAAGTGTAAACCTGCACCAAATTGTCCAATTACACACAATGTGTATACATACGCGACAAATCGCAGCTGGAATGCCCAATTACATGCTCCAATCTGAAAATCCCCAATTTTTATGCACTCCAATCGCTTCAATGTGCATCTAATTGGCCAATTTCCACAAAAGCCCCAAATTTTTGCAAATGAAAGAGGTTCAATTTGTTGATTTTGACCTCAATTTCGAAAACCCCCAAATTGCAGGCAAAGCAAAATGCCCAATTTTTTCAATGTCCTGGTGGCGGCAACGGGTAGTAAGAGGCGGTGCTAGTTTGGGCAGGCGAGGGACCAGATGGCGCTGCTAAACGCCTACGCCTCCTACGCTCTCAGGGCAAAGCTGGAGGCATTGAAGCAGTTGCGCGGCCTCACAGGCCAGGCAGACGCCATTTTGGACGATGCAAGCCTCGTCGATGGAGCGCTCTATGACGATTCCCAGCTTTTCCTCCTTATCGACATCAGATTGAAAAGGGGGGGCGCTAGCCATGGCTGCTGCTGCTGATGATGGTGCTGCTAGTGTTCTTCCATTCAACGCTCGCTGCAACGACAGAGAAAGGCACGCAGTGACGAGGCAAGCTGAAGCAGTTGTGGCTCTAATACTAGTTGAAGGGAGAGAGTTAGGGTTTCATGTGGGAGACAGAGAGAGAGAGAGAGAGAGAGAGAGAGAGAGAGAGAGAGAGAGAGAGAGATGTGGGGATAAGTCAACTCACAAAGTATGAGTGTGTGACTCCCCTATCACACATGTATATTTGCTCTAGTACACATAGTGCGCTTAGTACATTAAAAGTACTAAGTGTACTATGTATTATAAAACTTATGGGCTTGTACACACTACAAGGGTGGGCATAATGCCTTTACCCCAACACTCTAGAGGCTCCTCATTGTCTGTCTCGACATAGTCCCAAAATCCTTCACCCATCAAGAAATTGGTCATTTTGAACTTCCAGGCATGGAAGTTGTTCTTGTCCAGTTTCTCACTGACAATTTGATTGAGTCCGTTAGACATGTTTGCCTGTAACAATTAGAAACTTGCAAACAGACAATTTTTGTGTGCAACTTCTAACACAGCAGTATCTTCTGTAACTGCTGCAGCAGTACTTCAGCACAACTTGTATGTCACAAGATTTAACCAAAGAACATGTACATACACCTAATATCAACAATACATGTACAAATAGCTGCAGTGCAATAACCAGATTTCGACGAGATAGTTCTCTATCAAAACTTCTCGAAACTGTGGATAATACCTTGCAGTGAGCGAACGGAGATTGAAACGTGTCCGAAACCCTAATTTGGCCGCAAAATTGTAGTACAAAGTATTGTGTACCACACAAGCATCTCCAAGCCTACGAAGACAGCTCCTCAATTGGAGATGTGTAGCTCCCGAAGCTACCGAGGAGGCGTTGTACCTAAACAAGAAGGGGAAGAGATGATGATGCTCTTACCCATGTACCGCTTTCTTTCTTGCTTGTTCTTGCCTCTTGCTTGCCTCCTTAGCTCTCACATGAACCGGAGCTCTAATACCAAAAAGAGAATGTGAGGGAGAGGGAGAGATTGAGTTCCTTGCAAGCGCGCGCGCGCACACACACATAAACACACACACACACACATACACACACACGAGAGTGCAAGACACAAGAGAGTTTCTTCTCTTCTCTACAACCATATAACTAAAAGATAAGAGTACATACATAAAGGAAAATTACTCTCCTACAATGGTCGGTCCATAGTGTGAACCGGACTATATGAGTTGGTGCTATAACTATGCCATAACTCTAATACTCCAAAGTGGCTATCACATAGCGTGCCATCCTCTAGCGGGATATCAACCATAATCTCACCAACCATGCGAGTGGCATAAGTGCGGAAGCTATCACTCAGGCGGGTCATCAATGTCCGCCGTGGCACTAGTTGAACTCGATCTCAACATTCCGCATGTCACAAATCATGGAGCTACCCACTCGCACCTAGTCACTCACCTAATGTAACATGCAGCGGAAGTATTCGTAATTAAGGATCCTGTCACACAAGTCTCACACCGCCTTCTGTATCCTGAGTTTCACGAGTTTAGCAATCTACTTTTATGTCATGTGCATAAAATGCCATGGACATTCTCAGATGCTGGTCCAGAAGAAGCAGCTAGAAAAAGAGTATAAGAATCAGAACTTGGAGCACAGAGTGCTATTGGCAGTGTGGACTTGGAGCAAGGCTTGGAGGGAAGGAGGAAGGCCTGTTGGCTGTCGGCTGCACACAGATGATGTAGGCTGAAGAGAAGAGCTTGTTGGCTATACCAGAAGAGGTCGACTGCAGAGCAGGCGTTTCAGTCTAGGGTGTGGCGCAGCCCGACCAGCAAATAGTGGAGTCCAAGCATCAGTCGGCGACTGCTCCTTCAATGTTCCAGAAGGCCTATAAATAGGCAAGGGTGCTCCTCATAGTGGTCATTCACTCCCATAAGGGGTGGGTCCTTAGGGTCCAAGTAGGGACTAGATTTTGGGTATTTTATCACCTTTTGTATGAGGCAGCCTAGGGCTGTAGAAAAGTACCTTTTTGTACTATATGATATATACTGAATTTCTAGCCATCTCTCTCTCTCTCTCTCTCTCTCTCTCTCTCTCTCTCTCTCTCTACTCTCTCTTCATGTTTGCGTTTTGCTTCAGCATGTTTCCAGTGGTGTTTAGGGCTGAAAGAAGACCCTCAGAGCTTCTACGTGTTACATTGGTATCAGAGCATCAGGTCAGCAAAGCTAAACACTGATTCAGTCCCATACGATGGTGTACAGGTCCAAGGTACAGGAAAGTACATAGATACGAAGCCAAAGGCAAGAAACACAGAATCGGGAAGAGCTCCCAGGAGGTTTGTTGGTGGTGTTCCACAAAGCTAGAGGGGATGGCAGTCCTGTGAGCCAGATAGGTTCTCGGGCAACGGTCCCAAGGGAGGATTATCCTCCAAGGGGTGATGTGAGAGTGCCAGACTCATTTCTCAGGAATGAAGACCAAGAAAGTGTTCAGAGTCAGGGCAAGAATGGATTGGGGACTAGAGGGAACAGATGCATAGATCTTATTCAGAGTCAGAGTGGTTTTAGAGACCGGGCCGGGCTTTCAGAGAAAAGGGTTGCGAGAGATGGATGGATGACATAGGGACTCCCAGAACAGAATGGGATGATGACAGTCACCCAAGGAAAAAGTTGGAATCCCGTCATCAAGTTTAGCAAAGAGGGATGTCATGTGCATGCTGCAAGGGTGCTCCTCATAGTGGTTATTCACTCCCATAAGGGGTGGGTCCTTAGGGTCCAAGTAGGGACTAGATTTTGGGTGTTTTATCACCTTTTGTATGAGGCAGCCTAGGGCTGTAGAAAAGTACCTTTTTGTACTATATGATATATACTGAATTTCCAGCCATATCTCTCTCTCTTCATGTTTGCGTTTTTCTTCAGCATGTTTCCAGTGGTGTTTAGGGCTGAAAGAAGACCCCCAGAGCTTCCGCGTGTTACATTTTATGACTTCAAACTTTAAGAGATTGAGAGAGAGAGAGAGAGATAAAAATTGTACACCGAATAGGTTCTCGAATTACCCACTGAAGGATCCCCTATCCCGTTACCGGAATAGTATTTGCTTTATTACTTTGAAGAGACTGACTTTGGACTGATGATAAGCCAAACGCAAGATCTTGGAGGATCAAGAGTTGGGCTGAACTGTACACGGCTGTAGAAGCGCCAATGATGACCAATCTTGAACCTATGCACTCTTCCCAATGGAATGAGGGAAGGCTGCAAATCTGAGGTTGAGGTATGGGCTATTTGCGACTGTTTCTAGGCTATGTATGAATGCTGAAATGAATATGAATGCTGAGTTTTACCTTCACCAAAGTGCTGTAGCAAAACAATGAAGATAGGTATGCTGAAAGATGCTCCTATGCAAAAAATGCAAGGAATTCTGAAGGCTGAATGCTGTATGTTGATGCGTCTAGGTTGATGAAAGCTGAATGCTCATGCGTGGATGCTCCTAGATGCTGAAGGATGAAACGCTGAGGGCTGCGGTGATGAATGCTTTAATTGCTTATGCTCCTTGTGCTGAAGGCTCCAATCGTTGAAGGCTTGATTACTGAATTATGATATGAATGATGGAATGGTGCAATGCTGAACTATTTATTTACACTTTTGATGCTGGTCGGTTGGCTACAGAGTTGGCCGATTGCATCATGTCTAGTATAAATGGATAAATATGGTAAAAATGCGAGTTAAATGCTATACAATATGGAAAAAATACTGGAATAATACTGAATAATATTTTGATGCTTCTGCAATGGTCTAGATGGCCTACATGCATATGGGATGAATGCTATGCATAAATGCACACATGTCGTGATGCAAACTCTAAGGCTTCTATGACATCTATATGCATAAATGAATCTCTTCAAGTGGGTTAAGGGACTTGACTGACTGACTGACTCACTATGGCTGATGAATGACCTACGTAGCTCGTGCTTGACTTATTCTGGACTGAGGATTACAATGGGATCACGACGTACGACAAATATCATCCTAAAGGGTGCTAATATTGTACAATGTTGCATTGATGATGATGAGCCATCTTGTCACCGTGCACTACACTCCAGAGTGCATGTGACATTCCCTCCTGCTTAGCTTGGCGGTAGGTTCATGGCTTCCATGTAGTCCGCAAACAACCGGGGTTACTCTTGAAAGATCTCCTCGTCTAGCCAAACGGCTTCGTGGGTACCTCGATCTTGGAACTTCGTATAGAACTGACGTATACGTTGACCGGAACCATGCTTCCAACGATGAAGAAGGATCTGCCCAGGCTCAATGACTTCTGCTTCGTCTACCATGTCTGGCTGCTATTCATCTGAAACATCAAACACTTCTGGTCCAACATATGGTTTTAGCCAAGAAACATGGAAAACATCATGCATCGTCCAACTGTTAGGCAACTTCAACTTCATGGAGACATTACTTTTTTTTTTTTCTCCGAGAAAAGATCCTTTCATTAGTTATATAAAAAACACCCGTAGGGCTACAAAAGATCTCTCCTGCTCATAAGAGAGACAGAGCAGTGAATACAGCATGGCAGCCCGGGAGACTCTCCCTAGGTGCTGCAAAATACAAGCATAAGTACAAAGGACTGAGAGGCTAAATCATACAATAGGGGGGGGGGGGGAGAGCCAAACCGGTGGCCTGTAGTGCCAACGAGGGGATCCCGTGTGTAAGGTGTAGAAGGGGCCACAGCGCCAAGTGGTGTGAAAGGCCTGGCGTCGTAAGATCGCCTCGTCCGAGTCTCCCCGGATGCGGTCGTACTGTCCTCGCAGGGTGTGGATCAACTCCTGCCAAATCCCCCGTACTATCTCTGCTGGTGGCTCCAATCTCCCCTCAAAGGCCGTAAAGCATCGGGCCCTCCAGGTGAACCAGATGGTGAGGCTACTGAGGAGCTCCCATCGTAAATCTCTCTCCTGTGTCCAGCTGGCGGACGAGAAATCCGGTGCCGGAACCAGGCGAGGCTGGCCCCTAATAAATCTGATGGCCTGACTGCCCTGCTCCATCTCATAGCCCATAGCAGGCCCTGACGAAGTCGACCAAGCAGCGGCACCCCACGTAAACATACCCTCTGGAGAGATGGGAGCCAGAATACGCAGCATCCGCAGCCAAATCTGTTGCGCCTGAGGGCAATCCCAAAGGCAATGTCTCTGTGTCTCCATAGGGTGGCCGCATCGGACGCTGGCCGCCGGAAGACCGCTGTAAACAAGCCAAGTGCCAACTGTTGAGCCCCTGTGGGCGACCAGCCACTGAAAAGTCGAGATCCTGCGGGCCTGTCGACTAGCCCAGAGCCGAGCCCAAAAATCCTCGAGGAACTCCTGTGAAAGTCCCTGTAGCCGCCAATGCCCCGCTGCCGCTGGAGAGACCGTCCTCGTCGCCGTCAAAATATGCTGTCCTAGCCGAACAGTATACTGGAAAAAGGTAATCTCTGTGGCCTCAAGGGATGCATAAGGATCATGCCACTCGTACTCCCCGGGGTCCCACTGTAGCCGGGCCAAGGGGCGCGTTGCATATGCCCATATGCGCCAATCGGGGAGTACATCAGCAGGGTCGGGGTCAATATGCCACTTCCGAGAAGCGGCGGCCACTACCCGAATCCTCTGAGAAGTGCACTCTGCAACCAAAGGCGACTCCACCTCCACTCGCTGGAGTCTGCCCTCACCGTGTGGGCCGTCAAGCGGCGCACGTCAGATTCACCACCAACTTCTCCCATGGGTTCTAAGGTGCCACAAGCGCTTTGGGGCCCATGACGGCCCAAACTGGAGCAATCCGGGGAGGGCGAATCTTGCGGGAACATGCCAAATCAGGCCGGCAAGGGCTGCAGGGGCACAGAGTTGTGTGACTTGGGAAAACAGGTTTGAAGAAGGGGACTACTTGGGAGCTCTTGGTTGCAGCCTGAGGACCGTGGTGCCGGGCGGATAGCACTCTGTATGAAGGAGCAAACGGGTATAGCTGGACTCGAACAGGTGGACTCGTCGAGTTGTACGGCTCACGAGTTGAATGGCTTTGGAAAGCAAGTTTGATGAAGGTGACTACTTGCGAGCGCTCAAGCACAGGACATGGAACCGTAGTGCCGGGCACATAGCACTCTGGGTGAGGGCGTGAACTTGTACAACTGGAATTGGGCAAGTGGACCTGAGTCATTTGGCTCTCAAAGGTCACTAGAAGATGGAAACAGCTGGATGTGCAAGTGGCAGTGTGCATGCAGTTGGGTGGGGCAGAGTGGCAGCTGGCTCACTGAAGTTCGAAGGCGTCTTGGACTAGGTTACCAAAAGATGGAAACAGCTGGATGTGCAAGTGGCAGTGTGCATGCAGTTGGGTGGGGGGCAGAGTGGCAGTTGGCTCACTGAAGTTCGAAGGCAACTTGGATGTGGAAAGCACTCGTATCTAGCCAAAGGGCAAAGCGGGTGCTAAACATAAGGTTCGGCCTGAGACGAAGTTCAAGCAGGTAAAACTTGGGACCTAGCCGTCCAAGCAGAGCTTGTTGGGATGACGTCTAAGAAGACTGGCTCTTCGCAGTGCGACAAGACACATTCAGAACTAAAAGGTTCAAGGTGATGGTGCAGAGTCAGGAAACGAAGCCAATGTGAAGGTCGTCATGGTGTCATGGGGGCCTAAGCAGGACTAAGTGGAGGGACTTTGCGCCTTGGTGAACAGGAACAGGCAGATTCTGGCATAAAGGTCAAGACCGCGTGAACAGCTCCTGCAAACAGTACAGGGACACTGATTGGTCCCAAAATGCAGTGGCGCCCCTTGCGGTATTTCTTTAATTGATTATAAGAGATTTGATTACAATAAGGTTGGGGACTCAGCTATCATAGTAGAACTCCTGAAGCCTGCAAATACCCTGCATCATGGCTTCATATCCACTCGGCATCCACAAACAAGTCCAGCCATTGTTCACCTCAAAAGACTCTCACACATTGAGTCTTGCATACAGAAGTCTTCTCCCATGATCAGGACTGCCACAACCATCCATAGCCTCTCACCCTATGAACAGCATCACACCCTGACACATCCAGTGCTTCTGCATCACAACACAGACTCCCAAACTGTCTCTCAAAAGAGAACTCCCATCACAGCACAGCATACCATACAGTCGACACACTTGTACCAACTCTGTCATGGATTCCCTGTCCCCTGCCCAATCAGTAGCAAGGCTGTACCAAACATGTGTCCATTCCTGTACCTTCTGCCTGCATGTGACCTATCCCCTGGAGAAACCCAAATACATGTTTCCTCGAGAAACCTACGACCTGTTTCCACATGAAACCCTTAGGCCTGTTTCCCTTTGAAACTTTTGTCCTGTTTTCATACAGAACCACTCTCGGCACATACTCAAATGTAGTGCCAACACGACACAAACAAAAGAGAGAGCTCTTACTGAATATGTCTGGCTGTATTTCTGCCCCACAACTATGTTACATAGGTATGCCCAAAACTGCAGATCCCTCTGTTCCTTCCAAGCAGGAAGAAAGCAATCTGCTCCATGGATATGCACCCATGAGAGCTTGCGTCGCTCCCATGCCAAGAAACATAACCAGGTGACCTTGTACTTGCAGCCAATATCCCATGTACACAGTGAACTTGCAGCCAAGCAAAACAGCCCATAAACAGTGACGAGTCTCAAAACATTCCTGTTGCAAGGAGGATCAGCACACTTGTGCACCTCTGTCCCAGCAGCCACCTATGAGTGAAAGGAGCTGTACACTACAGTCCAAGTTTGCCTTCAAAAAGCTGTGTACCTCTGCAGTCCTGGCCACCTGAGAGTCCAGGGAAACCAGCCCCTCCTTTCTACAAAAGCACGCCGTCCTCCAAAAAGCACACGCCTGGCCGCCTGTGTGTCCAGAGAAACCAGCCTGTAAGCTGCACCCTGACTCTGTGCAAAAGAGCACGTGTTTCAGCCCTGTGTGCTTGTAGTCCAGTCAGCCGGTGTCTTGCCAAAAGCACAGGAGAAGGAGATTCAATAGGCGCCTGTATACACTGCAGCGCAGCAGCCAGCCCGTGAACTCTTCCCAAAAAGCAGTTGTTGAATGATATTCAGCTGCGCCTCTCCATGATTCAGAGCAGCCCGCCAGTATCTCTTGAACAAGCACACGTGTGGCCGCATATGGGCCACGTTCTCTTTCATAAAGGGCATTATAAAGACTTTAAAGGTTTTTAAAACCTTTTAAGTTAAAATCTCTTTGCCCCCTTCACACTTGGGGTTGTCCACACATGGGTTACTTTTTTTTTAACTCCAATCTGATGCCATTCACACTGTCCACCATGTCCCCGTGCACACCTGCATACTGTCCAGAGAAAAACACAGGGTTGTGACAGCAACCAAGTTGGTGTCAACTCGGCAGACAAGTCTCGACTTCCTTGAAGGCTTATGCATTCCGGGCAACATTGCATTGCCTCAGGTAATCACTCTTACTCAGCTCAGTCAGGAGCCTCGGCGAGACCACGCAGTCACCTCGCCAGTTTTGTGGGGATTGGGGGACTCTCAAGCAGGGGCTTGAAGTCCAGGCCATATAGATGAAAAGAAGAAAATACAAAAATATGCACAGTTTTTTCATTTGTAACGGGCTAGACACTGACCTTGCTGATGGTTATAAAGCAGGGTAAAGACCTCCCGCGGTTATTTACTATCTATCACTATGCACATAGATGCATTTTATGAGGCGCATGCACTCAACCTTTGGTTTCAAAAGTAATTGATGAGGGCGTCAATTCTATAAAGGGGGGGGTGTATGTGAGGTGGGATTTCTATCTGAAGGGACTTGGTGCCTTGAGGGTATGCTAGCCTGCCCCGAGTAATATGCATCTATACGGGGAGGAGGTGCAAGGAGAGGCAAAGCACGGATCCATGGAAGGCAAGACCCGAGACGAGGCCGAGGGAGCCGAGCCGGGCATGAACGCAAGTGATCAGTGAGACCCGCAAGGAAAACGCACGAGACGCGCTCGACGGGCTGATGGAGCCGAGTCATGAAGCATGGATTGTGGAAAGCCGCGTGCGGCAAAGGCATCGCGGGAGACGCGCTCGACGGGCCGATGGAGACGAGCCCGGCGGAAACGGTCCCGCGACGCCTTTGCGGCACGCGGCTTTCCACGGTCCATGCTTCATGACTCGGCTACATCGGCCCGTTGAGCGCGTCTCGCGCGTTTTCCTTGCGGGTCTCACCGATCACTTGCGTTCATGCCCGGCTCGGCTCCCTCGGCCTCGTCTCGGGTCTTGCCTTCCATGGGTCCGTGCTTTGCCTCTCCTTGCACCTCCTCCCTGTATAGATGCATATTACTCGGGGCGGGCTAGCATACCCTCAAGGCACCAAGTCCCTTCGGATAGAAATCCCACCTCAGAGGAAAGACGATAGGGGAACTTGCTAGGAGGTTCTGATCCAGGGGCCAAATCGATATGATGGTCCTTAGGACGTGATGGAGGGAGACTGGGCGGGAGATCGTCCCTAAGCATAATGTCCTGATCTCTAGGCACGAGGTTTGCTAACTGTGGGATTGAAGATGAGATAGGCGCTACCGATGAGGTAGAGGCTGTGTGAGCATGAACATAAAGCAGTGCCCCTTCCGCTCCCTTGCGGATAGCTCGTTGGGCTTGGAGATGAGAAATCAATGGGATGCCAAGAATGCTTCTATCCCCACGAATCATGACGGGCTCAGGAAAACCTTTACAGATAGTAAAAGTGTCTTGCCCCCAATCTGGAACAAGCTCATATTGACAAAACCATTGGATTCCTAAGATCATGTCACACCCCAAAAGAGGCGAGACAATGAAATCTCGTTGGAATGAGGCCTTTTGAACTCAAAGGCAAACTGCTTTGCCTTTTGAGATATGTGGGTGTGGAGACCAGGTATAAACCCGTCCATATCCAAATGATATGGCACTAATGTGCAGCTCATCTTGTTAGCCAACTGGGGAGAGATGGCGTCCTCAGAATTGCCCATGTCAAATAGGACTACAAACTGTCGGCCCTTGGTAGAGCCATAAGCTTGGATGAGGCTTTTCTGTGCAGCATCGCTGTCACCCTCCTGCTTAGCATCAAATACCACGGATGGCATAGGATGCATAGAAGGTAAAAGCTGAACTGCATTTGTGGTAGTAGGTGGGGTTGGAGGAGCCGGAGATGCTGTGGCAACTGTGGCAGAAGGAGCTTTTGAGGCTTGCTCCACTTGCCATTTGTGGCAATCCTTCTTACCATGCCCGATGGTATGACAGAAAAAGCATCTGTTTTCTGACTGGTATTTCCTTTGCTCCTTTGATGTGATGCTTGCTTTAGCCTTTTCTTGGGGTTTTCTTAGGCTTGGATTCCTTATGCTTCTTACTCCCTGAACTAGAGCTATTACTGCCGTCCTTCTTAGCATCTTTAGCAGATGCATTACCTTTACTTGGTTGCGCAGTAGATTGCTGCTGCTGGGGTTTGGTATTGGACTGCGACGACTGCTTGGGCTTGCCTCCGTTTATCTTCATTTTGAGCTAGAGTCAAAGCCCGATTATAGGTACTTGGTTTCAAAGTTACGAACTGTGAACCGGATATTAGGATCTAATCCATGAATGAATTGATCCATCTTGGCCTGCTTAGATAACCCTTACTGTTGTGCTAAAGTTATAACCTTTCCGGAAAATTGAAGCACTGGTGACTCGTTTTGTCTGAGTCCATAGAACGCATTTGCCAGGCTTGTTATATATTGGGGCGGGAGAAATCTGGTCTTTAGGTCACGGACAAATGTATCCGAGCTAAAAGCTGTGACACCTGTGGTGGTCTGGTCTATATGAAGACTAGACCAATGCTGCCACCAAGTGACTGCCTCACCCGTAAGGTGGGGAGCCGCTATGTGGACTCTATCTTGAGGATCTGTAATCCTAGCTAATGGAAAATGAGCAGTAAATTGATGAATGAATTGATTAACTGCTAAATGATCACACTTACCATCATACTTACTAAAATTTGGTTGAGTTCGAATGACAGTAGTCGATGTCACGGGCTGCTGGCTGATGGCACCTAAGGCTGGGAAAACTGAAGAGGTGTGTTGATATCTAAGATGCATGGCCTCCTTTTCCCTTTGGTGCTCGAGTAACATACATTCTTGATCGAGCTCTCCTTGGTGCTCCTGAGCGGCGAGTTCAGCTTGATGTTGGTCTTCTTCGATCCAGCGTTATACTTCCTCATAGTCCTCTCTATCTGCTTTTTCTTGTTGCTTTCTTGCTTCAGCTTCAGCTTGTTCTTCTCTCCGTCGAACCTCGTCTTCTCTTCTTTGTTGTTCCATCTGAAAGAAGAGGGAGATGTCTTCAGCTTGTTCTTCTCTCCGTCGAACCTCGTCTTCTCTTCTTTGTTGTTCCGTCGAACCTCGTCTTCTCTTCTTTGTAGTCGGGGGTTGTTGCTAGAGGAGGAGGTCGTGCTGTTGTTGCCTCCAAGAGTTGGAGACGCTCCATGGGAAGCTGGTTCTGAGCTCTGAGTAGAGCGATGGTGTCTGCAGGAGTCGGAAGAGCAAGGTCTCCTTCGGGGGAGACGTCTTCTGGTTGATGTGTACTCTCCTCTGTAAACACGATATTGAAGTCGGTGGTCGTGCCGGAACGCAATCTAACCATCCAATGTAACCAATGTAACATGCAACGGAAGTATTTGTAATTAAGGATCCTGTCACACAAGTCTCACACCGCCTTCTGTATCTTGAGTTTCACCAGTTTAGCAATCCACTTTTATGACTTCAAACTTTAAGAGATTTTGAGAGAGAGAGAGAGAAATTGTACACCGTATGGGGTCCCGAATTACCCACTGAAGGGCCCCCTATCTCGTTATCGGAATAGTATTTGCTTTATTACTTTGAAGAGACTGACTTTGGACTGACGATAAGCCAAACACAAGATCTTGGAGGACCAAGAGTCGGGCTGAACTTTACACAGCTATAGAAGCACCAATGATGAGACCAATCTTGAGCCTATGCACTCTTCCCAATGGAATGAGGGAAGATTGCAAATCTGAGGCTGAGGTATGGGCTGTTTGGGATTGTTTCTAGGCTATGTATGAATGCAGAGTTTTACCTTCTCACCAAAGTGCTGTAGCAAAACGATGAAGATAGTTATGCTGAAAACTGCTCCTATGCAGAAAATGCAGGGAATTCTGAAGACTGAATGCTGTATGCTGATGCGTTTAGGTTGATTTAGGCTGAATGCTCGTGCGTGGATGCTCCTAGATGTTGAAGGATGAAACGCTGAGGGCTGAGGTGATGAATGCTTCAATCGCTTATGCTCCTTGTGCTGAAGGCTCCAATCGTTGAAGGCTTGATTACTGAATTATGATATGAATGATGGAACGGTGCGATGTTGAACTATTTATATGAACTTTTGATGCTAGTCGGTTGGCTACAGAGCTGGCCGACTGCATCATGTCTTGTATAAATGGATAAATACGGTAAAAATGCCAGTTAAATGCTATAAAATATGGGAAAAGTACTGGAATAATACTGAATAATATTCTGATGCTTTTGCAATGGTCTGCAATGGTCTAGATGGCCTACGTGCATATGGGATGAATGCTATGCATAAATGCACACATGTCTTGATGCAAACTCTAAGGCTTCTATGACATCTATATGCATGAATGAATCTCTTCAAGTGGGTTAAGGGACTTGACTGATTGACTGACCGACTCACTATGGTTGAGGAATGATCTAGCTCGTGCCTGACTTATCTTGGATTGAGGATTACAATGGGTCACGGCGTAGCATAAATATCATCCTAAAGGGTGCTAATACTGTATAATGTTGCGCTGATGATGATGAGCCATCTTGTCACCATGCACTACAATGCAGAGTGCATGTGATACCTAATCACAAATATTAAGCTGTATTAGCAGCATGTAAGGAGTCTATTTAAAGGCACTCTTCTCAATGATAATTGTGAAAGCGTTTTGAATCATTTTGCCTCTCTTTGAATCATGTTTCATCTCTCTCTTTCTCTCTCTCTCTCTCTTTTGGTCTCATAGGTCATTATGGCCTTTTGAAGACGTTAATATAAAATTTCATTTCATTTCTCTCTCTCTCTCTCTAATCTCAACACACTATCATTGAGATGACAGAGATCAGAGCTCAGTTTCACAGAGAGGGTCCGGAGCGACGGGCTTGCTTCAGAGCAGACCTAGGCATGTTCTTCAGGGAGCTGTGGACACCCCCTTCATTGATGTATACCATTTTATACCCCCAGTATGGTACAGGATGGAGCTAGCTAGGTTGCATATCATGATTGTATACTCCATGCATATAGCTTTGCATTCTCCTAGTAGTAGAGCTCCATCCTCTCCCCCACTCATTGTACTTATTGCACACCCAGATTCAGCTTTTTAGTTCAGTACTTTTTCATTTTGTCGGGATGACAGAGGATACCCCATACAGGTACACCGATTTGTCTCATAGGCCGAGTTCGGTCTTTTGGAAGACATTAATAAAATCTTTCTTTCTTTCTTTCTTTCTTTCTTTCTCTCTCTCTCTCTCTCTCTCTCTCTCTCTCTCTCTCTCTCTCTCATTAGGGCACCGACCACGCTCCCAGGGAGTCAACACTAATAGAGCAGTTATATGCTCGTCGGCCACGCCCACTAGGATCCCGACCACGGCATCCTCACCATCGCCAGATCAGAGCCATTATTGCTCGGCATCGAAGGCGCCTACCTCGCTTCTACGACCTCTCCATTCTAGACAGCCCCATGGCGGAGATACTTGATCTAAGGAGAGGGCAACACTTCAACTGATCAGCATACATGGATCTACTTGATATACATTTTTCAGTATTTTCCAGTATTTTCTACTCAGTATCATCTCGGAGTCTTACAGTTCTGTTCTTATAATTGTAGGACAATCAGTTTATTGTACTTTTTAGTCTCATTAAGTTGTTCTCTTTGATGAGACACCAACTTCAGATGTACTCTTAGTTTTGGTCTCATAGGCCACTATGGCCTCTTAGAGACGTTAATATATCATTTCATTTCTCTCTCTCTCTCTCTCTCTCTCTCTCGCGCGCGCGCTCAACTGGTGATGGTGCTCGACTCGTGCTCAACTGCGATGATGTGATCCTTGAGTCCGAGGATCTTCACCGCCGTCGCTCTCTCAAGTAAGCCCCCCGCCACCCCCCCCCCCCTCTCTCTCTCTCTCTCTCTCTCTCTCTCTCTCTCTCTCTCTCTCTCTCTCTCCATGGCGTGAGCACCTTCGCGCCACCCTCTCTTCGCGCTACGTGCTGGTGGCCCTTGCTGAGCTGCTGTGCACGCCCCGTCCACCCCGTTTCCCTCCCCCTCCCTTTTTTTTTCTTGTGCTGCGTTGTTGTGCACACCCCATCCACCGTGCTGCTCTGTTTCATCACAATCTGCTCTGCGCAACCCCCACGCCTCCCCCCTTTTTTTTTTGTTGCGCGCTGTTCTATTCAGCACAGGTTGCTTTGTGCAACCCCCACACCTCCCCTTTGCTGCTGTGCAAGCACTGCTATGTTTTGCTGTGTGCAGACTGAAAACATGTCCCAGTCCGAGGAAGGAGAACAGGATGGTGAAACCATCTTTCACACCCCCACCACGAAGGCACCAAATGCCTACAGTACAAGACTGAGGGAAGGGATCATGTCCCTTGGCTCACAAAGGATTGCGAAGATGGCCCGATGAGATGAGGCCCTTTATGAGGAGATACAGCTGCACATAAGGACAGAGATGAGCACCATGTGATAGGAGCTCGAAAAGGAATGGACTGAGGAGATGCATGCCCAAAAGAAAGTGATACAAAACAGTGAAGGAAGAGATATATGCCCAATTGAAGGGAGAAATGCAAGCCCAAGTACGGGTTGAGATGGAATTAGCCCAAGCCTTGATGCACACGGAAATGAAAAAAGGGATGCATATATGGAAGGATGACATGCTCCGGGAGATTGGCACAACGGTTGCATCGTATGAAGGCACATGTATGGCTGACTGCGAAAAAGACATCACAGAAATGCAAAACACTTTGGAATCATGTAAGGCAAAAGTGGCTGCAGGTGAGAAGGAAATGCATTCATGGGCTGAAATTGCCAGTGCCATAAAGAAACAAATTGAGGAAGTAAGCCCATGGATTGAAGTAGTAAAGAAGCAGAAGGATACACTAGTCAATAAAGTAGAGGTGATGAATGCTACATTGGAAGAGGGAGCCAAGAGACGGGCACGTGCCTTACATGTACGCGTAGTTGGTTGGGAAGATAAGGGAAATACCCAAGAGGATGCAAAAGCTCTTGCAACAAAAATTGGAGCCATTGATGTACCCATTGTTGCTGGAGCATGGCGTAGGCAGAGATGAAACCAGGGCGAAGATATTGATCATTAGGTTTGGTGACTTGGAGAAGAAGAAGAAGGCCTTTCTCTCCAAAAGGATGGCCCTTAAGGGGGAAAAGATTTATTTGGATGAGGACCTTACACCGGCACAGGCACATATAGCACACACCGGAAGGAACACATGCCGCGTTGTCGTGACGTGGGCGGTGTTGCTCGGAAAGCGCGGGACTTCTGGCTGTGAGAGTAGCTTCCAAAATCCCAGCAAGGAAACAAAATAGATAGCTCCTCAAGGAGCATAAGACATCACCATTTTTGTTGACATGTACATGTGCCAAATCACTTCAATTCTCGAAGCTTTGAAATTAGTATCATTCTCCCTTTCTCTTCCTTGGTTACAAGTTCATCATCACACATGCACTCCCAAAATCACACACACAATTACCATCATAATCATAACACACATACTAGCAGAGAACAACCGAGCTCCGGATCAAGAGGTAGAAATCAGCTCAACAACAAATGCACAGCCTATTGGAGCATACCCCAAAGAAACACCAACATACTAGATACTGGTAGCTCGAGGCTGGTCATGAGCACCATAGCACGATTGGGAAGGCCACGACTCCTGGATCTTAAAGCTTCAATCACCATTAATATTTCGAGGATGCTTGAGCTCTTTGTACACTCTATGGGCTCACACCATAGCTTCTGAGGCTCAGCCAAGAGCAGCGCCCTCCAAAACATTGCCAACGGATGCTACACAAACTACCACAGCAGCAAATTTTCTTGAGCTCGTTTTCAGTCCATGGGCAATGAGGGCCTTATCACCAGAGTGTCCAACGAATCGCCCTTCGCATGAATTCAACAGCAGTCACCTTCAATTTTCGGAAGTTTCAGGAGGCGTATCACTAGATGCAGCTTGATTTCCTCTGTAATTCGAAACCCTACATGGCATGAACAAAAGATATCCTCCCTTTTTTTGAATCTCTGGTTCATCTGCTCTCTGGTCCTGTTTTTTTTTACACTCCTCCCCGATTCTGCATAATCCCCCCTTCTCTGCGTCGTTTTCTGGTTTTTTCTCATTTCCCCATTTCTTTCCCACCAGAAAATCGGGCTTGCTTCGCTTTTGCAGCCCAAAAATCGCATTTTCCCTATTTAAAAAATACGCTTGCGCCTCCTTATTATTCGGATATTCCCCTAAAAAAGAATCCATCATTTTTTTTCTTCCACGCAAGCCGCCACCCTGCGTGTTCGTGTCCAGCTGCTGGTGGGGTGCTACTGTTGGTCGCCGTTTCTGTTTGGACACATACTCCTTCAATGCAATCTACCACAACCAGTGCCCCATCTGTATTCCTTAATGCTGCAGTCGCTTCAGAGGAAAAATTCGACATGTCCAGGAGAATCTATGAGATTGATGAGGTACTCATTGCCACCTTTATCACCCTTCTTTACATTTCCCATCTTAGGAGCCCGAATACTTGACAGATTCACCCTACGCTCCGCAGATGAACTTCCAAAAGGCACAGCATCATCAGCCACCATGATACAGTCTCCACTGATAACCTCTATAACTCTGCCTTTGAAGTTGTCATTACGAATAGCAGTTGAGTTTGATGGGGGAGGAACATAATTTATCCACAAACGCAGCCTCTCCTTCTTTGCCAATAATTCTGCATTCTTTAAAGCCCGTCTTGAATCTTCATCCAGCAGCTTTGCACTCCATTCAACTACTTTAGCTAGGCCATTCTTTGAAAGCTCAAGGGCCAAATCCACTGCAACATCACCATTCGGGTAATGCAGTGAGCCTATCAGATTACTGAACTTATCTGCCCCTTCCAAAACAATGCGCACATCTCTATGCAATGCTCGCACTTCAGTAAAATGCTTCGCCCCCCTTGCATAAGGGTCTGGAGGAACCTCCACACCAGCTGCTGATGCAGCTTTAGAAAGAGGTACTAAGTTTGAACTCCCCCTGACTTGAAATCTTCTGGCATCAACCTTCCAGTAGCATCAGTTAAAAAAAATCCAAAGCATTCTGATTATATCGATTTTGAGCAAGCACAGAAATCATGGCATTCCAAGACACGATATCTCAAAAGGGCAATCTTTCAAAGCCAATCCTTACATCATATATACTCTCACATTTCCATACATGTTGAGAAGGGCGTTCCCTACTACAAGGTCTACCATAAGCATAAAACTCCATAATTCACACCACACTTATGTACAGAGGCTTCGAGACCTGGCTCAGCCTCAGCTCGTCTTATTGAACCTCATTTACAATATGAACATATGTACTCAGGCATCATATAATGACTCAAGTCATGGCACTTAATCCCATGCATCTGGATTTGCATTTGATGGCCTCATATGCATGGTTTCACACCATAGACGTGCCATGGCAGGACATCGTGACGTGGGCGGTGTTGCTGGGAAAGCGCGGGACTTGTGGCTGTGAGAGTAGCTTCCAAAATCCCAGCAAGGAAACAAAATAGATAGCTCCTCAAGGAGCATAAGACATCACCATTTTTGTTGACATGTACATGTGCCAAATCACTTCAATTCTCGAAGCTTTGAAATTAGTATCATTCTCCCTTTCTCTTCCTTGGTTACAAGGTCATCATAATCATAACACACATACTAGCAGAGAACAACCGAGCTCCGGATCAAGAGGTAGAAATCAGCTCAACAACAAATGCACAGCCTATTGGAGCATACCCCAAAGAAACACCAACATACTAGATAGTGGTAGCTCGAGGCTGGTCATGAGCACCATAGCACGATTGGGAAGGCCACGACTCCTGGATCTTAAAGCTTCAATCACCATTAATATTTCGAGGATGCTTGAGCTCTTTGTACACTCTATGGGCTCACACCATAGCTTCTGAGGCTCAGCCAAGAGCAGCGCCCTCCAAAACATTGCCAACGGATGCTACACAAACTACCACAGCAGCAAATTTTCTTGAGCTCGTTTTCAGTCCATGGGCAATGAGGGCCTTATCACCAGAGTGTCCAACGAATCGCCCTTCGCATGAATTCAACAGCAGTCACCTTCATTTTTCAGAAGTTTCAGGAGGCATATCACTAGATGTAGCTTGATTTCCTCTGTAATTCGAAACCCTACATGGCATGAACAGAAGATATCCTCCCTTTTTTTGAATCTCTGGTTCATCTGCTCTCTGGTCCTGATTTTTTTTTTACACTCCTCCCTGATTCTGCATAATCCCCCCTTCTCTGCGTCGTTTTCTGGTTTTTTCTCATTTCCCCATTTCTTTCCCACCAGAAAATCGGGCTTGCTTCGCTTTTGCAGCCCAAAAATCGCATTTTCCCTATTTAAAAAATACGCTTGCGCCTCCTTATTATTCGGATATTCCCCTAAAAAAGAATCCATCATTTTTTTTCTTCCACGCAAGCCGCCACCCTGCATGTTCGTGTCCAGCTGCTGGTGGGGTGCTACTGTTGGTCGCCGTTTCTGTTTGGACACATACTCCTTCAATGCAATCTACCACAACCAGTGCCCCATCTGTATTCCTTAATGCTGCAGTCGCTTCAGAGGAAAAATTCGACATGTCCAGGAGAATCTATGAGATTGATGAGGTACTCATTGCCACCTTTATCACCCTTCTTTACATTTCCCATCTTAGGAGCCCGAATACTTGACAGATTCACCCTACGCTCCGCAGATGAACTTCCAAAAGGCACAGCATCATCAGCCACCATGATACAGTCTCCACTGATAACCTCTATAACTCTGCCTTTGAAGTTGTCATTACGAATAGCAGTTGAGTTTGATGGGGGAGGAACATAATTTATCCACAAACGCAGCCTCTCCTTCTTTGCCAATAATTCTGCATTCTTTAAAGCCCGTCTTGAATCTTCATCCAGCAGCTTTGCACTCCATTCAACTACTTTAGCTAGGCCATTCTTTGAAAGCTCAAGGGCCAAATCCACTGCAACATCACCATTCGGGTAATGCAGTGAGCCTATCAGATTATTGAACTTATCTGCCCCTTCCAAAACAATGCGCACATCTCTATGCAATGCTCACACTTCAGTAAAATGCTTCGCCCCCCTTGCATAAGGGTTTGGAGGAACCTCCACACCAGCTGCTGATGCAGCTTTAGAAAGAGGTACTAAGTTTGAACTCCCCCTGACTTGAAATCTTCTGGCATCAACCTTCCAGTAGCATCAGTTAAAAAAAATCCAAAGCATTCTGATTATATCGATTTTGAGCAAGCACAGAAATCATGGCATTCCAAGACACGATATCTCAAAAGGGCATTCTTTCAAAGCCAATCCTTACATCATATATACTCTCACATTTCCATACATGTTGAGAGGGGCGTTCCCTACTACAAGGTCTACCATAAGCATAAAACTCCATAATTCACACCACACTCATGTACAGAGGCTTCGAGACCTGGCTCAGCCTCAGCTCGTCTTATTGAACCTCATTTACAATATGAACATATGTACTCAGGCATCATATAATGACTCAAGTCATGGCACTTAATCCCATGCATCTGGATTTGCATTTGATGGCCTCATATGCATGGTTTCACACCATAGACGTGCCATGGCTATGCGGGTCTAAAGCAAACAAGCCATCAGATACTGCATCTCGGTAAACCCTAACTGTCTCACGTGTAAACTGATATCTCGGGTACCTATGTAAATGAGTGGCTGGCCCATCTCCTAGGGATCTACCTACTAGTGTGAAACTCAATTATGCATGATCGACTGCTTTGTCAATGGGCCAACTAGAAATCGTGAAACCCCGCACATCAGATATCAATGAGAGAGCTAAAACACCAAATGTGTGGTAGCCACAAAATGCAAGTCAACCCTTGCATGTGTGTCACATCCATATAATATAGAAGTACAAAAGTTATATGGATAGAGTGTCCTTTCACACTTGATATCCAAAGGGAAAAACCACATGGGAAGCCCTTGGTTAAGCCCTGTTCACACATAGCACTACCATATGTGAGCATATGTCTACAAATCTCCCCTGTAGTGAAAGTGTGAACCTATACAAGGTAGCAGATCACTCTCTGTATGAGAGTAAGCCCAAAGCTTTGCGGAAAGCTTCAAACTTCTCTCGAGGTAAAGCCTTTGTGAATAGATCTACAACGTTATCCTGTGTAGGGCAGTAAGATAAATTGATCTCCCCTGCATGTAAGCTCTCTCTGACATAGTGATAATGAATCTCAATGTGCTTGGTACGTGCATGAAATTTGGGATTTTGTGCCACGGCCATAGCATTCTGGCTATCAGTGAGAATGGTGGTGGGTGTCTGCTGACACTCACGAAGATCAGCCAATAATCTCCTCAACCATACACAATCTATTGTAGCTGTGAAGACTGCCCTGTACTCAGCCTTGCAAGTAGATGTGGCAACAGTGGGTTGCTTTTTGCTCAACCAAGATATGCATGAACTGCCAAGAAAAAAACAATTCCCACTGGTGGATTGCATGGTATCATAATCACCAGTCCAATCTGAATCACTGCATGCATAAAGCTGCGTATTGTTCTTCACGATAGAAGAGATTTCATCTTGCATGGCTTGCACCTAGTGCTCATTCTCATATGCTTCTTCATAAGAAGAAGGCTCTTCTGAATCAAAGAGACTACCCATGGCTAATGCAGACTCCCCATGATGCATATTCAATGCATGGCTGGAACTAGCCCTTGTTCTACTTGTGAGTGGAGCTGCAAGTTTGCTTTCTTGCAAAGTTTTCAGCAACCATCTTGGCACCGACTTGGCTGTGTTTATGGCTGTTTGCTCTTCCTTGATAAGATCTTCTACTTCTTCCATAGAATGGGGCTGAATTGCTGGCTGCTCCACATGTTCTACAGGATTTTCTTGTGTAGGGGCTGGCTGATCTGAATCCCCCCTAATTGCAATGGGTAATAGTCCATCAAACATGTCCTATATGCCTATATCATTACTTTTATACAAGCTATACATGGGCTGTACTGAATTTTCAGCAAATACCACATCTCTACTGACAAAAATCCTTCGTGTTGTTGGATTATAAAGAGGGTATCCTTTGCTCTCATTGCTGTAGCCCACAAAAATGCATTTCATTGCTTTATCATCTAGCTTTGTTCGGAGTTGTTTTGGCACATGTGCATATGCCAAACACCCAAATGTACGCATGTAATCCACTTTTGGCATTCGGCTATACCAAGCCGCAAATGGTGTTATGGTTTTCAAAGCTTTTGTTGGACACCTGTTCAACACATGAGTTGCACACATTATAGCTTCCATCTAAAAATTGTGAGGCAACTTTTGTGCTTTCACCATGCATCTTGCCATCTCCATGAGAGATCTGTTTTTCCTCTCAGCTACACCATTCTGTTGCGGTGTATAAGGCACAATACATTGGTGTTTGATGCCCTTTTGAAGCATATAATCCTTGAATGCATTTGACATGTATTCTCCACCTCTATCTAAGTGGAGTGTTTGGACTTTACATCCACACATATTTTCAGCCATTGCTACAAAGTGTCGAAAGCATGTAAACACCTCTGCTTTCGCTTTCAAGGGGTAAACCCAAGCAAACCTGGAGTAGTCTTCAATGAATGTGACAAAATAAAGATGCCCCCCTATGGATGGTGTCCGCATCGGACCACATACATCACTGTGTATGAGCTGTAATTTACTTTCAGCTCTAACAGCTCCATCCTTGGGGAATGGTTTTCGACGCATCTTTCCCAAAATACACCCCTCACATACATGTCTTGTTGGAGACTCAAGAGGCGGCATATTATCAACCATATGATGCTTCTGCAAAAGCATCAAACTCCGAAAATTTACATGCCCAAAACGAGCATGCCATAGCTCTGCATCATTCATAGCAGGAGTGTGGGCAGCCACTGTATTTGCAATATAAGTACGCTTGTCATAGCTGTCCAGCTTATACAAGCCTTTGTATCGTGTTCTAGAAGTGACTATTTCATAACCCTTTGATGGGTCTTTTACCAAAAACTTCCCATCTTCAAATTCAACCTTTAAACCTTAGGCGTTTATGGTTGAGACGGAGAGCAGATTTTTCTTTATTCTTGGAACATACAATACATTTTTCATACATATATTGGCACCATTGACTGCAACAAGTATGACATTGCCAATTCCCTTTACTGGATATGTGGTATGATCTGCACATGATACAGTGCGGCCATTTGAAGCATAAACCAAGTGCTGAAATACATCTTTGCATGAAGTGATGTGGCTCGAAGCACCACTATCAAAATACCATGATACATCCTATTTGTCAGATGCAATGCAAGACATATCATTGTGTGAAGCATTGGTGTGTCACTAGTGCATGTGACCAAAAAAGTGTACTCTTCTTGAATTACATTAGTTGATTGTTGTGCTTTGTCATCAGAAGAGTTTGCTACTGCATTGCTTGCATCTTTCTTTTTCTCTTTTGCAATCCGCTTTCTACATTCATTGATGTAGTGGCCAGGCTTGTGGCAGTAATGACATTTGCCCTTCTTTTTAGGCTTGTTTGCATCCCCTTTGTCAGACTTTTCACTACCAGAAGAGGGCTGTCTATGACCAGCCTTACTAGATTGTTGTCCCCCATGCTTAAAGCTCTTTGCTTTACCCTTATCCTTGGCTGTAAATGCCTGTCTCCCCCACAGTTGCTAGATAGGTTGGCTCTTGTTTGCTCTTCCTGTAAGAGTAAACCCACCAGCTCTTCAAAAGTGATGGGATCACCACCCCCTCTCATAGAGAGGTTGAGAGAGGTGTGAAAGCCCAAGTAGGAAGGTGGTAAAGAATGAAGAGTGTTGGTGACCAGCTGTCTGTCTAGGATAACCTCATCAATGTTGAGCAATTTTTCCTGCAAAGCTTTCACTTTGGTGAGATGATCTGACATGAAGTCACCCTCATCCATAGAAAGAAGATCCAATTGCCTCTTCAAGTAGGCAACTCTTGCCTCGTTGCATACCCGATACATTGCTTCCAATGTGTCCCGCAAGCTTCGATGTCTTGCAAGACCGAATGTGTGGAATAATAGTCCTATGCATCCCTAGAGTCCCAACTTTTCTGCTCTTGTGTGGGAGTAGGTTCTACCTCAGGAGCTCTTTGAGCACCTCTCGTTGCTGGCTGTATGGTAAGTGGGTGTGTGTTGTCACCACACACGATCCCCCAAAGCCCTTTGGCTACTAGCAAATTATGGATCATGAAACTCCAGAGAGGGTAGTTTGATCCATCCAACTTGTCCTCTTGGTTGAGCACACCAAATACATCTGTAGCATTTTGAGCCATGTCGACAAAATACACTTGCAAGCAAACCAAGCACCAATGTGCACTGCCAGGCAACCAAATGTCCTGTACAAATTTTTACCTGCAACCTGAAGCAAGTATAAACCTGCACCAAATTGTCCAATTACACACAATGTGTATACATATGTGACAAATCACTGCTGTAATCCCCAATTACATGCTCCAATCTAAAAAGCCCCAATTTTTATGCACTGCAATTGCTTCAATGTACACTTAATTTGCTGATTTTGCCAATTCTGCACCAAATACTTTCTATGCAATTGTGCCTCCTGCAATTTTCTATGCAAAGGGGAATTTTGCCAAACCTCCAAAATTCACTGAACCTGCAGTAGAATGTCTGCGACCCCCCCCCCCACACTTTCCTTTTTTTAAAATTTGAATTTAAAATACCTGCAAGCGAGATGCCGTGCTTGAGATGTCCAGGTACATACAGCGGGTGTCAGACGAGCAGGTGTCAGACGGCGGGTGTCAGACGAGCAGGCACAGACGGCGGGTGTCAGATGAGTAGGCACAGGCTGCCCGGTGGGACCCGTAGGCTGCAGACCGGCGAGGGACGGGACTTCAGATCTGGGCGGCGGCGGGTGTGTGGGCAGTAACGCATGCTGATCTAGACAGAACTGTAGGCCGGATGGGCCTGTAGCGCTGCGGAGGGCACAGACGGGGCGGTGCAGCCACTGGGCGAGGTGGCGGTGGAGCTCCCCGAACTAACTCCACCGGGAACAGGAGGCGGTGGACCTCTGAGCAGCAGCGCCGCCGGGCAGGGAGGCTGGAGCGGGCGGAGGTGGTTCTCTCCACAGTAAGAACGCCGGTGCTGGAGGCTAGATTGGGCGGAAGTGGCAAGAGGGTGACGGACGGAGTTTGGTCGCCGGAACCTGGTCGACGGACGAACTGCATCGACGGAAATCTACTGGCGATGGAAGAAATACAGCGGTAGCCCAGCTTTGATACCAATTGTTGGACTCACACACTCACACACACCAACGTTTCCTGCAGATTAGGATTAGGTGCAGGAAGAAGAAGCTCACACAGAAATGAGGGAGAGAGAGAGAGCCAAAACACCAAATGTGTGGTAGCCACAAATGCAACTCAACCCTTGTATGTGTGTCACATCCATATAATATAGAAGTACAAAAGTTATATGGATAGAGTGCCCTTTCACACTTGATATTCAAGGGGAAAAGCCACATGGGAAAAAGTGCCCTTGGTTAAGCCCTGTTCACAGATAGCACTACCATAAATGAGCATATGCCTACAGCCCTCTGGATGAGATTACGAGAGGATTGGCAGGTGTACTACATGCATCCGCCTCATATGCATTTCCCTGCACTATGATCCCTTCCACCCCCCCCTAGCATTGCCCCACAGAACAGTTGGTATGATGATGAGTGTTGTGAGACAGGGGCACAACTACAGCGTGAGATTGCCATTGGGACTCACACACATAGACAGGCCAAGATGATCTTTTGGCGCCTTGTGTGGAGGAAGAAACGAGCCTACGTGAGGAGATCTACCAACTCTTCCTAGGGAAGGACAGCAAGAGGGCATGGAAGATGTTTCAGGAGAGACAACTTGGTACTTCGATTACTGCACCTAAGGCGGTATGCTTATGCTAGAGAGCTATATGATGCACCACGACAGCCCCCCACCCCCCCTCCACTAGGATCTAGACCTACTAGCAGCACCTTTTTTACTGTGCGGATGGTGCTAGATGTGATAGACAGGTTACAGATGGAAAGGCACAGGACCATGATGGGCTAGTTGGAGAGCATTTCTCATATGCGCGCGATACTTTGGCTCCGCTGATTGTACATGTGTTTAATCGTGCCATTTGTGAGGGTTTCCCGGCAAGCTGGACATAGCACACCATTGGACCACTCTTTAAGAGTGGGGACCCCATGGTACCAAGCAACTATAGGATGATCATGATTGGTCATTACTTGGCCAAACTATATGGCTCTATATTGGAGACAGAGCTGAGGCATGGTCATTGAGCATAGGGACAGGCCGGCTTCAGGAGAGGACTTACTACCTCGGATCACATACTGACACTTCGGGCACTTATTGATGAGGGTAGGGCACAAAAGAGAAGGATATACTGTTGCTTTGTGGACTTCCGCAAAGCCTTCGATACCGTACCACGTGCCAGGCTTATGCACAGATTGCATAACATTGAGGTACCTGAGGATATGCAGTGGGGGATATATGCTTTGTATGAGTCTGTGACAGGCAGAGTCCGAGCTCCAGGCAGACTATTCGATATGGTGACCAGCACAATAAGGGTGAAGTAGGGATGCCCGCTATCACCCACCCTCTTTGGACTGTACATTGATGTGGTCTTCGATTATGTAGACAGATTAGGAGGCCCAGGGGCATGCCTGGTAGGGGTGTTGATACCCATCTTGTTATATGTTGATGACTCTCCGGAGGGATTACAGAGACATTTGGATGCATTACAGGCATTATGTGCGGATAGAGATCTGACAATGAACCTTGGGAAAACCAAGGTTATGGTGTTTAACACCACATAGGCATGGGTGACAAGATCAGAGCCTCAGTTCACTTTCCGAGAGGAGCCGGTTGAGTACGTCAGGTCATATGTCTATTTGGGAGTTACTTTCACAGGACTGCATTTCTCCCTGAAGGAGGCAGCAAAAGCTAGATTAGCTCGAGGGCATGCACACTTGAGAGGCAGTGTGCACACATACAGTTTTAGGAGCCGCGCACCAAATTGTGGCTATTCGATACACTTGTCACACCGACCCTCCTGTACGGAGCTCCAATTTGCGGGCCCAGCATACATCACAGGTCTCAGAGAGGGACGGATGAGGGATGGAGGCATATGGAGAGACCACTGATTATGATGATTGCCCTTATGATTCGGAGCAAATCATCAGTACCACATGAGATTGTTCGCGCTGAGCTGGGTGCCGCACCAGTAGTGACCGAGGCCCTATTCCAGGTAGTTACCTTTTTACAGCGGCTATGGGAGATCCCTTAGCAGAGGTACTCCCCGATTGGCATTGACCTCATCCATATAGTTGGAAGAGGATGGAGATACTCATTGCTGGTATGCTCAAGCCTCAGATGAGATCTTGGTTTGACCTACATGGTTTGCGGATAGAAGCACTCCCATCCTTTCAGTATAGCTTGGATTGTCCATTTTTGGATCTCACCCGCTCAGAGCAGAACTGTGTGATTATGATGGATATCGTCAGAGTGGACACAGAGAGGACATGGACTAGTCCCCTTGAGCCCTTAGGCATGAAAATGGCTCATTACAAGAGCCATTTTCTGCACCTCTCACCAGATGGTTTTATCACCCGCCCGGTCACATGGATGTACACCTATCATATGGGATATGTTATGCCACTGGACAGATCCGGACCACATCACACCAGCAGGGCGATATGTGCATTAGATCTTGGATGATCGCATTTGTCAACTATGCTACTAGGAGACTGAGTCAGAGAAGCACTACATTTGCCGATGTAGAGTCTATTATGAGATCCGAGGGAGAGATCACTGTCTCTTCCGAGAGGGTTTTGGGCTGTTACGCAAGGTCATGGAGTTTGAGGATGAGAGATGCCTGGGATTGTCCCTACTTGAGCTCAGGAGACACAGAGAGACCCTCTTGGTAGACAAGAGACCGAGCCATGATGTACCTAGACAGAGGATCTTGACAGATTTCTTCAGCACCAGCAGCCCAGCCCACACGCTTCGTGATACTTCGTCCATCGGGCCATTAGGACACTAGCCACGCTCCTAGGGAGTCACCATTGATAGAGCAGTCGTCTTATGTTGTGCTCGTCGACCACGCCCACAAGGATCCTGACCACGGCATCCTCACCATCGCCAGATTAGAGCCATTATTGCTCGGCATTGGAGGCGCCTACCTCGCTTCTACGACCTCTCCATTCTAGACAGCCCCATGGCGGAGATAATTGATATGAGGAGAGGGCAGCACTTCAGCTGATCAGCCTACATGGATCTACTTGATATACATTTTCCAGTATTTTCTACTCAGTATCATCTAGGAGTCTTACTTACAATTCTTATAACTGTAAGATAGTCAGTTTATTGTACTTTTCAGTTTCATTTGGTTGTTCTCTTTGATGAGACACCAACTTCAGATGTACTCTCAGTATTGGTCTCATAGGCCATCATAGCCTTTTAGAGACGTTAATATATTATTTCATTTCATTTCTCAGCCATACTCATTAGCCCCATGCTTGATATTTTGGAGAGTGGTATACCATCTATTGGGGGCTGATGCTTCTCTCATGTTCCATGTTCTTGTTATTCCATGATGAGATTTCCATGGACAATTTTGTGTCACCCTTGTGAGATAGCTTTGTTTTGTTTCTATTTTATTTTCAGTTCCACGATGAGATATGCCATGGACATTATTGTATCATTTTGGTCTCATAGGCCCATTGGGTCTTTAGTAGATTAGTAGATGCTTAATATATCTTTCTTTATTTCTCTTTGTTTATGCCCTAGCCACAGCCATGCCATGTTATGATCCACCATAACCTCTACTTCATTGTTTCATTGTTGTTGTTGCCACCAATTCTAGGCTCTGAGTGTACCAATTCTTTAGAATTGAAAAGCCCCGCCTCCTTTTGTTCAATCACTAGCCAAACTCTTGGAAGACTTTGATACCTTGAAAGTCTTGGTGGGGACTAACCCTAATCCTAGTAGCTAGCCGCGTGACACATGCATCTAATGATTGAGGATCATGCATCTAACATAAAACATGACCCACCTCAGCCAGATGGCAGACTTGCAAGTCAGCCATGGGCAGCCAGCGATGATCATCCGAGGATAGACAACAGCAAAAAGGGGGCGGACATGTTCTGAGTCCTGATAGGCATGCAGGTCAAGCTAGTCGGCCAGCAGTAGGGGGGGGCTGTCTATAAAAGGGAGTCCCCTATTTCTTCATTATTTCCGTTGGAGCCTTAGCACCCAAACTTCCCCTCTTTCCTTCACATTGTGGGCAGCCACAGGTCAATATCACCAGCAGGTTTCTCTCTCTCTTCTCAGTCAGTATTGCCCTGCAGACAGAAGCTTTAGTGCAGCTTGGGTTCACCGAGAAGACATTTTACAGTAGAGATTAGGGTTCTCTTTTGTGTCAACCTTGAGATAAATCGATTGGCTTTGTAAATGGAGCTTCTGCTCAGCGATATAATACAGGAGTAGTTTATGTATCTGTTTTGCTTGTGTTTCTAGTCCAAGTCTTCCACTGTTTTTTGATATCTATAAAGCAGTTGCTTTTTAGACAGATAGGCCTTGCAGTAAGCAGTTTGGTATTAACAGATCTAGGTTCTTTTGTATAATTGTATGCTCTATTGTGTTCAGGAATTTTTTGGACATTAGGATGAAGCAAGTCTTTATTTCTCTTCCTCATTTTCATCTGTTCTCAGTTTTGTGCTTCGTAATAGTTTGCATTGGGAGTTTTACCCCTTTTTTGGCCTTTTCACATAATTACCCCATGGCCTGACCTGTGAACTGTTGGTTGCCTGGTTGTTTTGGGCTGCTCAAAGTGGCTGCCATTCTGCAGCCTTTCTGTACATGCGGTTTTGGCCTATCTTAGCTGTACACAATTGCTTCTCAATGTCCCAGCCAGGTAGTCTCACAGGCCCTGTGCCACAAGGACCTGAAAACCTTTTATAGGGATGCACCTACTGTACCCTTGTGCATCCTTTACTTCACCTTGACTCAGGGCCTGTGTTCCATCATACAAAAATGGGCAGCACTATACGCTGAATGCTAACCCCAGTATTCCCGAGTAGTCATGCGAGGTGCATCCTTGTTTGGGGATGATGCCCTTGATGAGTCTCGCGTACTTTTGAGCGTGTCAGCTTGGGCCTTGCAAGGATTGAGGGCGTCCACTCACCGTGTTGAGGTCAGCAGATCATGGTTTTTTCATACAATGATTGAAGCACTGCAAATGGTTTCAGAAGATAATGAGCTATCTTACGTCAATTTTTTGAATGCTGACAGTGAGGGTGGATTCTTCAATGCTATCATGAGCTTCCCTACAAATTATCCCAACAGTCCTCCATCTGTAAGGTTCACATCAGAAATGTGGCATCCCAACGGTAACGACTTGATCTTATGGGATTTGTTTTTGGCCCGACTCTTTGCTCACCTGCTATTTTGGAGCACTTTCTAGTTATTAAAGTTTCAATTAATATGTTTTGTCTGCTCCAAATCATGTTTCAGTATATCCTGATGGGAGAGTTTGCATTTCCATACTCCATGCTCCTGGGGATGATCCTAATGGTTATGAACTAGCTAGTGAACGGTGGTCCCCTGTGCACACAGTATGTGCTTGCTTGACTGGATTCAAAATTTGTCAAGATAGTGTTTTTTTTTGGGGGGTTTTGATCAATTATTTATGCGTCTGCAGGTGGAAACTATTCTATTAAGTATAATTGCAATGCTTTCAAGCCCTAATGATGAATCGCCAGCCAACATTGATGCTGCTGTAAGCTCTCTCCCTACATAAAAAAGTTGTGGTAGTGCTTGCAAATTAAAGTAGTCTTGAGACGTTTCCGTGTGTGCCTTTGCGTGCACATGTGCACACGTGTGGGTGTTATCTTGATTGACTAGTTGGGTGAGAGATGGAGTAAGAAGCCTGTGCACCGGGAATACGTGTTTATGCCAATGCTCTCTTGACTCACAGAAAGAATGGCGGGAATCCCAAGAAGACTTCAAAAGGAAGGTGAGCCGTATTGTGAGGCGATCCCAAGAGGCCTTTTGAAATGCTAAAGATTTTATACAGCTGATGGGGGAAATTTATTATGTAAGGTGTAATATGGATCAACATGCCCATCAAATTGCTAGATCAAAATATTTGTGAGATGCTATTATCTTGCTTTGTGGGGTTTTGGCAGTGTGGTTATGTTGTGCTTGTATGTCTACATGGGTTAATTTATTGATCATTGGTATACAGTCGACCATAATGCAGTTTAGCATGGACACATTTGCAAGAAATTGTGGTTTTCGATTCTCATGTTCAGGGGATTGCTGCCCTCAAATGGCATCTTTATCATGTGCTCAAACATTATATGGCTTGTGCAACTTTGTATATTTTTATGAAGTAAAATGTTGATAGTGGTAATTTTTTTCTTGAACCCTGTCTAGAAATTTGTGAAGAAAGGTATGCACGTAGTAAGATTGGTTACCTAAATCTCCCCGCCCATGGGGATGGGCAGGAAGTTGGATGAGCACGACTGCCCTTGACCATGGGAAGGGGGGCTTGGATGATAGTGGGTGCACTGTTGTCTAACCTTACTGTTAGTTCTTTTGCTATACGTAGGCTTGTAAACTGTATGAATGACTCCACAGCTTGTTGATTTTGCAAGTCCGTGTCCACGTTCTATGGTTAGATGCCTTCCGTAACAGGGATGTAAAAATACATACTTCATTATGTGATTTTTACTCTCATGGTTGGTAGTTTGATGACTGAGAATGTGTGAGAGGGAATCCATCTTTGAAGGGCCTTCATCTTGGGCTCTTGGAAGTGTCTAGTGGCACTGTCTCTCTAGGAGGGCAAGTGCAGCGTATCCCCTAGTCAATCTGTCATGTAATGCCTATATCATGAAGAAGCAGCTCTGGAGCTCGTGAAAGTCACCCCCAAGTAGATATATGAGTGTGCTACCTCCACCTAGCTGCCCATGTAGGGGATCTCTCTATGTTTTCTCACCCTAGGGGAAGTATAGAAGACCATGGACCTTCATCTTCCCAAGGTTGACAGGCAAGCCCCTCTACAAACAGAAGTCTTGTAGGGCATCCATGTGCTTCTATAGTCCCTCTTGTGAGTCTGCAAACAAGAACTATATCATCATCATATAAGAGAATAGAAATAAGTATCCCTACTAGGGATGCCCCTCCACCTCTCACTCTGCCAATAAAGTCTGAGATCTCGTCAATGAATAGACTGAAGAGGGTGGGGGATAGCGAGCAACCCTATTTCACCCCAACAGTTCTAGTTATCTCCTTTGAGAGTCCTTCAGGGCATCTCACCCTCCCAACCATCGACTCATATAAAGCAATAATACCCAAAAGCATGTTTGATGGAACCCCAATGATCTGTAGGTGTTGTAGTAGGTGATCACGTGGCACTATATCAAAGGCTTTGCGAAAATCCACGAAGAAATAGTAGAGGCGTCAACAGCCATCAGCCTTGGCCATCTCAATAAGGCTGCTGAGCGTGAAGATGTGATGGAGATGTGCATGAACCTTGCCTAGCCTCATGCTCTATGTCCCTCTCTCTCTATGAGAGCTCTATCTCTAGCACGGATCCATAACCTACACCCATCACAAATCCTCACATCTAGCACACTTATGCACACACTTCACCATATTCCCAATCAACCTCCACTCCCACACCCACCCGAACCTCGCCCCACTACATCCACTTTTTTTAGGTCACCATGGCGCGGAAACTCCAAAATGGCGGCTCCTAGGATCATGAGGTAGATCGAGATTAGATTCGAGCACCTATCACATGTAGCCAAGACCCTTGCACCCCTCTTGGCTTACTTGTTTAAGAGGGCATTGGTGGAAGGCTTTCCCCACACTTGGTCATCACATATCATCTCACCCATACACAAAGCTAGGGACATTATGGAGCCCAACAACTACGGGACCATCACGATCTTCCCTACCTTGGCCAAGATAGTTTCAGCTTTATGTTTTTGAGGGAAATATATGTTTCTGCCATGGAATACTCAAGTTTTCTTTCTTTTTTTGAGCTTCTAAATTGGGGGAAAAGTCTTTCTTTACTTTCCCTATTTCAAGCTTCCATGGAAAACTTTCTCTCACCTCATCTAGCTCACCCTTCACCTCTCATATCTTTCTATATGTCATGCCAATGGATAGCTCACATCATAAGCTACACATGGAGCTCCATCTAGCCCAACTAGAGTTGTTGATGCACCATGAGTTTGCCCAAAAAATGTGCCATTTCGTGGAAGCCATTGGAAGGTGAATATGTTGTGAGAGGTCACTCTAAAGCTTGGAAGGTGAATATGTCGCGAGAGGTCACTCTAGAGCTTGGAACTTGTGCTACTACATGTAAGCTCTTAAACAAACCCTCTAGTTCTTAATTTAGGGAAAATTTTAGTTATTTAGGGTTTGCTAAAAAATTAGAGTTTTTTCTTATCCTCTCTCTAAATTGATATCACCATAGGCTTCTACATGCTTTCATTACCCTCCTCTATGCTTTTGTACATGAAACTTGAGTATTTTAGGGTTGAAGGAGATAGCACAAGCGGAAGCATAAACAATAAACATATGAGAGAGTGTAAAGTAGAATAAGAGAGTTGGACAAGATCACCTTTTATAACAGCAGTAAAGCTTTACAATGGCAATGGCCAGCAATTGGATGTTGAACTATGTGCAAGGAAATTGGATGAAGGAGTGAATAATGAGGAACTCCTTATATAGTGCATCAGTGAGCTGGCCGACTACCTCTAGGGTTGGCCAATTGCTCACATGACAAATAAATAGGAGAAATGCAATAAAATGCCCAAATAAATGGTAAAGCCCTAGAACACTCAGATGCACAATTCTAACACCCCCTCTGTAGCTCATAGTGTGCAAGAGTCAGAAGAAGATAAGTCGATGAAGATGCAACCATGGACCCTCCAGCACCACGAATACTGAAATCGCCTCAGAGAGAGCATACACCAACCTGTTTCCTCGAAACAAGATGCCACGAACAGCAAGGAACTTTGCTTGGTCACGAATTCCTACACAAGTGTGCAGTGAACTCCAAGAATAGATGATGAGCTACAGGACACTGCGCCCATAATCCCCAATAGTGGACGGAACACATCATGTCCCAGAAGCCTCAAACAATGAACTTGGAACAGATCCAGTTCATAATCTTTGTTGTACCGAAGATAACCCTACCAGATGTCTAATGCTTGGAACTCTGAATCACGGTTCCCATGCACCAGTAAGTGGAGCTGTAATCAGTCCCCTCTCTCGCCCACAAGCCTCTTCTGGCTGGAAGCACATGGGACGAAATTGCATGTATACTAGAGAAGCACACCATCTGGGATCTCCTGAGGAAGCGCCCTGGGAGCCCTAGAAGTGGTACTAGAATCTGTATCACTATCGTGTGTCGTGTCTTTGCCTTTCCTTTGAGATGAAGCCTTGTCCTTGGTCTTATCCTTCTTCTTGGACAAACAATCCTTGGACAGATGTCCTCTTTTCCTGCAAGAGAAACAACGACTCCGACCTTTCTTTTGAATTGAGGAAAGTGCGTGGTCAGAACTGTTGAGTGACACCTTCAACTTACCCTGTGAGATGATATAACATCATAGTCCAGAGGAAGCTTAGTGAGGATAAGAGCAGCCAACTGAGAAGAGGACAAAGTAGCACCCATAGCTAGTAACTGGTCATGGATAACCTTGGCCTTCATGAGAAAAGACTACAAGGTAACTGTCCTCTCATCGATGAATCTCGTGCAAGGAGACCCTCTAACTTTGACCATACCTGATGAGCACTGGAGAGAGTTTGCATTGCCGATGAGACCTCCTCGGTGATGGTCCGCATAAGCACAGAATGTGCCTTCGAGACCCGATTCTCCCAGTCTTGTAATTCCACAGCAAATTCATCCTCCTAATCTTGAGTCCACCTCCTACAGTATTGAGGACACTCGGGCTTCCTTTCAGTGCCTTGAACAATGTCCCACAAACCCTTGTAGGATGAACTAGACCGACGTAGTTGGATCCTTTCAACTTGTCATTTTTGTTCGTACAGGGGGGAGCCATATCCATAGCAGCAAAGAACAAATCTCAGCTCTCAAACACTTCTCTCAAGTGCTTTCCAATGAAGCGAGGCACCAAGAACAATCAACCCCCTCTTAAACCGTAGAGAGAAAGAGGCGGGACAACAGCAAAACAATCCAAGATCCATCGGGAACCTCTTACCGGAAGGGCAGGGACTCGTGGAGGAAGAAGAAAATGTATAGCCACTTGTCCGGCAACTCCACATGCAAGAGAACTCACCAAATCTGCTGCCGGTGCAGAAAACACAGCCACAAGTCCACCTTATACCTTTGTAGAAGAAAACGTAACCAAGTGAACTGGCCGGATTGCCTCTGTAGGAGAAAATGCAGCCACCAAAACTGGCCTGCAGCAGTAAACAGCCGACTGGCTGGACCTGAAAATGTAGTACTGTTGGGAAAATGCAGCCATTGTTATCACCGATCTGCAATCGAGAGAGATGTGGAGAAAAACGCACAGTTAGAGGAGGGAAAGGTGGGCAGATTTATAGAGTTTGGAGCAGCCTGGACCTAAGCGTATGATACCATGAAAGAGATAGCACAGGCGGAAGCATAAATAGTAAACATATGAGAGAGTGTAAAGTAGAATGAGAGACTTAGACAAGGTCACCTTTTATAATAGCAGTAAAGCTTTACAATGGCAATGGCCAGCAATTGGATGTTGAACTATGTGCAAGGGAATTGGATGAAGGAGTGAATAATGGGAAACTCCTTATATAGTGCATTAGTGAGCTGGCCGACTGCTCACAGGACAAATAAATAAGAGAAATACAATAAAATGTCCAGATAAATGGTAAAGCCCCAGAACACTGAGATGCACAATTCTAACAAGGGTTTCTTGGAGTCCTTGAATTTTTTGAAAAGATCTAGGGTTTTTGATCTTCATCACCAAATTAAGACAAATCTCTTTCATAAATGGTTCAAGCATGCTTTTAATAACCCTAATTCACTCTTATGTGTTAAAGACTCCATCACTTTTTTGAGAGAAAATTAGGGTTTATAAAAAAACTAGGATCTCTCACAAAATCCAAACGCTTTCAATCCATCCAGGATGATTATGATCATGTTGCTAGCCTTGGCCTTTTAAAGAGGACTGACACAGTGCCAGTGAAGTTGGTCATGATAGATCTAAGAATACACAGTTGAAGCCCCTCCTATCTTTCTCTGCTCTGCGCAGGCATGGCCAAGGCATAGCCCACCTTCTTTTCTTTGCTCTGCAAGTGGGGCCACTCTATAGGCAGTGCGGCCCCTCTAGATGCATGTCTTTGTCTTCTAGCCATGCTCGTTGTTGGTAGCCAAGGGTGAAACTCTTGCTTATCTTTTATCTCCATGCGTGGTTGCCTAGGTGCCCAAGGGCACGACCCGTTCTTTGCCTTTCCTTGCTTGCTTGTAGCATAGACCACATGTATAAGGATTTGTTTTTGCAAGCATCCTCATTATCTCTTGCCCAAGAACCAAAAACTTTTCCACGTCTTAAATTACTAAGTGTAAGAGATGGGTTTGTTCAGATGGTCTCACTCAATACGGTTAAAGTTAGAGTAGTTGTTCATGAAGCTAGAGAGGCTTCCATCTCTTATCCACAAAGGGTTTAGGGACAAGCTCAATTCTTAACACTCGATGAAATCTTAGAACAAGTGAGAGTCACCCCCAAAGACCCATAGGCAAAGAACGAAGAGGATTGGAAAGGTGGATTACCGGGTGACAATTCAAAGTGGCTTAGGAACAGATTCCACCTCTAATGTTTCATCATCATCGAGTCATAAAATCTTAGAACAAGTGAGTCACCCCAAAGACCCATAGGCAAAGAACGAAGAGGATTGGAAAGGTGGATGACTGGGTGACAATTCAAAGTGGCTTAGGAACGGATCCCACCTCTAATGTTTCATCATCATCCTCCGAGGAAGAGATGATTCTAAAGGCTACCATAGAGCCAAAGGAAGTTATTATTAACCCCAACAACTAGCCAAAGAAGTTAGCAGAATACCCAGATCCCAAAGCAATGAACCTCTACCCAAATCCCATAGAGGAGAGTAGGAGTTAGTCAAAGCAACGAACCTCTAGCAGTAGTCGTCATGAATTACAGAAGCAAGTCCTTTTCTTCACGGTATGCAAGAGAATACCCAAGAAATAAAGGGAAGAATCACTCCTAGTCAGAGATCCAAACCGACTAGGAATGAGCCTTGACACAATTATCTCAAAGTTCTGGGAGTGCCGACAAGTGAGCATGCCCTCTTGTCGTGATCGCAAGCGCACATAAAAGCAATCTGGCTTCAGATCAACTACTAGTTGCACCTCTTCAGCTTATGGAAGGGAGATTTCGTAAGGAATTATCCCTGGAACAAAAAAAAAAAAGCAAAAAAAAAAAGCAGTCTCGACTCCCTTCGCTTCTTGCTGGCAGCCAGGCATTCATCTCTCTCTCTCTCTCTCCCTCTCTCTCTCTCTCTCTGTGTGTGTTGCTGGCGGGTAGAGAATGCAGCTCACAAATCCTTTCTGAGCTTGAAGAAGAAAGAGAGGAATCTGCCTTCGTGAACAAAACCCTACCTTATCTGTTTCCTGCGTATGGAAATCTCTGAATGCGATGAATCGGTGCAGAGGCCACCACAAGGATTGAAGTGAATGATGAGAGCTTACACGATGGCAAATTTTGTTGCAAATGAAAGGAATGGATACTTGGGCTAACGTCATTTATCTCCTCTCCCTGCACCGGCGGCTTCCCTTTGCTTCCCCTGCTTGCTGCCAAGGGCCAAAGCTCCTTCTCCTCCTCTGCTCGCTGGTGGCAGGCCAAGGCATAGGGCTATTCGTGGCCAAGGGCAATAGCCCATCCCTTTCCTTCTCTCCGCTCTGCTCCGCGTTGGCCAAGGGCTCTCTGCTGCTCGCTTCGCAGGCAGCCAAGGCGGCACAGGGGGAGCAGAGGCGGGGACAGGACAGGCTGCGGGGAGCAGCTATAGCCCTTCCCCCGTGGGGGTGGAAGGAGCTGCAACCCTCCCCCTCCCCCAATCCCCCGCCCCCAACCTACGTAAGTAGAGGTAAGTAGAGGTCCTCTCTCTCTCTATATATATATCACCCAAGTGGTGTAGAAATGGTTAGTGGAATTACCTTTGGGATGACATGGAACCACCTCGGTACAAGTCTCTCCGTTGATTGGATGTTGGGTGTATAACCTTTTAAGTCGACGTAAAGCGACTCAGTCTCCGTCTCTCTCTCTCTCTTAAATAAAGAAAAAGAATAGGAAAAAAAGAAAAATAAAGTTAAAAGGGGAAAAATATCCAAGTGCCACATCATCATAAAGCATGATTCAAGTCGAAGTCCAATCTCGAACCTAGTTTCCACAGCCTTATCTGATTTCTTCAATCGTCAAAACCAAAGCAATTCAATCTCCAGACATTTCATTCCATGAATCACCATCTAAGACAGACCCAACTAAATCGTAATCCAAGAAACCCAATCGTGCGATTCCACTTTCTATTAGATTTTATCCATCTTTTTTTGTGTCTTGTTGCTAGGCCGACAGCTTCTAGCCTGGCCGACCAGCAGTCCCCTTGAATAGCATTACCTCTTCATTTAGTCTCTTGTACCACTTCATAGACATATCCAGTACCACATCATCTATTTGCTGCTATGCTGTTGTGCGCCTACCCTACATCAGCACATCTTCTTTGTGTACATCATATCTGTAGCGTTTTCCTTCAGCAACATACCTTGGGGGGACAGCAGCCCACTCTCTACTAGATATCGTCAGGAGAGAGTGCTAGGCCGACATATCCAGTACCACATCATCTATTTGCTGCTATGTTGTTGCGCGCCTGCCCTCCTACATTAGCACATCTTCTTTGTGGACGTCATATCTGTAGCGTTTTCCTTCAGCAACATACCTTGGGGGGACATCAGCCCACTCTCTGCTAGATATCATCAGCATTTCATATCAGCTCATGAGAATGCAGCCCTCTCTGCTGTAGTAGAGCATACCATTGTTTTACCTCAACTTACGGGACAACAACCCTCTCCGCTACACACAGCACATCAGCATTTTTATCTTCAATTCATAGGACAACATCCCACTCTCTGCTACACAGTATAGCACCTCAGTGTTTTATCATCAATACACCACTCTCTGCTACAGTTTATCATCGTTTTTCTTCTACAGTTTACCTTGGGACATCAGACCACTCTCTACTCACCATCACACACCACTCGGGATGACAACCCTCTCTGCTCCTCACCACCACTCAAGGTATTGCAACACCCTTGTCACTAGAGCTTGCACCACCCAGGATGGTAGCCCTCTCTGCTCTTGATCACCATTTAGGTACCATAGCTCCCTTTGTCACCAGAGTCTTCATCATCATCGATATCATTATCACTTCAGCTTCCGTTGCTCACTACCACCTCGGAGTGCCTCTGCATCCACTGGCGCACAATCCTTCGACACCAACCACCTCCTCATGGAGTGCCTTTTGCCTCACATCGACGTGAGCCTTCATCACTGACCTTGCTTATCGTACATCTGATCCTTTCGTCCTTTTCCCTCACATAGTATCAGAGAGATCGTGAGCAAAGGGATTGAAGACCTCAAGAGCACACAGCATGGATCATCTACCCGCACTCCCGGAGGACCAATTTTTCTCACCAGAAGTTGATTCTCCAAACTCTGATCTGGACCACACAGGGACTGTGACTTCTTACTTAGAGGAGAGCCCCATTCAAGATCTTACTTTGGGAGACAATCAACCCATTTACATCAACTCACCTTCACCCCCTTTGCCCCTCTTTGACTTTATCAGCCTTTGCTTCCAAAGGCGGATGCATTTCTTCTACTAGTGTGTGAGTGGAACCCTGGTATCCTTCATCTTCTCTCATGGTCCCCCTTTTGGCCTGAGAGGGGGTGTCTGAAAATGGCATTTTGCCTAGCCCTAAAAAGGAGATTTATCTGATTGCCCTCTTTGACTTTATCAGCCTTTGCTTCCAAAGGCGGATGCATTTCTTCTACTAGTGTGTGAGTGGAACCCTGGTATCCTTCATCTTCTCTCATGGTCCCCCTTTTTGTCTGAGAGGGGGTGTCTGAAAATGGCATTTTGCCTAGCCCTAAAAAGGAGATATATCTGATTATTCTGGATTTATTAGATTTTATCCATCTTTTTTTGTGTCTTGCTGGCCGACAGCCTCTGGCCTTCGTTGGGATTCACAACCATGACAAAATGCCCTTGCACCCTATAGTGTCTCTATACCCATGACGACAAAGAATGGCCCTTGGTGAAGGCCACCAAGGGCATGACGACAAAGAATGGCCTTAAACACAAGCTTGGGCTCGTTGACATGGGTGCTAGCCATAACCTAATGTCCCTTGCAACTTAGTGTGTACTACAACAATCGTTGTTACTATCCACAAAAGTGAGAGTTAAAGAAGTAGACACATTTAAAACCTTACGCATAGGCTTGTTCAATGCTATGTTTCACATTGGAAATAACCCCTTGGAAGAGAACTTCTATGCTATGCCTGTAGTAGCAAGTACTATGCATGGAGAAGTGCTCCTTGGACAAGGATGGATGGGGCATAATTGATGCCAAATAGACGTAGACTCATGAACTTCTACCTTGCAAACTAGTTGTCCGGATAGGTAATTTCCCTAATGATAGCCCATTTCTTGTCAAACTTTGACAATAGTAAAAAACCATTCTCCCATCAAAGAAGCGCTCCCCCATTGCACATCCAAAAATACCCCAAGCCACTTAAAAAGAGGCCTATTCTATACTTGACCATGGGGTGAGTTACCAAGGTCCATTAAAAACCTTGCCTAAGCAAGATCAATCTTCATCGTCAAGTATCTCCCCTTGACACAAGTGGCCTCTCCAAAAACTAACCCAACTAACACCAATACTGCTAACATATCTAACCTTGTAGAATCAAGGTCACCCATCAGTCACCTAGTAACACTAATGTTTCCATGATAAAGGCGACAAATGATGGGTACCAAAAGTCATCCTCCGAATACAAAGTTACTATGAAGGATAATGGAAAAATATGCTAGTCGAAGCCATGCCACCACCTGAACCACATAGCAAAACACTGATTCCCAACCCCAGACCTAAAACATGGTTCGTCAACATGGAGTTATTGATGAAATCCTAAGGGTACTACGCCCCGGACAAAAATAACCTTGGCTACCCAAAGCAATGCAATCAAAACCAAACCGTCAAATAAGACAATCTTGACAAAAATGTGCTACCCAAAGATGGTGGGTTCCTGAAATCCTCTTGTGGCCCAAGGGTATTATAAAGGTAACAGAAGCATTTGGGTCCCTAAGGTCACACCATCGGTTTCCTCAATCTCTTAAGTCATAACAAATATAACCAAGGAGAGTTGGTAGTGGTGGTAACCCAAGGCTACCAACAACATGCCACCCCTAGGAAAGGGGAAGGCAAAAATCGACCAATTCATGAAGCCCCCATGACCATCTCCAAACATACCCTAATGATATTCCTTCCATCTCAAAGTTAGAATCCTATGATGTAGTTGAAGGCCCTTAACCACCCATTTCCCTGCTGTAACAACAACTGGCATCCCTCTCAAACCTGGCTAACTGGGCCAAAAATAGGCACCTCACACTTGCCAGATGAAAAGGAATACCACCCAAAAGAACTCATGAAAAATGTTGAAGAAAGCGAGAAAAAGAGTTGAGAAAAGCAGTTGAGAAGGGGAAAAGAAGAAAGTAGAAACATAAGAAAGCAGAAGGATGGAGACTTATGAAGGAGAGTCCGTAGGCCAATACTATTTATTTTCAACTTCTAGGTACATCTTAGGATGGGTTAAAAACCTAGTCCATGGTATGACCCATCGCCCTGATTGCTAGTGATCTATAACACCACTACCTAAGGCACTCCATCATTAAAAAAAACCCTATCAAGATACACGTGCACATACTCATCTTTGCATATTCCCTCTCTAGCTAGCCAAACTCTTGCCAAATTTATCCAGATTCCTCCCTATCTTCTAGCCCTTGAATCCTCCACTATCATCAGGCGATTGCCACAGAGGGGCATTTGAAACCTCTTCGGACACTGTAAGAAGAGGAGGGCCACCAAGGTCGCCAAGCTCTTGGAATACCAGGTAGGAATACCACTGACTTCTCCCCACTGGGAGTGGAGCTACTATGAGAAGTCGGGCGGTTACATGATTCACAGCCACATCTGATTCGATAAGACTGAAGACTTAGAACAACACTGTCATTGCCCTTATTAATGATAGGACGTAGGTCCTAGGCCCTTGAGGCTGACTCTAGAATCCATCGTCTATGAAGAGAACTGGAGGTACTACATAGGACTAGAGGGAGCTCGGGAAGCCAGAGCTCAAGAAGCCAGAACTATAGGGATATTGGGAAACCAGAGCGCAAACACAAGAAGAACTCACCCTGGCTATACCGTTGCCCTCTAAAAAGCTGAGACCATGATATGTAATAGTAGGTAGCAAGTCGTGGAAAAGGTCCACAACCATATGACAGAGCAGTGCTAAGATTTTTGGAGGGCTATCGAAGCCAAGGATCAAACCATCACTCTGCTCGAAAAAACCATTATAGATATGAAAGCTAAACCCAACCCACGCAGGTCGCCTCAAAAATAGAAAGGAAGGTCAATAGCCTTATGAATATCCAAATCTAAGAACTATCTTTACTAGTTTTTCACATCGATAAGATTTTCACACTCGTGTGATAATATTTTTTCATGTCCTTAAAAATATGTTATGATTATAGGGTAATATGTGCTAAAAATATGATATTTTTATCAAAATAATCCTTTCATTTTATCCAAAATATATATTTGTTTTTTAATGTCATGAAAAAAAAAGGAAAGATATGAGACCTAAATCATCATTGAACAAATAACAATAGTGTATATACCAAACCAAACCTCCAAAACAAAATTCAATGATACATAGTTTATCATATCATGAAAGTATTTTTCATACATGTGAAAACCAAATAGTTTCTCCCAATCTGTCTACATAATCAAAGACCGCATCAATGCATTGTCCAAAGAGGGTGGGCGATAGCGGGCATCCTTGCTTCACCCCTATCGTGTTGGTCACCCTATCAGATAGTCCCCGCCTGGAGCTTAGAATCTGCCTGTCCCACAGACTCATACAAAGCATATATCCCCCACTGCATATCCTCGGGTACCTCAATGTCATGCCATCTATGCATAAGCCTGGCACGTGGTACGGTATCGAAGGCTTTGCGGAAGTCCACAAAGCAGCAGTATATCCTTCTTCTTTGTGCCCTGCCCTCTTCAATAAGTGCCCGAAGTGTCAGTATGTGATCCAAGGTAGTAAATCCTCTCCTGAAGCCAGCCTGTCCATGTGCTCGATGACCATGCCTCTTTGCCCATCGGCTCAGCTCTTAGACTCCAATATAGAGCCATATAATTTGGCCAAGTAATGACCAATCATGATCGTCCTGTACCATGGGGTCCCCACTCTTAAAGAGTGGTACAATGGGGTCCCCACTCTTAAAGAGTGGTACAATGATATGCTCTGTCCAGCTTGTTGGGAAACCCTCACAAATGGCACGATTAAACACATGTACGATGTGAGCGGAGCCAAAGTGTCGCCAAAGTGTCTCGTGCATATGAGAAGTGCTCCTCTCCAACTAGCCCATCATGATCCTGTGCCTTTCCATTCTGTAACCTGTCTATCGCATCTACTAGCACCATCCACATAGTAAAAAAGGTGCTGCTAGCCGGTCTAGCTCCCAATGGGGGGGTGGGGGGCTGTCCTGGTGCATCCTATAGCTCTCTAGCATAAGTATGCCATGCTCAGGTGCAGTAATCGGAGCACCAGGCTATCTCTCTCCTGAAACATCTTCCATGCCCTCTTGCTGTCCTTCCCTAGGAAGAGTTGGTAGATCTCCTCCTCTAGCTTAGCCAGATAGGCTCGTTTCTTCCTCCGCACAAGGCGCCGAAAGATCATCCTGGCCTGTCTATGCGTGTGAGACCCAATGGCAATCTCACGCTGTAGTTGTGCTCATGTCTCACGACACTCATCATCATACCAACTGTTATGTGGGGCATTGCTGCGGGGGTGGGTGGAAGGGATCATAGTGCAGGGAAACACATATGAGGATGCATGTAGTACACTTGCCAATCCTCTCGTGATCTCGTCCTCGAGAGGGCTATGTGGGTCTAAAGCGAACAAGCCATCAGATATACTGCATCTCGATGAACCCCAACTGTCTCACGTGTAAACTGATATCTCGGGTACCTAGGTAGATGAGTGGCTGGCCCGTCTCTTGGGGATCTACCTACTAGTGTGAAACTCAGGTATGCATGATCGGATGCTATGCCAATGGGCCTACTGGAAATCGTGAAACCCCACACATCAGGTATCAATGAAGGAGATCCCATCAAGTAGTCCACTGTGCTTGCTCCCCCTTTAGAGTTCCAGTGTGTGTGAGAGCATCTGATCCCTTTAGAGAGAGGATGGAGAATGTGTGTGTGTGTGTGTGTGTGTGGGAGAGAATAAAGGGTAGCATGAGAAGATTTAGGAAGTGTGGAGATATTCTGGGAAGTGTGGAGATATTCTGGGAAAAGTGAAGAGGTGAAGAGAATCATGGAAAAGAGGTGGAGTGAATCATGGAAAAATCAATGGGATTTGATGCTTGGATATAAACTCTATAAATTGAGGCATTGCCCTAATGAGAATTTGCTGGTTTTTGAGTATCCATGCCTACATTAATCTATTTGTTAATTACCCATTAATTACGTCTTAATTATTTGCTAATCACTTTGTTAATGATGTTGATTCTAGTGTTTGATCCACCATAGCTCATCACAATGCCCTAATTTCAACAAAACTTCATGGAGGCTCCTAAGGCAGTGGAGTCAGATCATCTTTTTTAAGAGAGAGAGAGAGAGAGAGAGAGAGAGAGAGAGAAACCCCACAACCCAATGTAACCTGCCCCAACAGAGTAAAACCACCTCTGAGAGCCACTGTTGATGTAGGCCATGTGGTAGATGTATGTGTGAGCACTTTAGTCAAGGTCACGGGCACTTGTAGTAGCCTTTGGACACATAGAGAGAGAGAGAGAGTGTGAAGGAGTGAATCAAGGAGAGATCAGTGGGATTAGATGCTTGGATGTGAACCCTATAAATTGAGGCATTGGCCTAATGAGAATTTGCTGGTTTTTGATTATTCATACCTACATTTAGCTATCAGTTAATTGCTCACTAATAAGACAGCATAAGATAACCAAATCTATACCCTTGATGTGAGTTGGTCTAGTTTTTGATATGCCGTGCTAACCACACAAGCATGGAATGCCCCCATCTAAGACTTATACAAGGAGGAATCTAGTGTGCATACTGCATGAGGGTAGGACATCATGATACTACCCATTTCTACAAGAATCAACCTCAAAGGCAACACCTCATACACCGAGCTCCACCTGTTCATCACTTGGATTTACCTACTCCATCGGTGAAGCCCATGCTTGCTAATGCACCTCACCCGGGGTAAGTACGTGCCTCAAAGAGGAGTGCTAAGAGTTCTTGGGTTACCTCTACCACCTCGAATGTTGCCACAACAAACCACCTATTCTTAGGGTAACCCCCATAAACCAATTGACCTTGACAAAAATACTTGAGGGGGAGGAAGAAGGAATAGGAGAGGACACAATTTACCTAGAACCCCTAGAGGCTCAGAGTCCCCCGAGTCAAATCTTAAGCCACTACATTCAAGATGGTGATAGTGTCTACCCTATCTATATAGCTATTGTTGCGCAATACGATAGGGGGAGTGTTACATATCCGTAACGCCGCTACGGGCGTTACCACAAGAGGGGACGGCCTCTGGCTCACCACCCAGCCATAGAGGAAGAATGAGGATTGCCCCTCATCCCCCAGGCTATATAGTGTGTGGCTTGTCGTCCACACTAGCCTGGCCGCCCATGACTCCGCATGGGCGTCCTCGACATGGCCATCCGGTCTGCCGTCGGTCTCACAGGCATTACAGCCTACGTGACATTACCCCCCCCTTAAGAAGAGTTTTCGTCCTCGAAAACAAACTGGGGAAACCTTTTGGAAATTGCACTACGGCGTTCCCAGGTAGCTACCTCCTCATCCCTATCTGTCCATTTAACAAGTACCTTCTGGTACACTTTATGTCGGGTTTGTCTATCGTCTGGATACCCAAGAATCCTTTCCGGTTCATGTGGTATCTTTGGTGGAGTGATCAATTCCACCAAAATATCTAGAGAAACTACGTTCTCTAACCTGTGAACTGATTTCTTCAGTTTACTAACATGGAAGACAGGATGAACTTGAGAACTCTCCGGTAACTCAAGTTTGTAGGCTACGTCCCCAATCTTCTTAAGGATTTTAAAAGGACCACAATATCTCGGAGAAAGTTTATCACACTTTCCCGTTTTCTTGTTTTCCCACTGCGCAGGAACCTTGAGGAATACAAAGTCACCTTCTGCAAAGGTCACCTTTCTTCGTCCTTTATCCGCATAAGTTTTAGCACGATCTTGAGCGCTACGAATGCTCTCTCGTGCGGCTCCGAGCATATCATTCATATCTTCAAGGAAATCCTTGACAGATTGAATCTTCTCCTTTTCTAGGCCTACAGCCATCGGAGATCTCGGCTGGAATCCATACATTAACATGAATGGTGTAAATCCAGTCGTCGTTGAATGCTTGGAGTTGTTATAAGCAAACTCCAATATGGGCAAATATTCTTCCCAATTTGATTGCTTCTTACTTACATAACAACGCAACATATCCTCGAGTATTTGGTTAACTTTTTTAGTTTGACCATCAGACTCCGGATGATCTACCATACTCATACTCAGAGTAGTATCCAACTTTTTGAAGACTTCCCTTCAAAAATGACTGTTGAACTTTCTATCTCTATCCGACACTATATCTGCGCGGGCAGGCCATATAGCTTGTAGAAATGTTCAATAAAGAGTTTTGCCAACTCTGGCGTTTTAACAATTTTCTTCGTGGCAATAAACTTTGCCATTTTAGTCCTGTCCACTACCACCCACACCGAGTCATTCCCTCGACTCGTCTTGGGTAAACCGGTAATGAAATCCATGGAAATGCTTCCCATTTCCCTTGAGGAATCTCCAGTGGACGGAGTAGTCCTCCAACCTTAAGACGTTCATGTTTATTGACCTGGTACTTACTGCATTTCAACACATAAGTTTGGACGTTCTTAAACAAACTAGGCCAATAAAACTGTCTTTTTTCTAGTGCATAGGTCTTCTGAATCCCAGGATGACCCGCACTTGGACTATCAAATCTATACCCCGAAGACTCGGCTAGCCTCTTCGGACTAACTCTCGCTTCGCTACCCGCCGCACCTACGGCCAGTCTCTCCGGACTAGCATTACGTGCCGGCGAAGAAGGTGGGCGCGGCTGTGACAAAGTGCGTACGCGTACAGCGCGCCAATTCCTGTAAAGACAGGATCATGCTCACACAAGCCATGATTTGGTATTTCAACCAAAACCTTAAGGTAAATTTCATGCCTTGATTTTGCATCATGTCATTAGCACAGAAGCTAATGTACTGGAGAGCACTCTAGTAGCGCAAGTTCTTAGACTATGCTACTAGATATTTGTAGACTACGCTACCATGTTGCTTCACCAACTTGTTAAAACTTCTCCTTGGAAAGCTCTACGGCCATAGGAGAAATAAACTAGAGCCAATCTAATCATGCATCACAAGGATTAGTTCTAAAGCTGAGAGATACTTTCTCTCTTAGAGTAACATCTTGCACAAGCATATGCTCTAGAATCTTGTTGAGTTTCTAACTACCATCAATCTACGGATGGTTAAACTCCACTCTAACTCAGAGTAAATGTAACTTTTTGAAGATTTTCCTTCAAATATAACAATCAAACTTCCTATTTCTTATGCCATACTATATCTGCGGGCAGATCATATAGTATGTGGAGATGTTTGATAAAGATTGTTGCACCACTACGGGTGTCTGGAGTTACATCCAATCACTTACAACTCCTTGTTGCTATTACCAGACACATCCCTTCAAGTATTGTCTGGACTCACACAACTATTCCAGTTTATGTGATATTTGAGGATATCCCTCCTTTCCCTTAAGAAAGGTTTTTGTCCTCAAAAACTCTACTCTCAAGCGGACTACGCGCTAGCGTCATAGGTCCAAGAACAAATCCAGACTGTGTTTAATATCATATGTTATATTCTTGAGTCCTTCCAAGAAACTTTTAAACACCTTGCAACGAAGATGTGGTATAGTGTCTACGAAGATGTGGTATAGTGTCTACGCACATATGGTGGTACTATTGATAAACTGCTCTACAACAGATCAGTGGTTTCACACTTGTAACAAAGTGCTTCATTGTTGCATATTATTACCCTTCATAAGCGGTTACACACTTATGAATCATGTGGGTGGGTTGTATCATCTATCAAGAAAAATTCCAAACTACTAATAACCACATTATCAATCCACAGATAATGACTGAGCTTGCTGCGAAGCCATAGGTTGCTAGATAATTGATGGTAATTACACAAGCTCAATGTCTCATTACATCATACATTCAATATAAATGCAAACATCACAGTACTTCGTGATGATGAACTTAGGAGTATCATCCTATCCCTGTTTGGTGTTGGTATGAAGTATAACTATGAGAATATTATTTGCTGCCTCCTCATTATAGCGGCAAAGCTACCTACCCATCACACAGGTGGCAATCTCTACCAAGCTATAACCAATGAACGAGTACTCTTGTAAGAACTTCATAACCATATCTCACACGAAACTCATAATCACTACGGATTAAATGCCAGGGCTTGCAAAATTGAATGTTATCTGATAGGTAGAGGGGATCATCAAACTACGGATGACCTCGACAACTCACTAGGAACCCCCTAATAAACCAACACAAGCAGCAGCACCCACCGCGAATAGCTACCCCCCACCAGGGAAACCAGGTAGCTAAATATCTCAAAAACCTAGGGGATGACCACCTCAAAAGGCACATAGAGGTCCAAATCCCAATACCATATATGAATAAGAGCTTGAGGAGGACAAGCCAAGGTGACCTTCCTCAAGGAACAACATCTGCTCCTAGAGACATTGCAAGTCTCTCTTCCTTCCTCTCTTTTGAGATTTAGATCCCCATTGGCACCTTGCTTCAAGGTAGCCCAAGCTTGTGGAAGGATCTCAAAGATTGGATGGAGGGACGCCTTAGAGCAGGGATGCAGGAATATGCGGAGCTAGATAGCTCTAATAATGAGACCGAGGAGGATGAACTCATTGAACCCCATGAGATCACTAGCACCCCCACAGTTTGAGTCAACAAATTGAGACAATATTTTGAGAGTGATGAACTCAATATGGCATTACCGATGATAACCTTCGACGGCCTCCATGTCACTATAATCCTGGATGATGGGGGGCATGAGTGAGCATTGTCACCAAATAATGCTGGGAGAAATGGGGGGTTATAGCCATGGATGACACGAGACTTTGTTGGTTAATCTCGTTGATGGAGCCACGCTAGACCCATTGGTATTCTGAAGGATTTAAAAATCAAGATCCTTAGAACCACCTTTCGCCACACCTTCGTGGTGATGAACTTTGGCCGACAGTCAATTTCTTGGATGATCCTTTATGACAGAGACAAAAATGATCCATGCCTGAGATACCTACCACATCTACATTTGGAGAAAAGACTAAATAGTCAAGATCAATAGACGCACTTGGAAGGTTCATCCCATGAGCAGCCGACCCTTTGCAGAGGACTCAGTAACAACCACCCGATCTACTGCAGTCCACCTGTGCCAAAAACAATAGATGAGGAAAAGGATAGCAAGGAATGTGCACCCCTTCTGAAGCTGGAAGACTTTGAGAATTGGATGCATATCCTTGTTGTCTTGAACATACTTTCGAGGCGCACGGGAACTAGGTGTCATGATGATGGGAGGCATGCTTATCTATCAATTTATGCCCTTTAGAATAACTAATGCCCAAGCTACCATTCTAGCTAATGTGCATAACTTTCAAAGACTATTTTACAGAAGTGGTTGGAAGTTTTCATTGACGACTTGTTGTGTGCTCACTCCAAGTGGAAAACCACCTAGCCTACTTAAGAAAAGTATTTTTGGGAGCTCTCTATTATTAGGGGGTTCTTATTTTTGGGAGCTCTCTATTATTAGGGGGTTTATATTTTTGGGAGCTCTCTATTATATACCTAAGCCTCTTCAATAGGTCACATGTTGGAGACTGAGCTGGGGCATGGCTCTAGGTAACCTGTTGGAGGCTCATTTTTTAGCTGAGCTTGGCAGTCCCAAACCAATTCATTGTGGTCTTCTTTCACGAGCATCTAGTCGCGCGCGCTTGTTCCCGGGACATTCTTTTGAGATAAAACTTTTGCATGTCCCTAGTTTTGCGAGGTCAATGCCTCCGCTAGCAGTGTGAGCTGTGGCCCTTTGTCTGTTTTGTAATCCGGTTAGTACGTTGAGAGGGACCGTATGGATGCAGCCATCTCTTACACTCAGCAATTTAATGCTGGTGCTGGGACTAGCTTCACGAGCTTTTCTTGTTGTGCCTACTCTTAGCATAGTCCTTATACATGTGGTCTATCCCACACCCAACGCATAAAGGGGGGGGTAGTGCAAAAGCGCCTACAAAGGTACTTGCCATCCCTTTTTTTATTAGACACAGCTACACAGTGAGGTCCTGCACAATGGTAACATTTGCGTGAGTGGTCATTTAACCATAGTATTCATGTCCCGTCCCCATGGAGCTGGGGTGGCTAAGTATAGAGGGAACATCTGGTCACCCCCTCCATCACATAGTGGCTTAAAATCTGGGAGGGTGGATTGCTTGGTTTAAGAGGCTCGTAAGTGGGTCCTCAAACAACTTCCCCCTCATCCCCTTCTTTGAAAATCTCCATCAAGATTAGCTGATGAACATGTGTGACTCGTGGTAATGGGGGTTGAGGTGGGAGTACTGCGGGTGGTAAGGGCACCCTAAGGATTCCTCTTTGGGCCACTTCCTGGTGTGGTTGAGGTGTGTTGTGAAGTGCAGGTGTTGACAAGGTTAGCAGCTGCCTAGGGTTTGTTGCCCTTGTTGTTGATAGCAATTTGTGATTTCATGACTACCCCATCTTTGGCAATATGTATAGTAGATGGTGGGACGGGGATGTGTAGTAGAGGGTGGGACGGGGATGTATATAGAGGGTGGGATGGGGTCGCAGATGTGGACACTTCGTGTGCTAGCATGGTTTGCTTGACAAATTGGGCACACACTCCCTCTTGGGGTAGAGATGGGATTGACCAACTCGATCTTGGCCTTGGTCGATTCTCCAGTGTTGGGTCATTTGCTGCATTAATGCCAGCTGTTCGACCTATTGTCCCAAGGTGGACTCCTTGCTGTTTTCCTTAGATCTAGTGCTGGTTTTTTGAATGAGGCCTCAGATGTACCCTCCATAGTTATTGGGAACGCGTTCCCCTGAAGTTATTCTCGAAGTCCATAGCACTCTTGTAGCATTATTCGAAGGAGGTATGTGCCAAGGCATTCAAAGAATTATGTAAGGGTACGTCATCTAGGCCTTCTAGAAATCTCCCAATTAGCCTTTCGTTAGAGAACTTATCTCTGGCACAACAACGAGAGTGGAGATATCTTACCCTGTTGTTGATGTAGTCCCAAATGGTTTCACCGTCCTTTTGTTTGACATTGTGTAGCTGCTCAACAAGACTCTGTCTGGTTTCTTGATGGGAGTATCCAACCTTGATGGCCTCGTTCAAGGCTTTGAAGGTGTCCTTATCTTCTATCTTCAAGGACCTAAACCATTGGCCGGCTTTGCCATCTAGGGTGAGGCCAAAGGCACTCACCTTGACTTGGTCATCCACATGGCCTAATGCTTTGTATATCTAATTAAACATCTCTAAGTACGGTATGGGGTCTCCAATCCCATCAAACTTAGTGATTAGTTTAGAGACGTTAGCGGGTTTGTTCTGCTCTTGTCTAAGCCCTTATACAGCTAGGCTGATGTTGGGGGCGTGATGCTGGAAGCTACCCCTTTCTCTATTTCCATGGCTATTCTTAACATTTTAAGGGTTAGCCCTGCCACCATGGCTGGAGTGGGTGCTGGTTGGGGAACAATAGGTGGAGGATCTAGGCCAGGTGGATAATAGATCATTGGGGGTTCTTCTCTCATGGAAGGATTGGGTTATGCTTCATATGGCCCCATATGGTACCCTGGTGGGTATGCTCCCAGAGGTGGGTATTGTTGGTACACTAGTGCCCCAGGTTGATATAATGGCGCCGGGTACGCCCTTTCTCTCTGATAGGACGTCTTGGACACTTGGAGAGCTGATTCTTGCCCTAGGTTTAGCATTGGTCTTTGGGCTTGGTATGAATCGACCATTCCTCAGGCGGGCATGGTCCTCTAGACTAGTGGGATGAAGTTGGTTTTGGTTACTTTCACTTTGCCCTATCTTCGTTCTAGGATCTAGAGGCAGCGCCGCATGGCCTCTCTTTCAAGTTGGTTTTTCATACCTCTCTCCATGGGATGTGGCTCGTTTGACTGTGCATTTCCAAGGATAAAGCTCTGGAGCCTAGAAGCAAGGCTTCTTTGTGAATGGTAGGGGATCTTGGGTCTTGCTCCAGGACAGGTGGTCTATCCATGCACTAAGCCTCTGATCCTTCTGCTTCTAGGTTAGGAGTGACTTGTCCTATGCTAGGATGATCTTCACTCTCACTGGTGCTGTCAAAGACTAGCACCGTTTGGCTCCTAGCTGTGTTGACCGATGGGTCTGACCTTAGAGCGAGGGAGCATTAGGAGAGTTTACAATGTCGAATAGAGGGTCGTTTCGCACCAATCTTCCTGAGCATAAGTGCATAAATGTGTGGAATAGTAGTGTTGGACCCTCCTGTGTGGTGGACAGTCTCTCTGTCTTCTTCTTTTTTTGGATGGTACGATCGTACGCTTTCAAGATGGTACGGGCGTACAATTTAACGAGGACACAGGCATACGCTTCAGATGGAATGGGCATACGCTTCCAAGAAGACATGGGTGTATGCTTCAGATGGAACAAGCGTAAGCTTTCAAGAAGACACGAGCATGGATACAGAAAGGATTAGATGTGCACTTGTGAAAAATGAAGGACACGAGTGTATGCTCCAGATGGTATGGCATATGCTTTCGAAAATGGAAGATACAGACGTGGTAAAGTAGAAGGAATGGGTGTATACTTAACTGTGGTGGCAAGGAAGAAGGAACGGGTGTGGCATAGAAGACATGGGCGTATGCTTCCCGACAAGGAAATGGAACAAGCATGGCTTCAGAGAGAAGGAACAGACGTGCGCTCCAGATGGTATGGGCATACGCTTTAAATGGTATGGCCATATGCTTCCAGCTCAGAGATATTTTTAATGATGTAGGTGCTGACAAACACCCACTAAGATTCCCTAATAGTATAGTTGTACCCCTTATTTAATGTTCTTTATGCCTAATTAATGCATATTATTCCTTTTTAAATGCCCTGTGCACAATTTAATGCTGGAGATACCATAAGACATGCTCTGGAGGAAGGAATGGGCGTGGAAAAGCTGCCACGACCGTGGCTCTGAGAAGGGTACAGCCATACGCTTCTCAGAAAACCTTTCAGAGTGAAAATTTTACCTCTTCTCCTTCTTAGATTTCTGATGATTCAAGTGCTTCCGATATGTTTTTTGAGTTTTTGTTTTTGTAGCAGGTTAGAGTTGCTACCTAATGACGCCTAGAATGCCGAAGAAAACCTAAGTAATTGAGATTAATTAGAAGATTAAGCTAATTATGTAAAACTTAACAAATGTTGAACAAAACCAAAAATTACATGAATCTCAAGAGTAAAGATCAAGCACCTACTTGTGTCTTCCGCATTCGATGAAGACTTTGACGCTCCTCATGCTCCATTGATCTTCATTGCTCCATAGTAAGAGTAAACAAAATCAACAAACAAGCAAACAAACACATACAACATGCAACAACCGGTGGATTTGCACTCCAATCGCCCAATCTGAAGGCTTTAGCAAGTGAAATGTATGGAGGACCCTAAGCTAAATGCTCATCTCGGGCAGCGGCGCCAAATATGTTAACCAAAACATACTACCTTGCACAAGAGAGGGAGAGAAGAAGAGAATGAAGCCATGCAAGGGCCGATTCAGAGACTTGCATTTAGCCAACCCAATGAGGGTTAACTCTCCTATGTGAGGCCGCTAAGGGCTCACTCCACCACCACTTGTGTCACCCAAGGGTCGATTCACAGACTTGCATTTAGCCAACCCGAATGAGGGTTAACTCTCCTATGTGAGGCCGCTAAGGGCTCACTCCACCACCACTTGTGTCACCCAAGTGGAGATCCACAAGCTAGGTAATGAGAAAAGAAGAAGAGAGCTATGGAGAGCTCTACCTCCACTCAATGCCAATGTGCATGCAAGAGGGATCTTGAGATGAAGACAAGAGAAGGGAGAGGAGAAGAGAAGCTAGACTAACATCATCGACTCCATGCATACACAACAATCAAGCAAGCAAGCATTCACAAACACCAGCATGCAACCATAAGCACGAAAGAGAGAGAGAGAGAGCAAGACTCAATTGAGACAAATGGGATTATCCCTTTTCATATTCCATAAAATCATTTATATACATGAGCTCATTTACAATGGCCAGAGCTACCCATTTATAATTGGGGGCCCAAAATTGGCTTTCTAGCTCTATGTACATCTAGTTCATTCCTACGACCGGCACAAGCCGTAAGTTTGGTCATTTATCATTGGGGGCCCATTTATAATTGGGGGCCCAAAATTGGCTTTCTAGCTCTATGTACATCTAGCTCATTCCTACGACGACCGGCACAAGCCGTAAGTTTGGTCATCCCATATATCTTTTTATCAATAAGCATTTAGCATGGTTATAAAATGGTAGATTATAAGAAGAATAACCACGCTTGAAAAATGATGTTAACCAAAGTGGTTAACAACTTCATTATGGGTCTACTAAGGACAACGCATGGATGGGATTAATATTTATGGTGGTGGATAGACTCACCAAATCAGCCCATTTCATTGCTTCAAAGATCCATTATGGGGCCTCTCACATTGCCAACAATTCATGGAACATGTATTCAAGATACATGGTTTGCCACTTAACATAGTTTGTTATAGGGACACCAAGTTCATGGGTACTTTTTGGAGGACATTATATGAGAACATGGGTACCCAAATCACTCCATCTACAACCTATCACCATCAAACATATGGGCAAATGGAGTACACAAACAAATGGCTTGAAGTGTACTTGAGGCACTATTGTCATGATATACAAACATCTTGGGATGAGTGGCTCTATCTTGCTGAATTTTACCACAATTCAAGCAAGCATTTGAGTATTAGGATGTCACCTTTTGAGGCTCTTTATGGGTATCAAGTGCATGTGCCATCTATTTCCTTTCATGAGGACAAAATGGTTAATCCTTTGGGCAAGGAAGAGTTGGAAAGGATGAGACAACTTCTTCAACTTTGTAAGAATGACGTGAAGAAGGCTCAAGAGGTCATGAAGGCAAATGCAGATGAGCATAGGCATAAGATGGAGTTTAAATAAGGTGATTATATGCTACTAAAGCTTCCTAAGAGTCTTCATAACATCCTTAAAGGATCTTCCAATCCAAAATTGGCTCATAGATACTATGGCCCATACATGGTAGTCAAGAAAGTGGGTGACTTGACTTACAAGCTTGATTTGCCTTTGTCTACAAGAATTCATAATGTGTTTCATGTGTCCAACCTTTAGAGGTTTTTTGGGCACTCTTCCACCACAAGAGATTGAAGAGCTAGCACCAATGTACGAAGAAGGGGAGATCATATATGAGCCGGAGAGGATTGTGGACAAGAGAACAAGGAAGTTGAGGAATAGGAATATTGAAGAATTCCTTGTAAAGTGGAAGCAATTTCCCATGGATAAGGCTACTTGGCAATCTTCGGAGCATGTGAAACAATATGGCCTACTTGAGGAAGGTGTTTCTTGACTGGGTGGCATGATTTGTATGGAGAAATTGGGCAATACTTGGGATTATAGGCATGCTATAATTTTTGGATAGTTTTGGTGAGGGGGTCATTGCTCTACTCCAACAAGCTTGATGCCATCCTCATGGTGAGAGGTTAAATCACATAGGCCTTATGCATATTCCTCCTTTGCTATATGTGCATATGGATTTTCTCTATTTTCTTCATAATCTCATGTGTTCTTGTTTTCCATCATGCTAGAATTGGTCTTTTGTGTGTTTGATTTCTTGATTCTTGGTCTAGATCCATTTCACTTAACTTACGTGCTGACACAGACCAATGTGGCAAATGGTTTTACCAAGCCCCTTTCTAGGTTTGAGGCTTTCTAACAAGCTCTAAACTTATTACCTCTACCAAGGTAGTCTGCTACACCATGTATCAGTCACGCATTCACTTCAGGGGGGTTTGTTAGCCTTGTGCCTCTAGGAAGTTTAGGTGTGAATACATGCACTTTTTACCCTATACTAGGGCATTGATTTTTTCCCGTGAGAGCACACCCTTAGTGTGTTATCAGTCACATCAGCCCTCTAAGGGCTACTAGTACATTGTACTCTCCACACACTCAATATACAATTGAGTATATTCCAGTTATCACTATCGTCTCTATTGCTCTCTGAGCTTGTGTGTGTGTTTTATCTGTAAGTCTACGTAGAGCATCTCCTTTCACATCCAACACCTTGAACCACCCCCCCAATCCTAAGGTCTAATTGCCATGAGCCTATTTGGTACCTATGGCTCCAACCTATCGTCCCATACCACTAGGCCAAACCACTCACTCACCTTTTAGCTCCATGGCTATAGGATCCTACACGCTTGCTTGGTAGCCCTAGGACATCACGTGAGGACTTGACCTCTTGTGTCTAATAAGTGACATCAAGGTCACTTATAAGAAAGGGCTAATAATAACCCAGCTATTATTAGCCCTTTCTTTATTTAATAACCTAGCTATTGTTGGCCCTTTCTTTATTTATTAGATTTCCTATTGTGAGCTTAACCATATTATGAAAAGTCTAGATTTTATAATGAAATAAAAAAGCCATGGTAGAGGTCTTTTTGGAGGGCAGTTCTGATAGGTCCCATCATAGACAGACTTAGACATGTGGACATCACTCCAGGAGTCTACAAGAGGTACCTCTGGGGGAGACTTGGTGTTCAGTCTCCATCCCCCCATAGCATCGTCACAGATCTTCTTCTTTGGATCTTAAGGCCTTGTGTTTAGCTTCTTTGTTCATTGATGTGGCAATCACCATTCCCACTGTTGTTTGAGGTAGCCTTCCTAAAAGATCCCTACCCCCTCTGCGCAACGAATTCCGGGGTGCTAGCAACGGAAGTAGCACTTCTTGCGTAGGGGAGCCTCTCACTCGGGTCCTCGCCCCCACGGATATCCAGACAAGAGACTAATCCCTCGGTTCTTCCAAAACCAAACCCGGAAAAACTTCCCTCGCCCTAGCAGACATAAGCGATTCCTCCAGGATATTTCATTCTAACGTAGTCAAGGTCTTAACTAACCAAACTGATTTGACCGAACCCGTAAGTCACATGGTCAGATCAAGGAAGAGACTTGCACTTGGATCATAGAGACCAACACTATTTTCCTCACATCAAAAGACACAGCTGTTGATTCTTTTCCATAGAACAAGGGTTATCCGAGATTTACTTCAACTATCGTAACTTAACAGAATTGAGTCTCATTTTAGGGATCCATTAGTCTAGCCTAACCCCATCCAATCCCATGGGTTAGCCAACCCCCTAACCACTGTAGTGATAGGATCCATTTAGAAATTTGGTTATGTTTTGCCTCGGGTACCAGGGAAAAGAGTTCCCAGGCCCCTAGCTGGCGCTTCAAGCAAAATTCAAGATAGTCACACCACTTACACACCCAATATGAAATTGCATGTTTCACAGATTCAGCTGTCTTTAAAACAATCTTCTAATGAAACCATAGTATCACTTATCATAATCCTCTAAAATATCTAGCTTGAATTTCGATTTGCAATCATTCCTTCATCGGTGTACCTCTGGCATCATTGGTAACCAGAACGCTCACCACCTGTTCACTCTCAAGGGCCTTTTCAATAGTTCCTAGCTCATAGTACCCGAAAATATAATCACTTAAGAAAATCCAGATGGACTCTCTATTGAAGATCAGCAAGATCGACCAACAGATCCATATAAAAGAGCCATGGACTCATCCGTTGAGGACGAGCAAGGCCAATCAACCAGATCCATGCTCGAGTTCAGAAAACAACTCTAACTCCTTGTTCCATTTTCTTCCTCGACGCACGCGTAGGTATCTTCGGCGACCCAGGCCCGAGCACCGTATGGTCAGCACCCTCTAGGCTCCTTCTTCGCAGGTCACCTAGCGCTTCACTCATTGGCCACTTACTTGGTCCCTCATCCACTGTACAGGAAGCTCACCATTTAAATCGAACCGAGGCTAGTCAAGACCTCGGTCGACCTTGCTACGCGAGACGTCCTCCATTGACTCTCTTTCAGCTGTTGCAACTTTATCACTTAGGTCTCCACAACCTCATTCACAAGATGGTCAAAATGCTTCCCCAGCATTCTCGACATAAAACAATCATTTAAAAACAGGTTTCATAAATACAGTTTCTAACGAACTCTCATCTTTTCACATTGTTCCACATCATTTCTTGTAATTCCACACTTCTACATCAATTCACATTGCTTATTCCACATCCAATCATATATATTCCCATCGTCCTTCATCCATTCTCTTCCAATCACATCATATTACATCTCATCACATCTATCCTCATCATATCACATCACATCCATCCACATCACATCTCATCCAATCACATATATCCAGGTCCACATCACATTACATCACATCTATCCGCGTCACAACATATCCACATCACATCTCATCCACTCACATCTACCCAGATCCACATCACATCACATCTCATCCATTCACATATATCCATGTCCACATCACATTACATCACATCTATCCGTGTCACAACATATCCACATTACATCTCATCCACTCACATCTACCCAGATCCACATCACATCACATTCATCCATTCACATATCATCACATCCATTCACATCTCATCTCATCCATTCACATCTATTCACATCTCCTAGCATCCACTCATATCTCATCGCAGCCATTCACATCACATCACATCCATTCACATCTCATCACATCCATTTACATCTCATCACAACACATCCATCCACATCACAGAGCACATCTCATTCTCATCCACTCACATCTCATCACATCCATCCACATCATCACATCTCATCACATCACACTCACATCCATTTACATCCATCCACATCCACATCCACATCTCATCACATTTACATCCGTTTACATCACATCGCATTCATTCACATCTCGTCACATCCATTGTCATCTTATCACATCTATTCTCATCTTATCACATCTCGTTCACATCCATCCACATCACATCACATCCATCCACATCATCACATCTCATCACATTTACATCCGTTTACATCACATCGCATTCATTCACATCTCGTCACATCCATTGTCATCTTATCACATCTATTCTCATCTTATCACATCTCGTTCACATCCATCCACATCACATCACATTCATTCCATCCACATTACATCCCATCCACATCTATCCACATCACATCACATTCATTCCTATTCACATCTATCCACATCCATCCATTCATTCATATTCACATCTATCCACATCCATCCATTCATTCACATTCACATCCATCCACATCCACCCATTCATTCACATTCACATCTATCCACTTTTAGTAAAGTTTCTCTACTTTCGATATTGATAGGACTTTTCTAGATTTCTGCCGATTGCTTGGCCTAGTTAAAGGTACTTTTTCTCGATCCCATTAAATCTAAGTATCAGAGTGTTGTTGAAGGTTTAAAAAGGGAAAATAAACCTTATCAGAATTTTATAGTAAAAACTCAGAAAGAGCATTTATGTATTGTATTTTCATTCCTTGAGCTTCGTTAATGAGAACTAGTTCTAAACTTCCATTTACTCATTGGATCCTCGACCCTCCCAGGGATTCCAGATTCCCTTTTCTGAATAAGAATTATCCAAGTTTTTTCGATGGATATTTTCACATTCTTTCTCAAATTTCTCAGTTAAGATATATTCAATATTCTTCTTTTTGAATAAAAGATTCATGGGATTTACAAAAATCAATTCTACCCATATTTCTCAATAAAAATAATAATACTCAAAATTTCACTTTTGATAAATACTCATAATTTGAATTATGCCAAAAATTCTTGTTTTAACATTTAATTGTTTGGATCTCGAATATCATAGGAATTCCTCTTTTTGCATAAAAATAAATTAACCAAAAATTTCTCTTTTCTCTTAATTAAATATTTATGCATAAATACTAAAAAATTATTTCTCATGAATATGATGAAAATCATTCTTTTTGCATAGGATGTCTAATCCTAGAATATGGTAGGAAGTCTAATCCTAGAATATGGTAGGAAGTCCTCTTTTAGCATTATGCATAAAAATAAGATATGTATTATTTAAATTTTTTTTTACCATAGCTTCACTCTGCTGTCACTCACACTGATAATTCTAAAATTTTCCTAAAAGAATAAAAGCTTGTAATGAAAATATGATAGTAGTTCTTATGCTTAAATCAAACTATGTATTCAAATCACAATTTTAACCATAATTATAAACATAACTATGATTATCCCACTAGATTAAGCTAATTTCAACATTCCTATTTTCCCAATTTGTTAGGATAATCCATTTCTCATTTAGAATGAATTAAAGTAGTTTTTAACTACTCATAAACAATCTCAAAGAAATAACCATTATTTTAATAGCACAAAATCATGAAAATATCATTTTCTTAATCTCTAGCTCATCAAGCCTAGAGTTTAGCTTTGAAATAAGAGATTATCTTTGAGAAACATTCTTTTGTTAAAGAATTAGCCATAGAGATGACTATTCTTTTTAAGAGAGAGATTTACTTAAAGAAAGCATTACAAATAAGCATAAAGATTAATTTTCTCTTAATTAAACATTAAGACTCTTAGGGAAAGCTTGATTTGAATTAAAACAATCATTTTGAAAGCTTCTCAAGCTTGAGAGGGGTTGAGAAGAAGAAAGTCATTGAGATAATTTGAAAAAACCATATAAATCAATTTTACCTCCAAGTTTGGCTTGATTCTCTATTGGCAGTGAAGCCCTCGACCAATCAATTGGTCCACCAAGAGGAGAAGAGCAACTTCAAGAGTTGTTGGAGAGAGAGAGAGAGAAGCTCCAAGCTCCCAAGAGAGAGGAAAATTTAAGGGATAATAGAAATATGATTATTTTAAGATAATACTGGCATGGTATAGCTCCAATATGAAAATACAAAGGAATGAGGGTCTATTTATAGGTGAGGGAGGCCACTAACCAAGTCCAACTGGGTTCTAGAAATTTTCAGGTTCAGTTTGATTCAATTTGGACAAGATTTGGACCAGTTTGGCTCCCTTTTTGATTTAGTTAGATCCAGGAGAGAGGAGAGATAAAAATATCACATTTTTTTGAATTAAAAAAATCCTTCCACACATGTGAAAAAGGTGCCTACCTCAAAGGTCCCCCTTTCCTTACCAATGTGTCAAAATTGCATCATTTCTCCAAAATATCTGATTTTTTTTTAGTAATATCTCTTAATTTTTAACTAATAAATCTTCTACTTAGTCAACTCTTTATCTTATGTAAGCGTTTACTCATTTTGGGTATTTTCTTTTATTCTTTGGATTTATCTCATCCCAACAGGGATTAATCGAATTGGCCCATTGGAACCTTAATTGGATCATAATCCGAAAATTTTTGAAAATGTAGACCCTTAGGCTAAGGTCCCTTATGCCATTTTCAATTAATTCCTAATGCACATTGGAAAGTTCATTTTGAACTTCTGTTTTAGGGGAATCCATTTTAGACACTAGGAGAATTCTTGTATCTAAAGATATCACAATTTTGAATTACCTCTCTCTAGTCCAAAACAGGGTAAAACAAGATCTTTCTTCTATTTCAGAGAGGGGAAAAATTACAAGAACAGAAGGGGAGGTTCTTACACCTTTACACCTCAAAAGTTAGAGGGAGGAATCTTACACTTCCTTTGAGAGCGGCCAGCCAGAGAGGAAAAGCACCTCCCTCACTATTTTCTTTGTTTTACTCGCACCATGGGACTAGGCATATTCTCCCTCTTTGCTCCCTGCCCAAGTGCAAAGGTCCATTGTCATGACACCAATGGAGGCAAGGTTGAGGACCCCTTCTTCTGCGTAAGAGAGGTTATTCGATCTTAAATGACTAAGGTGCAAACCAGTTGTGACTCTTACATTCCTCACTTCTTCTCCCTCGTGCAAGGCACAAGAGTTCCCATTTTGGTGAACAAGGAGGTTGAGAAATTGGCTTCAAGATAAACAATGAGGACCCACACAAATAAAATATTATTGTGAAGGTGAAAGAAGATATAAAGTAAGACTTACACAAGATCATCCATAACATCAAGAAAAGTAGTCAAGGAAGATTTGAGAGAGTACATCAAATCAAAAGTCATAGCCAAAGTTGATGAATAAGAATTGAGGCAATCGAAGGCCCTTTAAATCTCAGTGGTTGGTTTACCTGAAGTATGGTACATATATGGAGAGAGATACTTGGATGTTCAATTGCATGAGGCTATGATGGATTGGGAACTAGTATTTGTTAAAGTTTCATAACAAGGTAATCTTGATGTAGTAGTCACGAAAAGATGAAGACAAATACTTAGATGTTCAATTCCATGAGGCCATGCTCATGATTGATTGAGCACTAGTAATTGTTAAGGTTTCACGACAATGTAACCTTGAAGTAGTAATCATGAAGTTGTCACTTATCACGTAACAAACTTGAGAAATTTGGGAATGTAAAATAGTTAAATGCATAAAGATATGGAGAGGGATTAACCCCAATGCAACCAAAGGAGAAGAATGGTTATAGTAGCTTGAGGAGAAGGCAATCCATTAACTTTTTGCAAGGGAAGAGTTCTCATTGAAGATTTTCACAAATTCTAATAGAAATGAATACAAAAACCACACCAACAATTAGTTAATTAAATGTTTTTTCTTTTAAAGATCAACATGGTTGTTATCTTAAATAGGTCATTTTGGCCTTTTTCACAAGTTAATATAAGGCCCTTTTACACATTGCATCTAAGAAAAACATGAATTTTATCCTTAAAACCTAGGGGCAAGGAGACCCATGTCCTTCCCTTTATTTCTTTTAAGGGGGGGGAGGGGGGTTTGTGAAGGGCGTAAAGCTTCTAATTTTCCTTTCCTTTTCCTTTCTCTTGCTTTTCAAAATCTTTACATGGGAAGTGTTAGAATGTACTATTCAACCATGTGGCACAATTTGGTTGGTGTTTTTATTTGTGTGTGTTTCTTCAATCTATAGTAGTATCATGACATTTTTTCTTAAGACTCAAATAGCTTCTGTTACATCTATGCTTTGTTATTTACTTTAATTTTTTTAGCTTCTCCTTGGCCATGTATTTAACACGTGACCTTATGCATGCCATACAAGATAGCCCAAGCTAGAGCCTACAATAACATAAGTACAATGCTTCATGTTTCTCAGCTTCGTATTACAAATTTGATGTTGCAAGAATGAAGCAAGTGGCAGTTAAAAAAATGAGTTCAACATCAAAAACTTCAAGAATGAGTGTGGCATTATGGCAACATTATGATAACATAAGTCTAATACAACATCTTATATAATTTTAAAAAATGGTTCTCTCTCTACGCTTTCAACACTTAAAAGTGTTTTCTCTAAATAGGGGAAGGGCATTTCCCTAATTTGGAGAGAATTGTACCACCTCTCTTATGTATGGTCTTTAAAAAAATCTCACTCACACACATATGCATTGAAGAAGCATTGTTGTATTAAAAATGATTAACTTAATCAATGACTAACACTGGCTAACATGTTGTGCAAGGATAGTGTGAGAGGCATCTTTTATATTCAACGGTTAGAACATTCATCTTCTTCTTGACAATTAGCCTCAAAATCATAATAATTGACACAATTGAAATCAATTTCTCTTACAGTGATCTTACATAGGAACACTGAGAATAAATCATCAACGTATTAGTGCCATGTGAATATACATTTACTAATAATGAAGACTTGTACATGTGATTATTATTAGCATGCTTTCAAATTTGTGGAGCATCTCCTTCTACTATTATCTAACCTAGCTAACGCCCCCCTCCACATGGCGGTTTTTTTTAAGCGATGCCGTGCACCGTCGCAATTCAACATCCCACCTGGCATTGCGTCATCTTCCCCACAACCGACATTTTGCATGCAACCGGCGTAGGACGTCGTGCACCCACCACCGATATTTAACCATGCAGGCCACCCTATTTGCTTCCTCTCCATGTTCCTGTTTTCTTCCTCTCCATTGCATTTGCTCTGCTAGGTTTGCTCTCCGATACCTGTGTTTGAGGTTCGCTCTCTCTCTCTCTCTCTCTCTCTCTCTCTCTCTCTCTCTCTCTCTCTCTCTCCTTGATCCTCAAGGGAATCCTGATCAAGATAGTAAATGAGAATAGGAATGACTAGGACATGAAGCTGCATTCAGCATTATGGAAGTATTTTTAATGTGCGCCATGTGTGTATGTGTGTGTGTTTGTTTTTTAAGATGTCATAAGTATTTTAATGTGCATGTCGTGTGTGTGTGTGTGTGTGTGTGTGTGTGTGTGTGTGTGTGTGAGAGAGAGAGAGAGAGAGAGAGAGAGAGAGAGAGAGTATGTGTGTGTGTTTGTTTAAGAGAGTTTTTTAAAATTTTAATGTTAATGTTAAAGTTTTAAAAAATGTAAATATTTTTAATGTGTGCCTCGTGTGTGTGTGTGTGTGTGTGTGTTTGTTTTTTAAAATGTCTTAAGTATTTTTAATATGCATGCCGCGTGTGTGTATGTGTGTGTGTGTGTGTGTGTGTGTGTGTGTGTGTGAGAGAGAGAGAGAGAGAGAGAGTATATGTGTGTTTATTTTTTTAAATGTCTTAAGTATTTTTAATGTGTGTGCCGTGTGTGTGTGTGTATGTATGTGTGTGTGTGTGCGATAGAGAGAGATAGAGAAAGAAAGAGAGAGAGAGAGAGAGAGAGAGAGAGAGAGAGAGAGAGAGAGAGAGAGAGAGAGAGTTATAATGTACATCATAGTAGACTGTACGTGTGTGTGTGTGTGTGTGATAGATAGATAGATATATATATATATATATATATATATATATATATATATATATATATATATATATAGAGAGAGAGAGAGAGAGAGAGAGAGAGTTATTTAAAAATCTTTTAATAAAAACATGAGTTTTTTAAATGAAGGTGAAAGTTTTTTATAATGTTTTATTCCACACACAAAGGGGTAACGCGCCCAAATGTACAAATTCAAATACACATGGTAGTTACAATTATGTTATTTGATAGAGATGGAAGAGGTGACTCTCCTTTTTTTTTAGCATATGAGGACTACTCTTTCCTTTGAGGAAAGGCTGGAGTTGGCTGTGCTGAATTTGAGTGTCACTTTTTTCCTAGGCTACCTTGGTTTGGGCCATGGTCAGTTGAAGGAAATGGATGAAACGATATTTTTACAATTATTATACGTTTAGATTCAGAAGTTTTAGATGAAAATATTACGTTGATGAATATTGAAGAAACTCTAGGGTTGATTGATTTCGAAAATAAATATTCGTGTGTCATTTTTCTGTGTGACCAAGTTACGCTTACACCTAGGGGGAGTGAGACACATTACTTTCTTATTTCGTTGAATTATGATGTTGTAAATAATGAAGAAGTGTTGCCCCTTTGTCTCTCTTTCTTTCTCTCTCTCACACACACACACACACCCACCAACACCCACCTGGTCCAAGAAAAGGATAAGAACACACATGTTATAAATAATGAAGAAGTGCTTTCTCTTTCTCTCTCTCTCTCTCTCTCTCACACACACACACACACACACATCCGTGGAGAAAAATATAAGGACTTACATGTATTTATTTAAACACACATGTACACATACTAAAGGGAAAACACCCATATGTACAAATTGAAACACACATGTACACACACGTAGTAGTTACAATTATGTTGTTTACACCTACAAGAGTTTGAAGTGAGTATATATGTGTATACATGCATACATATAAATAATGAAGAAGTGCTCTCTCTCTCTCTCTCTCTCTCTCTCTCTCTCTCTCTCACACACACACACACACACACACACACATCCATGGAGAAAAGAATACAAATTCTATGTTTGATGAATTATGATGTTATAAATAATGAAGAAGTGTTGCCTCTCTCTCTCTCTCTCTCTCTCTCTCTCTCTCTCTCACACACACACACACACACACACACACACACACACACACACACACACCCACCCACTAAGAAAAGGATAAGAACACACATGTTGTAAATAATGAAGAAGTGTTCTCTCTCTCTCTCTCTCTCTCTCTCTCTCACACACACACACACACACACACACACACACACATCCATGGAGAAAAATATAAGGACTTACATGTATTTATTTAAACACACATGTACACACACTAAAGGGGAAAGCACCCATATGTACAAATTGAAACACACATAGTAGTTACAATTATGCTGTTTACACCCATGCGCATATGCATATGGTAGTTACAATCATGATTCTTACACCCATGCGCACGCATATAGTAGTTGCAATTGTGATTCATACACTTGCACATAGTAGTCATGCATCAACTTACTTATATGTATGTTTTTTAAAAATAAATATCGTGTTTGTCTATCTCATTTTTTCATGACTGTTATTAATGTATAGTTTTGATTATTTTTTATATAGAACATGGCATTAGACATTCTAAAGATTGTATCTAACAATAATAAATTGTCAGATACAATCTTCTTTGAGGAGATGCCACAATGGAGTTTTTTGGATACCAACATAGCCCAAAATGGGAGGTTCTTGGATTTGATGGATGGGATGATCCCAATCCACGCTATATTTATATATTCTTAGACCCCTATAGGCTAGATGAGAATCTCAAGCTTCTATTAATCAAAGAGGCATTGGGATTAGTAGATGGCTTTTACATTTTTGGGTAGCAAATGCAATAGCTTCGAGGAAAAGCACTTCATTTTTAGGGAAATACTCAAGTGCATTCCGTTAAGGAAATTGGTAAAGATAATGTAATAATCTTGAAATTATTGATTGATGTCTACACATAGCTACTCTACCCTTTTTTTATGTGTATTTGGTGTGATACGTAGCTAGGATAGGGTGAGAAAAATAGAGAGACCATAAGAGTTATAATTGTTTTGATGTTTGTGTGAGATTGTGTAGAGGCAAGCACAAGGACGATAGCATCAAAGTTGGTGGTTTCGAATACTATTCTCTCCTCAACTTCAGGTTAGTTTTATTATTCCGCTTTTATCTCTATCTATTTTTGAGTTTGGAGTTAATGTCTGATGCATAGATAAAGAGATTTTCTTTATGTTGATATGCTTGGTTAACACACACACACACATAGAGAGAGAGAGTGAGAGAGAGAGAGAGAGAGAGAAGAGATTACACATTTAAATACTTTCTATATCTCTTTGTATGCTATGGGTGTTTTTAATATTGTTTATGTAATTGCAATCTTTGCCACGTCTAATACTTTTGTGTGTGCACATAAGTGCAGTTTATAATATTGATATGATATGCTTGGCTATCTAAGCTAAGAATAACAGAAATGTTCTTAAAACGTAAACACCTTTCTTTACAGAGATAGTTATATGTATTGCTAAGCTAAGAGTTATCATTGTGTACTTATTCTATCGACGAGGTATCTACCTATATATAGTGTATGCATATAGTTAGGGTTATATTATATGTTGACAAAGATATAAAGAGATATTTGTAGAGCCTTAAGATATTCACTTTAGATTTCAGTACAGAGATCCTGAATGATTTGGTGGTCGCGAATCATGCTTCCAATGCCAAAGTAGGTTTGTATACCCTACCTGAGTTAATGAATGTTCGAGCGGCAAAAAACCTTGCTCGATCAAACATTACTCCATCTGGAAATCCAAGCTCTAAACAACTACAATATATTGTGGACATATGCGAGCGCACTAAGAAAAATCAGGTTGCTTTGCAAGGAGTACTTAGATGCTCTTTGGGATGAGATCTGTGGGGGAGATACCCTAAGAGATGAGTTAATTCATCATTTCCATCACGTTCTTGATGGTAGTGGTTGCATGGAGGCTAACCAACTCGACATGATGTCTTTCATGGAAAATATGCATGTTAAAATTGGGGAACATGTGGGTGGATGTAATAGGGAATGTAAAGAACAAGTCAATTCTCTAAAAGAGCAAGTACGTACATTAGGCTTGGAGGTATTGAGTAAAGATATCTATTAATCGACTCAAAGCTATAATAAAAAAGATGAGCCGTATGTTTGAGACTAGGGTAGATGCCTATAGAATTTTGTGACACTAATGATGCTTTTTCTCAAGGAGGAAATTGTATTGCAACTTTCTAGATCCGGCTCACTATGGTGATATTTATGAAGTTTCTATTTTCTCAAATTATTTACATCTCTATTTCTATTTTGTTCTCTCGGTCTTCTTACTGTTTGTTATTTTACTTTTCAAAGGAAGTAGAAGATGGTTAGGAGATTCATATATCTAAGTTCAAGCCAAGTTTGTCGGCTTCGAATTTTGGATACAACACGTGTGTCTCGCCGTAATTGTTCGCGGATAAGGACTTGCATTCTAAAATAAATTATTGTTAATTTAATAGAGTGCTGGTATGTGCTGAACTTCCAGGTAAGGTGATGTTTCCTAAGTTGCACAGCATAATTATTAATTGTAATATTCATGGACCATGTGGGGAACTAAATATACGTTCTTCTTGCATGGTTAAAACGGGAGCTGCAAACATTGACATCCTCAGAAGTTTTTTGAGACTACTATTGTTGATGATAATGGGAATCCAACAAACATGCGAGCGAAACGATGGTAGTTTCATCCAAGTAAAAAATCATAGGGTGGATAGTCAATGGGTTGTTCCATATAATCCTTTTCTCTCTATAAGATACAAAGCACATATTAACATAGAAGTATGCTCTAATACAACAGTAAAGTATTTGTATAAGTATATATATAAGGGACATGATAGAGCTACTATAGAGTTACAAGATACACATGGAGTTATTGACGAGGTTAGTCAATATCTGGATGCACGGTATGTGTCTACGTCTGAGGCATGTTGGTGCTTATACTAATATGATTTGCATGATGAAAAGCCTAATATACAAAGGTTGCATATTCATCTTCTCGTGCAAAATAATGTGATATTCAATGACCACGATGATCTACGTGATGTAATTAGTTGTGACAAAAACCAAAGAACTACTCTCACCCGAATGGTTCAGAGCCAATGAGTTGCATGCAGATGAAAATAGCTTGCTGTATGTTGATTTCCCTTGCAAGTGCATTTGGAATTCAGCTAAAAGGAAAAGGGAAAATATGATTAACCGTATGTATAATGTTAGCTCGAGTGTGTAGGTGAGCGATACTACCTATGGATATTACTCACAGTGTGTAAAGGTTGTAAATCTTTTGAGGATGTACGCGTAAACTGTACGTGGATAATTGTATCCCTGCTTTAAGGCTACATGTGAAGCTAGAGGAATGCTAGAGAGTGATGAGGAGTGGTGTATGTGTCTTCAAGAAGCTGCATTGCAAAAAATAGGATTCCAACTACATCAACTATTTGTCACTATACTGGTTTTTTGTGAGCCTATATCCCCTGGACAGCTTTGGAGCAAATTCTGTATAGAACTTTGGACAGCTGTTCATGGCTTGTAGAGAGGGTGTGTTGATGATGGTAAGAACCAAGCTTTGTTGCACATGGAAGAGCTCTTACAACAATATGGCAAACAACTACGTCATTTTGAAGAGTTGCCTATTCCTGATAGATCAAGTGTTGCTATTATTAACAATGGTTTGTTGATGGAAGAGATAATGTTTGATTCAATTCAAAAGGCTGATTTGTCTTCTTGCTTTACTTGAAATACCGAACATCCCATAGATAGATAGATGGATAGATGGATAGATAGATAGATAGAGAGAGAGAGATGTTGGAATTAGGGTTGCAGGAAAGCACACAAAGCTTGGAAAAGAAGAAGCAAGAATGCACACAACACTAAGTGTATTAGATTGTGTCAATGTACAAAAGATAAGTTAGCCCTAGAAGGATGGGCGTATATACAAGCCGAGGGAAAAAACCTCCTAAAGAGAGAAAAAGTGCCCCGGCGGTCCTAAGTGTGTTCACACACATCACTGCCTATATATATATGGTAACAAATCTCCCCTGGGAGTGATGGTATGAACGAGAGCTGGCACTCATGTGTAGGGGAGTGCCATGCCCGAAGTAGATCAGTCCACAAAGGGGAGCAAGCCCAAAGCTTTGCGAAAAGCTTCGAACTTCTCACGAGGAAGCGCCTTTGTGAAAAGATCGGCGAGGTTGTCCTGTGTTGGCACATAGGCCAAGCTGATCTCTCCTGCTGGAGAGTCTCTCCCTGACATAGTGATAATGCACCTCAATGTGCTTTGTGCGAGCATGAAAAACTGGGTTTCTCGCAACTGCCAATGCACTCTGACTGTCAGTGAAGATAGAGGTGGCAGACTCCTGTCCAACACCCAAGTCAGCCATAAGCCGTCTGAGCCACACACACTCAACCGTAGCTGTGAAAGCTGCCCTGTACTCACCTTCACAACTAGAAGTGGCCACAGTAGGTTGCTTCTTGCTCAACCAAGATATGCATGAGCTACCGAGCATGAAACAAAAACCACTTGTGGACACTCTTGTGTCATAGCAACCAGCCCAATCTGAGTCCGAAAAAGCATGTAAATCTGGCGGCAACGATCTCCCCTTGGGATAAAACAACCCAAGATGTATGGTGCCACTCAAGTAGCGAAAGATGCGCTTAACTGCCTTCCAATGCTGAGACCCTGGGCTATGACCTGCTCACCTGTGAGACTGCAAATTGAATGTCCGGCCTCGTAATGCATACATAAATGAGGCAACCAACAGCTGTCTGATAGAGTGTGACATCAACGTGATCTCTAGCATCATGAAGACTCAACTTCAAACCTGTCTCCATTGGAGTAGCAATAGGCTTGCAGTCTTCAAGGCCAAATCTCCGCAACAATGTCTCAATATACTTTGTCTGACACAAAGCAATACTTCCATCACACTGCTTAAATTGTATCCCCAAATAATGATGCAAATGCCCCAAATCTGACATCTCAAAAGAGGCATTCAAGTCAGCCTTAAAATTAGCAATATGACTCTCATTTAGTCCTGTGAGCAGCATGTCATCGACATAGAGAGCAATGATTAGATGTACATCATCCACACGTTTAACATACAAAGTGCTTTCTGTTGGACTATTCTGAAAACCATGTGTAGTCAAATATGCATGTATCTTTTCATACCAAGCTCGTGGAGCTTGCTTTAAACCATATAAAGCCTTTTTCAACCTGCACACTTTGTTTTCCTGCCCTCTTTGAACAAAACCACGAGGCTGCGATACATACACCTCCTCATGCAAATCTCCATTCAAGAATGCAGTCTTTATATCCAACTGATGTACATTCCAACCATTATGAGCTGCCAATGCACAAATGCTACGAATGGTAGTCATACGACAAGTGGGAGCAAAGGTCTCATCAAAACTAATGCCCTTTTCTTGAGCATAACCCTTTGCAACAAGTCTAGCCTTATAGCGATCAACACTGCCATTTGGCTTTTGTTTCAACTTAAAAACCCACTTACATCCAATGGCCTTTTTACCAATAGGCAAATCACACAAAGACCATGTACCATTCTTCATTATAGCATCATATTCACTTTGCATTGTAGCCAACCAATTTTTTGAATTTTGTGCCTCATCAAATGAAAGAGGTTCTTCCTCTTCACACATACTAGACATAGCCAAAGCATAACAATCTGATGTATAAGAGGCATGCTGAAAACCTGAACGAGTACGACTAGTCATAGGTGCATCAATCTTACTATCACGCAAGGTTTGCACCAGCCATTTTGGCATACCTCTAGCCTGCTCATTTTTAGCCCTATCCTCATGAATTACATCGTGTAAATCTGCATCAGAAATAGGCTGATCTATATGATGTCATTTGAAATCTGCATAGGCTGAATATTTGTCTCATTAGGACTTACATTTGAATTCCCACCTGTAAAGAGAGGCAACAACGTATCAAATACATCCCATGAGCTCACACCTGTCTCTTTGGTACATGATAACAAAGGTTGCACAGCATCTTCCACAAAAACAACATCTCGACTAATCAAGATACGCTTTGACTGTGGATGATACAATCTGCAACCCTTGCTCTCAGCACTGTAACCAACAAAAATGCATTTGACAGCCTTATCATCCAATTTTCTGCGTTGTGGCATAGGCACTAAAGCATAGGCCAAGCAACCAAAGACACGCAAGTGACCAATAGAAGGTTTCCTGCCATGCCAAGCTTTGTATGGAGTAATAGACTGCAAGGCCTTAGTGGGACACCTGTTGAGTACATATGCAGCACACATGACAGCCTCAAGCCAAAATGCATGTGGCAAAGCTTGGCTCTTGACCATACATCATGCCATCTCCATAAGTGACCTGTTTTTTCTCTCAGCAACACCATTTTGCTGAGGGGTATACGGCACTGTACATTGGTGTTTTATCCGACGACTAGCCAGAAATGCATCAAACTGTTTAGACATGTACTCCCCCCCTCGATCAGAAACGGAGGGTACCCACAGTACAATTGGATACATTTTCAACCATAAGAAAAAACTGTTTGAAGCACAAAAACACTTCGGACTTTGCCTTCAGTGGATATACCCATGCATGCCTTGAGTAATCATCAATGAAAGTCACGAAGTACAAGTGTTTACCAAATGACGGAGTTTGCATAGGCCCACATACATCACTATGTACAAGTTGCAATTTGCGAGTGGCCCGCACAGAACCATCCTTTGGAAACGCAGAACGCTGCATTTCCCTCAAAATACAGCCTTCACAAACATGTTTCAATGGTGCCTCAAGAGGGGGCAATGAAGCAACCATATCAAATTTCTGCAAACGCAGCAAACTAGCAAAGTTCAGATGACCAAAACGAGCATGCCATAGTTTTGCATCTGAAACTGCCTTTTCATCAGAAACTGCATTTGCTGAATCTTCCACACACTTGTCATAAGAATTGAGCCTATATAGCCTACGAAATAAGGTGCCAGATGCAATAATCGTATCACCAGAAGTCAAATCATGAACAGTATATCTGTCATCCACAAATTTGACTACAAATCCAAGTCTAGCAAGCGCAGAGACAGACAATAGATTCTTCTTTATCCCTGGCACATACAAAGCATCTGAAAGTGTGAAAGCGCTGCCATTTGCAGTAGTAAGCATAATTTTACCAATGCCCTTCATTGGGTAAGAAGCATTATTGGCACATGTGACAGTATTCCCATTAGAGACAGCCTCAAGTTTGCAGAAAACTGCAATGTCGAAATTTCTGCAGAAAATGATGAAAACACCTGTGCAGAACTTGAAATGCAAAAACGGAGCCCGAAACGACCTCAAATGCAAATTCTGAGAACGCTAAGCCCTATGGGCTTGTTTGCAGAGTATAGGGACTTGCAAGCGCACGTGAAAACTCACCTCAATCGGAGAACGTGAGTCGGAGGGTGCTGGCGGCGTAGCCCTGGGAGCCGATGCCTGCTCTGATACCAATTGTTGGAATTAGGGTTGCAGGAAAGCATACAAAGCTTGGAGAAGAAGAAACAAGAATGCACACAACACTAAGTGTATTAGATTGTGTCAATGCACAAAAGAAAAGTTAGCCCTAGAAGGATGGGCGTATATACAAGCCGGGGGAAAAAACCTCCTAAAGAGGGAAAAAGTGCCCCGGCGGTCCTAAGTGTGTTCACACACATCACTGCCTATATATATATATGGCAACAAGAGAGAGAGAGAGAGAGAGAGAGAGAGAGAGAGAGAGAGAGAGAGAGACTCTTGTAATAGCTAAATGTTATTATCTTTTTTGAACAGATGGAGGCGAGGAGTTTAGGCTTCCAAGGAGAGATAATCCAGTTGTCCGAAGATTGTTTTAATAACTGCTTCGGTGTGTCAAGATTGTCAACACTATTTTGGTTGGAATTCTAGATGTATATCTTTATGCCAATTTTGTTGCTTTATTTTGGTTGGAATTCTAGATATATATCTTTATGCCAACTTTGGTGCTTTATTCAACGAAATGTAAGTGCTTTAGGAGCTTCTACATGGATATATGTGGCAAGCATGGTGTGTATATATGTAGGTTGGCAAGTTGAGATCCATGAGGCCCAAAATGGTCCTCATGACGAGCCTTTTGTTTTTATGCATGTAAGAATACTCTTGCGCGTTAGGGATGGGTCATGCCACTAGGTACGGGTATAGCTATGTGTGTAAATAAGTGTGTGTGTGTGTATAGGTACATGTATGCTATGTTTGTACTTATGTATGTCTAGAGATAGATAGATGTTGTTCATATGTATAGGTGGTTATGTGAGATAGATAGATGTTGTTCATATGTATAGGTCACTAGTGTATGTGAGTACCATGTACACATATCTGTGCAAATATATGCATTTACGTAAAGATAAGTTAAAAATGCATATACATATATGTATACTTGATTGGTTCTATGCATGGGTACATATGGATGTATATGTATGAATGCGTATATATAATGTATATATGTATGTGAACATATATATTTACAAAAACATATATATGTGTACCTGTATTTAGGCATATATGTGTGTGTACGTAAAATATATATGGATAGACATTGTAGATGTATGTGTAAATGTATATATGTTTATATGTGTGCCAGTTCCTGAAATATGGATGTATGTGTGCATGTATATGCAAAGAGATTTTGAGTGGCCAATCCATTCCCCATTCTCTGGACATGAGAGGTTTTACACTCATGGACATCTCTCTCTCTCTTTCTCTCATGTTTATACACCTCTTGTCTTTTTCAAGGGTGTGTTTAGCTCAGCCAGTAAGAGACGAGTCTCCCCACTAGTAGTATAAACGTAGCATTCAAATACTATTGTATTTATATCCTTAGTATGGCTAATTCGTTCTCTGCCGGGCAAGAATGGACTTCTCGGAGCTGGAGGTCTCGGAAGGCCTGCGTTGGACGTGGCATGCTTGGCCCTCCTCTCGCAAAGCGGCTGAGCAGATGGTTATTCCGCTGGCCATCATGTGCTGCCCGCTTTCTCCGATCCCGGACCTTCCCGCCCTCCCTTACGCCCCGCTGCCTTGTGGCACCTGCGGCGGCGTCCTCAACCCTTACGCCCGTCTGGATCCGGCCTCCAAGGCCTGGACTTGCCCTTTCTGCTTCCAACAAAATACCTTCCCCCTCTCCTACCAGCACTCCATCAGCGACCACAGCCTACCCGCCGAGCTCTTCCCCACCCACACGTGCGTCGAGTATCTTCTGCCGCCCGCCACCGGTATCTATGCCATCACCTACCCCCAGCAGCAGCAGCAGCAGCTGCAACCGGGTCCCGTATTCCTCTTCGTGCTAGACACCTGTATCTCTGCGCAAGACCTTGGAAGCTTGAAGAAGGCGATCTCTCAGACTCTGAGCCTTTTACCAGAAAACGCGTCAGTGGGTCTTGTCTCTTTCGGGACCCAAGTTCATGTGCACGATCTTGGCTTCCATCATTGTATGAAGGCCGTCGTGTTCCACGGGGAGAGAGAGCTGCCTTCTCATCGGGTATGCACGCATTCGTTCCCTTGTATTTATTTATGTACACTGTGACAATCTTCTGAAGTCTCGAGGTAGCAAGACGTGTACAACGCACACCTCAGTTGTCTCGGCTTGCATATGCGGCTTGTGATAGGGCTGGATCTTGCCAGGCAATCCGAGGTAACACGTGGAGTGGCTTGTCCGAATTTTGGCCAGGACACCAATTTTTATGAGAAAGCTACGAATGCCGAAGGAATGATGCCATGAAGTTGTAATGCGCCCGCGGTGCAAGGGACGAATTTCATTACTTCGGACAGGGACTCACAAAGCACAGTCCGAGATATGCAGGAGATTATGAGTCTTTGCCAGAACCCGCTTGAAACATACCCATCTGGATAAGTATAAGGGTAACTTTTTCGACTTAATATGCTAACCGGGGAGTATTTTATCTACAGCCAATTGGTGCTGTTATACAAGATGCCGTCTACGTGTCTTTTTTTTTTTTGGGGGGGGGGGGGGGGGGGGGGATTAAGCCATGCCAATTTTTTGTCGAAGGCTTGTCTGAATCCTTTATCCTAGAACCAAAAAAATTTAGATAGGTCAATCTCCAGAGTATGGTGCTTAACGATTATACTAGAGAATATCATTTATGAAGAGAATCCATCTTTTAGTGTCTCTCATGCCCAACCTATCCTTGCTTTGCTAGAGTTAGGATAACTGGGGGAAGGGATTGCTTATCTAAACAGGGAGGTGTAGGAGTTTTTAGTCTTGGGATACTTATGGCGCCTAGTTCATATCTGGCCAATATAAGCGAGTTATGAGTTAGTTTGAGGGAGAGCTGCTCATACTTGACTCTATGCCCTACTGAGATTACTTCGTGCTCACATCAAAAGGGTGTGTCATGGTGGTATGCGACCTGAGGGCTTTGCACCTAGAGCATCCCTGAGCAAACGCTTGAATTGTTGAAAATAGTTGTACTTTTCTGACGACATGGCCGCAGTCTCATGAGTAATGGATCGATGACCCTCGTTGCCATCATAGTTGTTCCCATCTTGAAGTCCTGGATCGGCCTCATAATTGTTCCTTTCATTAGGCCCTTGGTTGCCCTCTACTCTTGACATGGCTCTGTTACCCAAAGAAAGATTTCTTGAGAGAAATCCTACTCTGGTACCACTGTAAACCCAGTGGGGTGTGCTATGACAGATTCCACCACGTATCCAAGAGATAGAAAAATAGAGAGAGAAGATAGAGAGAGAAGATAGAGAGAGGGAGAGTAGGATTTAGAGAACTTTGCACAGGATACACACACTGAGTGGGAAACAGGCTTCGCCCCCTTTTAGGAATTTATTTAGGAACAATCCATGGGCTTGCAAGCCATGATCAATACATCAATGAATACAAAAGTAAACAAATTTGCCAATGTAGAAACCAATGTTAATGTCGAGTCAAGGCATGAGATCCTGTTTTGCCGAGCACACCACGGGGATGGCCCAGAAGATCTCTCACCGAGCCAGTACCAAATCCAATGTACCCCAAGCTTGCAATCGAGGTACACAAGTAATAAGAGTAGACGATGAAGTTTATGATGTTCAACAAAAGAATTGACGGCCAATCCGGAGTAGAAACAGCCCAAAAGGCCGTACAGAGGCGTACGGACCAGATTAGGTCCACATGGTAGCACGGCAATCGCCAGACGACGACGTAGAACGACATAGAACAGGTAGCGGTAGCAGCTGTATGGCGCGGAACAATAGTAGGCGACAGCAGTTGTATGGCGCGGAATAGCAGCGACATCAGTCGGCGGGACACAGCTCGGTACGATTGTATGGATCGTATAGCGTACAGATAACTGATGACATGGCGCAAGGGATTGTCAGCGGCGTTCTAGATCAGCAGTATGGCGATGATGCTTTGATGAGGATGATGATGAAGAGAGGTTGATGCTTGTTTTATACCTAAGGGGAGTCTTGTTTTTTGACCAAAAGCTAGCCATGCTTTTGTTTTTCTTTTTGCTTTGCTTGTGTTTTACTTTTTGCTTTGTTTTTCTCTTTTTCACTTAGTACAGTAAAATATTATTCAAATAAGGCTAGCTTTTCCCAAGTGCTTTTGTGCTTTGCTTTTTTGGCTTTAGGGCCTTACTTTTTGGCCCTAGAGTTGCTTTTTGAAAAAGCAGCTTTTGCTTTTTGGTCTTGCTCAATCTCCTCTTGCCAGTGATGCTCTTGGCTCACTGTCAACTCAGTTTGACTTTTTGATTTTCTCTACTCTTTGACCAAAACTGGTGCTTTTCCATGTGCAAACTTTATGGTCCCTATCCCCATGCCTTCTTCCACTAGTCCAATGTCCTGGCAAGGGTTCCATCATGTGAATAGTGCTAGGAAGGCCAAATAGTTACACCACTTATGGCTGGCCATAATGCTAGCCTATGATACCTACATGCTTACATGCTTGCTACATGCATCTCTCCTAAGATGACCTAAATGTGATTGTTCTCCAATTGGGTTAAGTGACACACACACCTAAGGCTTCAGATGTGATCTACGTAGCTAGTGCCTGACATGTCCTTGGATTAGGGCTCACAATGGGGTCACCACATATGACAAATTCCTAAAAAGGTTGTACTGATGTACTAATGTAACACTGATGATCTTCTACTGACCTTGACTTTAATTGATTGTGATATTTTTGGTATGAACACCTTCACTCTTGATCTCCGCCTCCAAGTCTTTGATGAAGAACTGAGCATCTGTAGGGAAGAGAAAGTGCTTGGTAAACACACTAGCAAGCTTGGATATGGAGTTGGGAAGGAGAAAGTGTAGAAAATACAACCAAAAAAAAGGCTTCATGAAGACCTACTTCTAGAGAGAGATGGAAGAGAGATGATGAGATGTCCACCCTAGGTGTCAGGTAGAGTGGACAAGTGACTTGTAGTGCAAGCTGGGATAAACACATGGTTGGTTACTCCCTTTGAACAAAGGGGATAAGGTTTGGGCAGTGGGCATTGGGTTTTGTCCACCTCGGGACATCAGTGTGTGCGAACACAGGGTTCGTCATAATTTATAGTTGCCCAAAACCTAATGAAGTGTGTACACACTCACGTATAAATTAATGCTAATTCCTAAGGCTAGGTTTATGACCAATACTTACCACTTGTCCATAGTAGTTAGGGGGTTGTTTGAAATGGGTTTCCTAAAAGTTTTAAACGCGTTTCAAACGGGTTTTGTAAAATCAGCCCGAAGTTTCCTACAAGTTTTCTACCTACAGGTTTTTGCATGTACAAAATTTCAAATATATATTGTATAAAATATGTAAAAATAACACTAAATGCATAGAATACATGGAAACATCAATTTGAAGCCTATAGTCTATAGTCTTTGAATCACAAACAACAAAAACCATATAATCATTCATCATCAATGTCAAACCATACATGACACTATCACGACTCACACTACATAGGTTAAAACTTATAAGTTTGAAGTGTTCATGTCACATCAATGATCATACATGAATCATGATGAATCAATAGTCATGGCCCGATGCCCATAAACAATACATAATAAATCATGATAAGCCACATGGCTCAGGCTCTCGACTCTCAGCCTTGTCAGACTCAGACTCACTGTGAGAATCTGAATCAGATGTGGAGGAAGACTCGGCTGTTGCACTCGCCTCACCTACTGCACTGGAACTAGCACCTGTTGCTGTAGATGAATGTGCACGACTAACTCGTGCATGTGCTGTGATCTCCTCATATAGCATGGCATAAATGTCGCGCTCCTCTTGAGGAATCTTTGGGACTTCTTTCACTTTCTCAATGTCAATTTGATCAACATTGACTTGGCGAGGCTCGATGGGATTGCCTACCTGCTCAATTAGGCGGAGGTTGCAATGACAAAATACCAACCGCTCTAATTGAGCAGTGGACAACCGATTCCTCTTCTTTGTATGGAAGAGGGTCCAAGTGCTCCAATTCCTCTCGCAAGGACCCGAGTTACAATCCTATGATAGGACTCGAATGGCGAGGGATTCCTATCATAATTCATGCAACAAAAGAAGTTGAAGCCCTTATTAGAAATAACTTATAAGTATACTACAAGTGGATTCTTATGCAAGATTCAAGAACCAAGAGTTAAGACTCACCAAGTGAGGGGTGCTGATGCCATATTTCTCCCACCATGACACTGGCTGTAGCTGTGTCTCCCGCATTTTGGTCGTCACTGAGCCAAATTTAAAGCTACCATTTCGGAAAATAAGTAGCTCATCCTCCAACTGCCTTAGCAGGTCCACATCCCCTCTTGTGTATCTCTGGATGTACTGCTGCCATCCATCCTCAAGCTCCTCATTATTGTATTGCTCCTCATTTCTCCAAAGAGGATGCAATATGTGAGCAATTGCATGGATTGGTCTATGAAACCAATCCCATCGTGTGTTCCACACGGCTCGGATGTCCTGAACCCTAAAAAAACAGCCATGAAATGTATATAGTATAATGTCATGACTCATAAACATGATATTATACAAGATTGAAGAATCAAAGAGACTAAGAGTGCATGCATAATGCAGCATACCTCTCTACTGATAAGACAGTGCAGCGGTTTAAAGCTTCACCAATTCTATCCATGAACTCGTACAGGAGTCCCAGATTGCTACCCTCCATGTCCGTGATGCGAAGAACACTATAAATAGGCTGAATGGCCTTTATGAGAGCTTCAGCCTCTTGCCACCAGCTCTCGGGTGGCCTCTTGCTTTGTCTGCATCTATAGACTGGCTTTGATGCTCCCTCTTTGCAAGGCCTTGGCAATGGGGATTGGAGTCCTTTGTGCCCGTGGTGCAAAGCTGCCTTTTGAAACCTTTTGTTTCTTGGATACACTTGTACTCCTTGTAGCTGACACATCCACATCTTCCTCCTCATCTTCATTCCTCTCCTTTTCTGTCGGTAACTTCATTTGGCCTAATAATTTGGCTCTCTTCCACTCTTGTAATGATGCCTTGATAGCATCCAGCACAAGTGGACAAGAGCTAACTCCCTTCCCTGCTAAACTTGTGAGATGGGCCTTCACCCGGTCTATGCTGCCACCGGACTGCAAACCACAATACTTGCACTACCATTTGGAATCACCTCCACTCTTGTCAGAGGCCGATTCGATCACATGGGTCCACATATCATCTCTTGTGCGAGGCATTTTGTTGAAGGAGTGTGCCTGTGGAGAAACCCCTAATTTTCAAAACACTTCAATTGACAAAAATCAGCCATGTAATGGATTACATAGCTGCGTAAGACCCTTGGGCAAAGTCTAAGGCAAACATTGGAGGCTTAATGGGGTCTCTGTGAAGAAAACCCCCATTTTGCAGCATCTCCATCTTCAAAAAATTGGCTAAAATTAGCAAGCAAGATTGATAAAAAACACACTTGGCTGTAGACACGTGACCCGAGGGAGGAAACGTGGAGGTTTGGGGCAGGCCGGGCAGTGCCCGTATTCGCTGGTGACGAGGAGGGGAAGGCGGCGCATGGAAACCAGAGAAAATGTTATCGAACAACTCGTCGCTTGATGTTGACGTTGGATTTTGGGAAAAAAAATGTTATAAAAAATGTGTGAAAGAAATGCGTTTCCCAGAAGGAAACGTTTCGAAAATGTTTCAACGTTTCTTTTAGGGAATGAAACGCGTTTCCTAACTACTATGCACCTGTCACATGCTACATATCTATTTCAAGAGACAATTTCACACGCACGGTTCATGGGTGGGCGTCCCCTTACTTGGAACTACACATTGGTCAGGCAAGCATGAACACAGCATGCAAATTCAATTGCAATCAAACACATATAAGATGCCATGCAATGCAGCATTGGTATGGACAATCCCTGTTCATGAGACTATACCAAAATAGACATGCTCCAGGCAAGTACACGAGGGACCAAACCCAATGGAACACGAGTCCTCCAGGCATTTCCGGGCATGTATACACAGGCACAAGTCCCAGCGGAAATCCAAGTCCACAGTATCACATGAGTAGCGTCAATCCTGGGCATATGCAACTGCCATGGATGCCAGTCCAATGTACATACATAATGAGAAAGCACGGGTGGACCAATTGGTGGCGAAATGTTGACATGATGCCTGTAAAAGCATGTGCTTGGGTGGTTCTTGTAACATAAGAGTATCATTTGAATTCTGCAACATATCTCTCTTGTATTTGCTATCACATCTCTCTCTCTCTCTCTCTCTCTCTCTCCCCTTCGTACTCTCTCTCTCTCCTCGCTGTGCACCCATCTCGATGGCTTGAACCTCTTGCACATGTTTCATTTTGGCACCATGGTTTCCTTTAGACTTAAGGGTATTCAGCTTGATGCAAGTAGAGATTTCTTAGTAGATATGCAAGAAACGCTAGTTAGTGCACGAGAAGCTATTAGGTGCGCACAAGATCGTGCACGGTTTTATGCCGATAGGCAGCATTCACTGAGGGAGTTTATGGAGGGAATGCTAGTTTATTTGAGAGTGCCCAAGAGTTCTGAGACGCTACATACAGGGAAGGTTGGGAAGTTATCCCCTAGGTACTGTGGACCTTACAAGATCTTGAAAAAGATTGGTGAGGTTGCGTATAGTCTAGAGTTGCTTCCGAATGTGAAAGTTCATCCAGTCTTTCATGTCAATCGAGTGGAAGAGATGTTGGGAGCTGAGGATAACCTTGTTACCACGTCAGGAACTTGTCGAGGTTGAGGACTTGTCCTATGTTCCACATGAACCCGAGAGGAGGATAGAAGTCAAGGAAAGGCAACTTAGGAACAAGTTGATCCCTAAATATAAGATTAAGTGGAAAGGAGGACTCAACTTGGGGGTCAGCAGCTAGTTTGAGTAGGTGCTTTCCTGATTTCATTTAAGGGTAATGCTTGAAGAGGGGAAGTTATGTTATGTACCTAGACACTAATCTACGGATTAGGGACCTAATCTAGCGAGGATAGGGGGTCCGAGGATTAGGGATTAGCAGGCAGATATTTGGTTGGTGTTCCTGGATTTACAAAACAGACATAATGGCTGTTTATAACAAGTTAGCTATTATGGTGTAGTTATCACTATATAAATGAGAGCTTGGGTTATTATGAGCGACAACTGTGTAGGTGAATCACTTAAGGGTCTGGCTTGGACTAGGAGAGTAGACATGCTCGTGTTCTATACATGGCAAGTATGTAGATTGACTTGTCAAAGGCTTTCAGGCAGGCTTAAGTGGTATGGGATGTTGGAGGGTGTTGTTTTGGAAAGGTACCTTCCCATTACATTCCTACAAATTACAATAGGGACATCTAGGCGTCCACATAATTGTACTTCTGTTGCTGTGGTGGAGTAGGTTAAGAAAAGAGTCTCATTTCTACTTCTCTCTACTTTGAGTGTCACCATTGCGAATGTGATTAGTGTTAATCTTTATAACTTAGTGTACACACTAAGCCATGTGTTAAATCACACTTGTCTAGGGTATTTTTTGGCTTCCTTGAAGCCCTTGGACGAATTACATGCATGAAATCCAAGTAATGTCGAGGCATGAAGGCATTTACATGGGCACAATTCATTTTTCAAACAACAGGCAAGCACGACAAATATGACGAAAAATAGGAAAATCCACCCATCTTGCTAAGCTTGTATAAAATTTCCATACATAATATTTGGAAAATTTCACAATTGGTGGCATGTTTGAATGAGGTTTCATTTTTGGGCTCGGTGCCTTTCTGCATGAATTTCTTCTCTACCCCAATAAGTGGAAGTGCCAAAGGCACGTTTCACTGGTATATGAGAAAGCACTGAAAAGTTTTTAGACAATGTCACACAATCTATTTAGTGAATAGTTAGAGGTGGTGTTACGATACATGGCATGGGCAATGTGTATTTGCTGGTGGTACAGGTACCATCTATAACCAGTAGCTATTGGATTTAGCTTCAGAATTCCATGGCTCACAAAACCCTTGTTGCAAATTGCAGTTCAGCTTTGAGTAGTTGAATATACTTTCTAACCTAAGTAATTCTAATTTTTTTCCCCTGATCTCTTGCAGATTCAAGAATTGTTGGGCATCTCCTCCAAATTTCAAAAGCCTATGGGCACGAAGCAAGGGGGGATTGGTCAATTTTTGGTTCCATTTTTGGATTGTGAATTCAATTTTACAGTTATTCTCGAGGAGCTACAGCCTAACCCTGTCAAGGTAGATTCCAAACACAGGCCTCAAAGGGCTACTGGAGCTGCTTTGGCTGTAGCTGTTTCTTTGCTGGAGGGTTGGGTAACGAATGCTGGATCTCGGATACTGCTATTTGTTGGAGGTCCTGCAACAGTAGGACAAGGGAAGGTTTTGGACTCAAACCTTGAAGAGAGCATGCGTACCCATCGTGACTTGATGAATAATAGAGCCTATCATTTAAAGAAGGCAGAAAAGTTCTATAAAAGCATAAAGGATACTTTGGTCACTAAGGGATTAGTATTGGACATTTTTGCTTGTTCCTTGGATCAGGTAGGTATTCACGAGGTCAAATCAGCAGTCGAGACCTCTGGTGGGCTACTTGTACTGGCTGAGACCTTTGAATCAGATGAATTTAAGAAGTCTTTACAACGACTTTTTGCACATGATGCAGAGGGCCATTTGAAGATGTGTTTCAATGCAACTTTGGAGGTGATAGCCACTCAAAAAGTGAAGGTCTCTGGAGCTCTTGGGCCCTGCTCATCTTTAAGTAAAAAGACTACTTTGGTTAGTAACAATCAAGTAGGAGTTGGAGGAACGAATATGTGGAAAATGTGCACTTTAACTGAAAAAACCCACATAGCTTTTTTTTTCGAGGTGTCTAGTCAACCGGCAAGTGCTGCACAACCTGGAACTGCTTTTATTGTCCAATTTATAACAAAGTATCAGAAGAGTAATGGGCAGGCTCGGGTTCGTGTTACCACGACTGCTAGGCGGTGGATTGATGGCTCTCAAGTTCAGGAGCTTGTAGCAGGGTTTGACCAGGAAGCAGCTGCTGCAATCATTTCTAGACTTGCTCTATATAAGGCAGCAGGGGAAGATGTCGTAGAAGTTATAACATGGCTCGACCGTATGCTAATTAGGTTTGCATCCAAGTTTGGGGATTACAACAAGGAAGATCCTGAATCTTTTCGGCTTTCCTCCAATCTTTCCTTGTTTCCTCAGTTGATTTTTTACCTGCGACGATCTCAGCTGCTCCAAGTCAGCAGTAGCACACCAGATGAAACTGCTTTTTTCAGGTTAATGCTGAATCGGGAAGGTGTGGTTGGAACTGTCATCATGATACAGCCCACACTGTTCTCCTACTCTTTTGATGGGCCTCCAATGCCAGTCCTACTTGATATCAGCTCAATCAAAGCTAATTCCATCCTTCTTTTTGATGCATTTTTCTTCATTGTGGTACATTATGGATCAGTGATTGCTCAGTGGAGGAAGCTTGATTACCACCAGGACCCATGTCATGAAAATTTCAAAAAGCTGTTGGAAGCTCCTGTAATGGATGCACAGTCACTGCTGGCAGAGCGGAACCCTCTGCCCAAGTTTATTCAGTGTGACCAGCATAGTAGTCAAGCACGATTTCTATTAGCAAAGCTGAATCCATCAGTCACACATAAAAGTGAAAATGTTGGGGATTCTGATCTGATTTTCACAGATGATGTGAGCTTACAAGTTTTTATTGCTCATTTACAAGAACTTGCAGTAAAGGATGGCTACCTGTGAGTACTTTAGGTTGTGTTTTTTGTTTGTAGATTCTGTCAGTACTTTTTTCTAAGATGGAGGATATTATAGGCGTGTACACCATTTAGTGTGGCACTTGGGTCTGAAGGCCTGATTGCAGTTTTGGGCCTAAAATGTTTTTGCCATTTTCCAAGCTTCAACTTGTTGATTTTGTAATACTGGTCTTTGTGGGTTTTGCATATATGAGCTTTTTTTTTTTGTCCAATGCATGCTGACACTAGTCTTGTGTAATCTGGGTAGGATTCTCAAAAGACTCTGATGGTCTTGTTTTTCATTGTGGGTTTGTATCTAAAAAATGAGTCAAGGGTTCTCTTCACCCTGCAAGAGCGAGGATGTGAGTTAGATACCTCCACCACTTGAGAGAAAAAAAAGTATAAGTAAGCCTTTCTTTATTTGAACCCTCTTACAGGTAGTAAGAAAAAATGTATTGCCTGAAAAGAGACCATGCTTCATTTGCAAAGATGAAAGGTGAGGTGATTTATAGTTTGCATGAAACGAATCAGTTTTTAAGAATTCTGAAGTCTATGAACAATAATTTGATAAAACTTTCATTACAAGCATGCAATTAAAACGATATGCAAGAATAAACACACATTATACATCCAGCGGATGGTTTTTTTTTTGTCTTTTGGGTCCACGTGCTTTGTTATTTTGCTAATTGGACCCAAAAGGTCACCCTTGTCCATCATGTCTCAATGCTGGAAGCTCAGGATAAGGCCTGACAAGTGTTCGTTTTGAACAGTCAATTTTGTTGAAATTTTACATTGCTCAAGATCAGAAGTCACAAACCACACAAAACCTTGGAAGGTAAGGAGAGCAAATATGGAATTTACATGGAACTCCTGAACCATAAACTCCCTCGGTGTATGGGTTCTGTGGAGCGTCATTTGCGACCAACTAGTCTGAACTACACAACTTGAATGACTGAAATGTGTAACCCAACTCCTCTTTGACACGAGGCGTGCGCTGTAATCAAAAGCCCTGAAAAGGTGAATTTGGGAGTGTGTGTTAGTTTTCGCTTGTAGTTTTGGTCAATTGATCTTATATCAGCAATAACGGCGGCTTGTGATCGGGGTTGTCATTCCGTTTAGTGTGGACTTGGGGGCCAAAATAGCCTTCTTTTCTAACATAGTGGGCACTGTGGATGATGCACATCTACCTTGTGTCTGTTGAACACTGGACGCACATCTGCATTTCATGCTTTCTCCACGACCACGGCCCACCGCCCTCAAAACATGATCAACTGACTACTAACAAAATGAACCCATACTATTAGGCCAAGGGCTTCTACCCCTAGACCCATGTGTCTGTGGGATCCTGACATGGGTCCCAATTAATTCTCAAACCCATGACCATCTTCTAGCCATCAATGTGGTCACAATAATGACCCATTGCCATCTAAGCTGCAGCTCCCACCAAAGATGCGTGCACCAATGACTTCTCCTTATAATGGGGGCCTTTACAAATGTGCACTAAGCATGGATGTGAGATACATGCTGAGAGGCAAGCATTGAGTATATATACTAACATAATCATCACCTATCTAAAAAAGCGTTACTTGTGTTGGTGAAATACAAAGATTTACACACAAAGCAACACACAAAACAATTTGGTAATCTCTCCTCTTATATTACACATCATTAATCAAGGTAAGTTTGGTATTGTAATAATAAAACTGTTGTTTTCACGAATTAGCTGATTGATGTGTTTACGAAGGGAGCATAAGATAAAGAAAGAATAGTACATGCATGCCAAAGAGGTATAGATGACACATGAATTACAATTTAAGATTTAGATTGTAAGGCACAAAACTTCATGTTTGTACGTATATTACTTTGCCTCTTTTTACTTGGACAACGTCCAAACCAACATTTCTTTCCCAGCACCGAAAGGTGGATAACCAATTTCCACAAATGTAAGAAATCCCATTGCACTACTTCTTAATGTAGCTCTACTACTCTGCTGACGTCTCCTACCTGAGAGCCTAGTAAGGTTAATGGTGTTGCAAATGCACACTCCTAATCTAGCTACCTACTTGTGAAGGTGGGGTGGGTAATGAATATTATGTGAAATCACAAGAAAAATTCACCAGGTCACCCCCCCCCCCCCCCCCTCTTCCTTTTTGAAATAATGATAATATCCCTCATGCGTAAGGCCCGCCTGAACATAGTAAATTTCTTCTTAGATAGGCCACACTGTACTGATCCCTTGTTAAACAATAGACAGTGTTGTTGTCCCTTCTATTGAATAATAGACGAGGTTTGATGTTGCGTTCGTGCAATCTTCTCAAACATAGTGACAGCAGGTAATTACACTCAATTGATTATCACATTAAATTTGTTGTAGGCTTCCAACCAAAGTCATAATGCATCAATTTTCCACAACTCTCTGTAGTGGCGACCTTCTCAATGCATAATATATATTGTTCTACTTCAATTGAGGAGAGAGATTGGGATGTCAACCAAGATATGCAAGACGATCCAAATAAGTTCAACAATATCAAGAAGTGGATCTTCGATTATCCACATCTGATTCACCAGTCTAAATCGGAATCTGAATATAGCTTCCTTTATTAGAGTACTGCATGCATTCTAAACCAAGTATGGGTTGCTTAATTTTAATGTCTTTGCAACAACTTTACCACACATTTGGGATGATTTGCAAACAAGAGGGACGTTGCTTGCACCTGGAGAATCTTCCTCTGGTGAATTTGAGGGCTAAATTGATTATGTGGCGATCTTCAACTTCATGAGCAGTTGATTATGATAATTATTGATTATGAATTTGAGGGCTAAATTGATTATGATTATGCTGCTCCTTCTTCTTCTTCTAGTAGTAGTAGTAGTAGTAGTAGAAGAAGAAGAAGAAGAAGAAGAAGAAGAAGAGTGCTGTAATTACTAGTAGGAGGAGTAGCAGTAAGAACAGTGCTGTAATTTCTAGTCGGACCGCACACAATAGACAGCCGCCCATGATCACCATTTCGCATTTTGCATGCAAACGGGACAGCTTTAGTTGTACTAGTGTCTGTCATATATGAGACAATAATAATAATAATAATCAGAGAAATCTAGCTGCCCCCCGAGCTTCACAAAGAATCCCCAATTCTGATGGGACATTTACACTCTCCACGCTTGGCGAGCGAAAAAATTGACCGGAACGTGATCAGAAACTCATGCGGCTCACCAACTAACAAAAAAAAAAGCATAGTGGTGTATCTGGTATGTACTATTACACCAAAAACATTCGTAAATTCCAAAAAAAAAATAAAAATAAAAATAAAAAATCTTAGAAATTAATAAATGGGAAAAAATCACAAGATATAAAACCCAAAATATTTAAGAATTGTGCAACACAATCAAGGAGCAATCAGCACGATATGCCTGATGGTGACAAACCCTTGGTGACTTCGATGCATAACAAGTCTCACATGCTTGGAATTAACACTTAACAATCCTATCCTGGCACCCCTTACACACCCAAACTCTAGCCATGCTAATAAACAATCTAGGAAGGGGGGGTTGCACAAGGAATGAATGAATGGTGCTCTAAACCAAGAAGGTATTGTATACGGCCCAAGGGAGTCATCTAAAACCATGGCCACAGAAATCTCTAAACTTTTGGTCAAGTATGATAGGACCAATAATCTTATTCACTTTCATACCAAAGATTCAGGTAAACTCATAACTCTAAAGATAGCCTTCATCTATGCATTCTCAAGGCAAGGCCCTAACTAGGGTGCAATAACGATAGAGCAAAAATGTAAGAAAATTGTATGGGACTGCATTTACTCTTTATTAAAGACAACTTACTCCCTCTCCACGTGGCCAAACGATAACAAGAAAAAGGGCCATGGAGCAAGGAGGAATTTTCGATTTTTGAAATTTAAAATGAAGGTATAATCCTTAATGCATGAGTCACACATGGGACAAAATATTTTGTTGCATGTCCTGGCTATAACGCGCGATCACCTATTTGTCTACATGTAGAGCAAAAACCTAAGGAAAGTGACCAAGAAAACTCTACACAATAGTTAAAAATGTGAGGAAACCATATGGGACTACATCTATGAAAATTGTACAAGATTACATCCAGGAAACTCTACAAGACTACATCCATGAAAACTGTATGTGACTACATCTATAAAAACCTTGAACTTATGATGTGAGGATTTAAAAAACTCAATGATACACAATTGAAAATATGTTTTTTTTTCTGGAAAAAAGATCCTTCAATTAGTTAATGAGAAAAACAGCCACAAAGGGCTAAGTACAACCATGAAGGGCTAAATACAAACTTGCCTCATATAAGGGCAGGAAACAAGTGATCATAAGGGGGAGAGATGCTTCTCCTATGGCTGGCCACTCTATGAGGAGAAGGCTAACTCATACAGGGGGAGGGGGGGGAGTGGGACCGGGAGAGTGGACGCGGCATGATCCCACATACCGGGTAGAGACTCTGGATGCCCATTTCTTTGTATATACAGTGAGGCTCGGTCACACGATCCAAATGTCGGAGATAGATAGCACACTGGCAAAACAGCAGCACATTGGTAGTCTCACGGCCTATCACAACGCTTCCTTTCAAATTTCTAGAAGAGGCTTTGGGATAGCTTTCAACCAAGGAAGATTGCTCTCTTCCTCTGGTTGATGGCACACACACGAGTTTGGCAGTGGGTACTTGGCTGGCAGTCGGAGAGCGACCAGCAGCTTTTGCCCGAGATGCGGCCACCCCCAGGAGTCTCAACGACATTGCCTTTGGGATTGCCCGAAGGCTCAGCGGATTCGACAACAGATTCTCCCCATCTTCGCTATGGACAGGGCATCGACCCGGATTATCACTTGGGGTACTGTCGCTTGGGACACCCAGGCTAGAGTGGTTAGGACTTACGAGGAGGATGGGGGAGGTCATGCCCTTTAGGCCTCCCACCATCGTATTGCAGTAGTTCCAGTTACATCCCCACCTGCAGGTGTTTGGCGACTAGGTTGATGCAAGCACTGGGAGATTTGCCAGTAGGATAGCAGCCTGGCACATCTGGCATGCTAGATGTAGTGAGGCCATCGAGGGTACCCACACTCCGTCGGCTGAGACCATCAGGAGCATAGGGCTCGACATCATTCACACCCTCCGCAGTCAGTGGAGGAAGTTGTAGGGAGGTTCTAACCGCATGCAGAAGTGGCGGAAAGCCTTCTTGAGACTTTGGAGGCATGGCCCTTTCCTCACAAATAGAGGCAGTGACCCCATTTGGCACTACATACCACTTGTGTGGTTGGTTAGCTGGATCAATGAGACCTAGCCCCCCTCTGCTACGTGGCTGAATGATCACTATCCATGCCACCTTGGCCCTAGCTGGCCTCCCATCACTTCCGGCCCACAAGAAGTTTCGGATCAAATGCTGTACTTGGCCAATACAAGCCTGAGAAAAGGACCAGCATGAGGTGATGCACCACATGGTGGCAAGTAGTACCTGGTTCGCCACCACCACTCTGCCTACTAGGGATAGCCTCGCCAAGCTCTAGTATAGAAGCTTCTTCCGAATACTCAGAAGAAGCAGAGCGAGGAGCTGCTGCTTGGAAGAGATATCAATGCCAACTTGCCAGCCGAGGTATCGGACTAGAGTGCCCCTCAAGATCCACTGGAAAGCCTCAACTGGTCACCAAGTCGGGGTGGGTGTTGAGCCTACCCAAAAACCAGCCGAGGTATCGGACTAGAGTGCCCCTCAAGATCCACTGGAAAGCCTCAACTGGTCACCAAGTCGGGGTGGGTGTGCTGAGCCTACCCAAAAACCACACGATTTGTGCCAGTTGATCTGTGCTCCTGATGCACGATAGAAAATCTCTATCGCCTCGCCAAGATTCCCAACATCTCCAGTAAGGTAGGTGCTGTGTCGTCTGCAAACTCTGAGTCTAGCAGCTCCTCCTGTGTGCGGAGGGGAAGGCGCAATCCCTGAAGTCCGGTCTCCTGGGCGGAGAGAAAACTACTCATGGCCTCGGTGGCGACAAATAGAAAGAGGTACGGTGCCCAACTTTGGATCCCACTCTGTCTCGGGGGCTGTGCTCAAGGGGAAAGAGAATATCATCGTGCCATTCTCTAGCGTAGAGGGTATGGAGTGGTGGAAGACCACACATACTTGAATAGGGGCTATGGTCTCCTTGAACTTGTCTGTCCCTTTCGTCGGAAGACACCCGAAGAAACTATAATCCACAGGTTGCCCCAAGATCCTGGGGGGCATGCCTGGATACTCAGGTGGGAGAGCCCTCACTGGTGAGGTCGCAATGGTCATCTCCACTGGCTTTGAGAAACGATGAATCAGGTGGCAAACGGTACTTGCTGGGGCTGTCTCCTCTCTGGGTCAGGGGCTGTAGGGGGTCGACGGGAATGCTTTGGAGAGGCGGGGGAGGGGGGAGGGGGGGAATCGTAGGCACGAAGAAAGAGGAAGGGACAAATGGAGCGACTGCAGGACGGAGTCGGAGGGGCAAGGATGGGGGAGGCGGCGGGGGACAAGGGGGAGTGGGAAGGCGGAGAGACTGGAGAGGAATGCTATTGAGAGGTATCCATCGGAGAGGAAGGCTGCTAGGTAAGGCTCGACGAAGCAAGGGTGGACCTATCCCACTGGGCACTAAAGGCTAGAGGAGAAGTCGCGGACAAGGAATCAGCCCACCTTGGGGGGCGGGGAGAGGGACCCTCTCTGTGAGACTGGAGGGGGCTTGCCGACGGGCGGGTGTTGTGATAGGTGCACGGGAAAGAAGGCCTGGGCCGTACGCAGTGCAATGGGGCTCAACAGCATGATAAGATCAGACGTTGCTGGTGAGTCGAACTCAACCTGGTAGTAGCCGCACCCCAAAGGATGAATATCTGTGATCTTTGCTGGCGCACCTAGGAGGCTAGCTCGAAGAAGATATCTGAGTTGGCCACGCGCGCGGGGTGGCTACCGACGATAATCTTGCAATGTGGAGGCCTCTAGGGATGCGACAGTCGTAGTAAGAAGCTGCAAGTCTGCTTCGAAAAACGAAAGGCAGGTAATGACGGCCTCGGTCGAGGGAGATGGAGTGGCTGCCATGGAGTCCTCCTGGGGGCGAAGACTAGAAGAGGCCGAAACTTGCTGAGACAATGAAAAAATACCCACACCCTGAGGGTACTACTGGAGGAGTAAAGACGGGCTAGAGATGGCAGAGAAGAGAGGCGGAGGGCACAGAAAGAAAAAGGAAAGAAAAAAGAGAAAAATAAAGGAAAAAGAAAAAAATAAAAGAAAAGAAAGAGAGAGGGAGAGGAAAAAAGAAAAGAAAAGAAAAGGAAAAGAGGAAGAAGGAAAGAAAGAAGAAAAAAGAAAGATTATTAATTTTTGAAAAAAGGGGAAGCAAGCTAAGGAAAGGCGCAAGCGAAATGGGAGGAAGGAGCCGGGGGGGGGGGTGCGAAGGCGGAGAGAGGAAAGGCAGAGAGGGGGGGGTGCGCTGCGGAGGGGGGGGCAGGCGGAGAGAGGGAGCGCAAGCAGCGAGGGGGGGGGAGGGGGGGCAGGGGCGCGCACATAGGCAGAGAGAGAGAGAGGGGAGGCGGGAAGGTGAGGGGGGAGGTTGGCACAGTTGCAGAGAGCACGAAGAAGGGGGCGCAGAAGGAGAGGCGTAGGCAGACAAACGCAGGACTCAAGGTCATGGTCTCAAATCTGATCATTATTGTAAAGAAGCAATCTATTTAGACAATCAGTTTAGATAACATATTGGAGGCTAATTGAATATTGCAAAGAAGCAATCGGTTTAGACAATCATAGTATCAAATCTAGATTCTTTTGATCAATATTGCAAAGAAGTAGTCCATTTAGACAATAACTTTAGATGACAACATATTGGAGGTCCGGTTTAGATAACATGTTGGAGGCTAATTGAATAGGATCTTCATCGTCTAAACTAGTGGAAACAAGGGGTAAAGAAAAATTCATCTCTCGAATGTCACACACATAATATCCAATGTTATTGTGTCTTGATGGAGAGCCTTAATAGAAAATGCAAGGAAGGGGATGAGCTTAATGGTTATCAATCCTTACAATCGACCAAATGTGTTGTGTACATTGTTGTTACTACTAGCCTAGTTCACACGTTGTCCATACCCTAAGCCAATATCTCTATACTATATTCATTGTACAATTCTCGGTTTCCTTGACCCACAAAGAAACAAATCGTGTAAAAGTAAACTAGCCTCCTCTCCCTCATACTCAAGGCCTACCTAGCAAGGTCTCTACTTTTTCCACTCCATCCCTTCTCTAGTAAGGTCTCTACTCCTCCTTCCACTTCATCCTCTCCATCAAAGAAACAACCTTATGTCCACCAACTCCACAACCTCATAGTTAACATATCCATTCCTACGATGTCCCTTCCATTCCATCGTCTTCATCAAAGAAACAAACTTATCTCACCAACTCCAACATGTAGTTGACATCCATTCTTGAGATGTCACTCAAAATATGTCAAAACCTATAAAAAGCGTTGAATCTTTCTCTAACAAGGGTGATTCCACAAAAAACCAACCTTGACTTTGTTGAAGCATAGCAACCTCTCCACAACAACTGCCATTGATCATGAAGATGCATCCTCTATGTGGGCAAAATCCATTGATAAATCCTTTACTCTAAGACCCCCTCTTCACCCAAACTTGCCTAAGGAGAAGGAGGGTCGAATCTTCCTCTAACAAGGGTGATTCCATAAAACTAATCTTGACCTTAATAGACCCTATGTCAAAGGGTATATCCTCTCTCTCAACAACTTCCATTGATAATCATGACCTATCCTCCTCTATATGGGCTCTATGTGGGTAGTAATATCCATTTTGATAAAGCCTTTACTCTAAGAGTCCCTCTTTGCCAAAAAACTACCATTGATAATCAAGACCTGTCCTCTATGTGTTCATCTATACAGTTAATATCCATTCTGATAAAGCCTTTACTCTAAGAGCCCTCTTTGCCCAACCTTGACTAAGGAGAAAAAGGCTTCCATCATGTAAATGTTGTCATCTCGACAACCCCTCTTGAAAACCACCCTAAGTCGTTGACATAACAACAACAACAACATCAAAGGCTATCTCTGTAGCTAATAAATGTAAATCCATTGAAGTTGCCTCGACATTAGCAACCCCTCAGTTGAAGACCAAATCTTCGTCTCATCGATGCTGCCTAGACTCACCTTAGTCAATGCTACCTTACAAGATAAGATAATGTAAAGAAGGGAACCAAATGTCAGCTCCTCCAAAGAATGTAAATCCATCACAAAAAAACTATTTTCTAGATATCTAAAAGGTATTAAAATATGGATTAAAAAATAATTTTCTCGTTTCCACCTTTCTAATCACCTTTTGCATTCTCTTAGTAAATTTACTCCTCATGGTCCCCCATGACCTTTATAGCCATGTCTATGGCCCTACTTGTCTCCTCTTTAAACAATGGATCCTTCAACAGACCTAAAGGATGAGGGAAGTGACCCCTCTTCACTTAAAATTTAAAGCTTTGAGGGAGGTGAGGAGGATGGTGATATTAGGAGATGAGGAGATGGTGGATGAGTCTCTTTCTACTAAAAGAGTGTGCCTTTCTCTTATATCACTCTACTACTTTCTATAATCTTTGATCATGTGCCCAAATTTACCACAATAATGATATGTAACATTTAGAGACGGTTAAAACCAACAAAGAAGAAGAGGTGGCAAACCAATAAAAAAGAAGAGGGGGTGAACCAACAAAGAAGAAGAGATGGTTAAAATTGTCAACAAAGAAGAAAAGGTGGCAAATCAACAAAGAAGAAGAGGTGGCAACCAACATTCCAAAAGTCATGCCTAGAAACCTAGAAACTAATTTGTCAAGATATGAATAAATATATCTTGTGTTATATTCTTGATTTTCGAATTCCAAACGATGAGAATGTAAAACATATTGTGACCTACAAATCACATTGTTATCTCATCTCAAACTAAGAATATATGGCTATAGTATTAAAATTTACAATTAAAAGTAATGACCATGTAAGTTTACAATCCAACCTAAACATACGATTAGACAAATAATAAAATGAAAATGAGCATAAGACACATCCAAATATCAAGATCATAAAGCAACTACCTTCTATTCATGTGATAAGGATATTATGTGATGGGGTTGACGCTTACATACTCAACAAGATCTTTATGCATAATCACATATTTGCTTACATACTCAACAAGATCTTTATGCTAACATCACATATTTTTTGAAGGATATCCTCCCCCTAGGAGACTTCAACTCAAACAAAGAGAAATTCTATGGCTTTTAGGACTATGTGAGATGAACCAAGTGGATATAGGTATACAGAGGATATTCTAACACATGAGCCAGATCTAAGATAAGTTCCCAATCTACCTACTTTTTTGAACTCAATTTCCTTATTTGTATGACCTCTATTAGGTTACATCTAGTAGTAGATGACCAAGCGGATTTCTATCTTTATTGTGTTTTGCTTCGTATTTCCTTGTTTTGCTACTTTGACAATCCTATGTAGAACTTTTGAGAAGCCCAACCATGCATCCACAGTGTTATATTGAGTGTCATTGAGCACCTAGGTTTAATTATTGATATTTCGTCAAAGTTTGACAATGGAAGCCAAGAATTATTCACCAGCATCTTCTAGAAAACATATTCTTGATCATTCCAACTTTTGTTATTTAAGATGGTAGAGAAATATCTGTATTGCAAGCTAAAACATGTGTACCTTTTGGCCCTAGTCTAGTTATGTAAAACATCCACCAAACTGTAGGTGTGACATTTCATCCCATGCCTCTCTTTCTCCTCCCCATGTATAATCACTTGTCGAAACCCCCTAACTAAAGAAAAATCTACCTTGTAGTTGTAGATTTGTCAACCACTACCAAACTCTTTCATATTTTCCACCACACTATTAGCACACACATTTACTACATGTATATTTTGGCCTAAATATTCTTCATCTTAATTAAAGCTACAATGTGCTAGAAAAACTTGTCCTTATATCTGGCCCTTCCACATTCCAAGACAATGCTTGCTAAGCAAGGTCTCTACTTTTTCCACTCCATCCCTTCTCTAGTAAGGTCTCTACTCCTTCCACTTCATCCTCTCCATCAAAGAAACAACCTTATGTCCACCAACTCCACAACCTCATAGTAGTTAACATATCCATTCCTATGATGTCCCTTCCATTCCATCATCTTCATCAAAGAAACAAACTTATCTCACCAACTCCAACCGTGTAGATGACATCCATTCCTGAGATGTCACTCAAAATATGTCAAAACCTATAAAAAGCGTTGAATCTTTCTCTAACAAGGGTGATTCCACAAAAAACCAACCTTGACTTTGTTGAAGCATAGCAACCTCTCCACAACAACTGCCATTGATCATGAAGATGCATCCTCTATGTGGGCAATATCCATTGATAAATCCTTTACTCTAAGACCCCCTCTTCACCCAAACTTGCCTAAGGAGAAGGAGGGTCGAATCTTCCTCTAACAAGGGTGATTCCATAAAACTAATCTTGACCTTAATAGACCCTATGTCAAAGGGTATATCCTCTCTCTCAACAACTTCCATTGATAATCATGACCTATCCTCCTTTATATGGGCTCTATGTGGGTAGTAGTAATATCCATTTTGATAAAGCCTTTACTCTAAGAGTCCCTCTTTACCAAAAAACTACCATTGATAATCAAGACCTATCCTCTATGTGTTCATCTATACTGTTAATATCCATTTTGATAAAGCCTTTACTCTAAGAGCCCCAACCTTGACTAAAGAGAAAAAGGCTTCCATCATGTAAATGTTGTCATCTCGACAACCCCTCTTGAAAACCACCCTAAGTCGTTGACATAACAACAACAACAACATCAAAGGCTATCTTTGTAGCTAATAAATGTAAATCCATTGAAGTTGCCTCGACATTAGCAACCCCTCAGTTGAAGACCGTCATCGACACGCTGCCTAGACTCACCTTAGTCAATGCTACCTTACAAGATAAGATAATGTAAAGAAGGGTACCAAATGTAAATCCATTGAAGTTGCCTCGACATTAGCAACCCCTCAGTTGAAGACCGTCATCGACACGCTGCCTAGACTCACCTTAGTCAATGCTACCTTACAAGATAAGATAATGTAAAGAAGGGTACCAAATGTCAGCTCCTCCAAAGAATGTAAATCCATCACAAAAAAACTATTTTCTAGATATCTAAAAGGTATTAAAATATGGATTAAAAAACAATTTTCTCGTTTCCACCTTTCTAATCACCTTTTGCATTCTCTTAGTAAATTTACTCCTCATGGTCCCCCATGACCTTTATAGCCATGTCTATGGCCCTACTTGTCTCCTCTTTAAACAATGGATCCTTCAATAGACCTAAAGGATGAGGGAAGTGACCCCTCTTCACTTCAAATTTAAAGCTTTGAGGGAGGAGAGGAGGATGGTGATATTAGGAGATGAGGAGATGGTGGATGAGTCTCTTTCTACTAAAAGAGTGTGCCTTTCTCTTATATCACTCTACTACTTTCTATAATCTTTGATCATGTGCCCAAATTTACCACAATAATGATATGTAACATTTAGAGACGGTTAAAACTGTCAACAAAGAAGAAGAGGTGGCAAACCAATAAAAAAGAAGAGGTGGTGAACCAACAAAGAAGAAGAGATGGTTAAAATTGTCAACAAAGAAGAAAAGGTGGCAACCAACATTCCAAAAGTCATGCCTAGAAACCTAGAAAGTAATTTGTCAAGATATGAATAAATATATCTCGTGTTATATTCTTGATTTTCTAATTCCAAACGATAAGAATGTAAAACATATTGTGACCTACAAATCACATTGTTATCTCATCTCAAACTAAGAATATATGGCTATAGTATTAAAATTTACAATTAAAAGTAATGACCATGTAAGTTTACAATCCAACCTAAACATACGATTAGACATATAATAAAATGACAATGAGCATAAGACACATCCAAATATCAAGATCATAAATCAACTACCTTCTATTCATGTGATAAGGATATTATGTGATGGGGTTGACGCTTACATACTCAACAAGATCTTTATGCATAATCACATATTTGCTTACATACTCAACAAGATCTTTATGCTAACATCACATTTTTTTTGAAGGATATCCTCCCCCCCTAGGAGACTTCAACTCAAATAAAGAGAAATTCTATGGCTTTTAGGACTATGTGAGATGAACCAAGTGGATATAGGTATACAGAGGATATTCTAACACATGAGCCAGATCTAAGATAAGTTCCTAATCTACCTACCTACTTTTTTGAACTCAATTTCCTTATTTGTATGACCTCTATTAGGTTACTTCTAGTAGACGCCCAAGCGGATTTCTATCTTTATTGTGTTTTGCTTCGTATTTCCTTGCTACTTTGAAAATCCTATGTAAAACTTTTGAGAAGCCCAACCATGCATCCACAGTGTTATATTGAGTGTCATTGAGCACCTAGGTTTAATTATTGATATTTCGTCAAAGTTTGATAATGGAAGCCAAGAATTATTCACCAGCATCTTCTAGAAAACATATTCTTGATCATTCCAACTTTTGAATCTTATCCCCAAGAAGGATAATGGATGATTATCATATAAACATCTTTTATAGTCCACCTTCATTGCCATAGTGTGAAGGATTCACGTTCCATTTTGACTAGCAAAGCATTATACGTATTCAACATGGTAGAGAAATCTTATCTCTAGACAAGTATAATGGATGATTATCATACAAACATCTTTTATAGTCCACCTTTATTGGCATATTGTGAGGCATCCATATTCCATTTTGACTAGCATACTTATTCAACATGGTAAAGAAATGATTATCATACAAACATATTTTATAGTCCACTTTCATTGGCCTAGTGTGAGGGATCCACATTCCTTTTTGACTAGCATATTTATTTAAGATGGTAGAGAAATATCTGTATTGCAAACTAAAATATGTGTACCTTCTTTTGGCCCTAGTCTAGTTATGTAAAACATCCACCAAACTGTAGGTGTGACATTTCATCCCATGCCTCTCTTTCTCCTCCCCATGTATAATCACTTGTCGAAACCCCCTAACTAAAGAAAAATCTACCTTGTAGTTGTAGATTTGTCAACCACTACCAAACTCTTGCATATTTTCCACCACACTATTAGCACACACATTTACTACATGTATATTTTGGCCTAAATATTCTTCATCTTAATTAAAGCTACAATGTTCTAGAAAAACTTGTCCTTATACCTGGCCCTTCCACATTCCAAGACAATGCCTGCTTGAGGTTTGATATCTGAGTGTCATAAAAACTCTTATTCATTTTATTCATGTGAACTAACATCAAGGGTATAGACCCTTGCAACCCATTTTGAACCAATGAAAAGGTCTAAGATATAGCCATGTTCTTGGATTCGAAATGATAGTAGTGTACCACATATAGCCATGTTCTTAAATTGAGAATGACAGTAGTGTACCACATATGCCAAGGTCTAAGATATAGCCACTTTCTTGAATTGAGAATGACAATAATGTACCATATATCCCTTTTTCTCCCCACTCTTTATACAAGTTTTAACATGAAGATGTGATAGATCCACTCACAAACATAGCTGAGGGGTCTTCCTCTATAGATAACCTATTAAACATACCTATAGGAGTGGAGAATAAGTGGGAGGAGACAAGAAGACTTGCTCCAATATCCCTATTGATGACCTGCTATATGTACCTATTAGGTAGGAGAATAAGTGGGTGGATATACAAGGAAGACTTGCTTAAATATCCCACTCCAAAAACTATATCTCTTCCCTCTCCACTTTATTTCTCTCTAACTTTGTCTCTCCTTATAAACCCTAACCAATTTGAGTCACAAGATTTTTTCATTTTTCCGTAAGTTGGTGGATGTTCATGGGAGAGAACACTCAATCCTTGCAAGATAGAGAGAAGGAGAGGAGAATGGAAGGGTCATACTAGTTTGCACATCAAGCCACTATTGGTGGAGTAACTCTCTCCTATGGAGAGCTAGGGTCCTCAACGTTACCTCCTTTGTTGTCCACCATAAAAGAGCTTTGCAAATGGGCAGGGAGAAAAGAGAGAGAGAAAGCTATGGAAAGATCAACCTCTAATTCTATGCATGCCATAGTGAGAGAAAGCACGAGAGAGTAGACTAGAGAAGGGAGAGGGAGAAGAGAGCATACATTAACACCATCACATACACAAGCAGCGAGAGGGGGAGGGGGGCAGGGGCGTGCACATAGGCAGAGAGAGAGAGAGGGGAGGCGGGAATGTGAGGGAGGAGGTTGGCACAGCTACAGAGAGCACGAAGAAGGGGGCGCAGAGGAATGGCACAGGCAGACAAACGCAAAACTCAAGGTCATGGTCTCAAATCTAGGTTCTTTTGATCATTATTGTAAAGAAGCAATGTATTTAGACAATCAGTTTAAATGACAACATATTGGAGGCTAATTGAATATTGCAATATGTGTTCATCTATACGGTCAATATCCATTTTGATAAAGCCTTTATTTTAAGAGCCCCTCTTTGCCCAACCTTGACTAAGGAGAAAAAGGCTTCCATCATGTAAATGTTGTCATCTCGACAACCCCTCTTGAAAACCACCCTAAGTCGTTGACATAACAACAACAACAACATCAAAGGCTATCTCTGTAGCTAATAAATGTAAATCCATTGAAGTTGCCTCGACATTAGCAACCCCTCAGTTGAAGACCAAATCTTCGTCTCATCGATGCTGCCTAGACTCACCTTAGTCAATGCTACCTTACAAGATAAGATAATGTAAAGAAGGGTACCAAATGTCAGCTCCTCCAAAGAATGTAAATCCATCACAAAAAAACTATTTTCTAGATATCTAAAAGGTATTAAAATATGGATTAAAAAACAATTTTCTCGTTTCCACCTTTCGAATCACCTTTTGCATTCTCTTAGTAAATTTACTCCTCATGGTCCCCCATGACCTTTATAGCCATGTCTATGGCCCTACTTGGTCTCCTCTTTAAACAATGGATCCTTCAACAGACCTAAAGGATGAGGGAAGTGACCCCTCTTCACTTCAAATTTAAAGCTTTGAGGGAGGTGAGGAGGATGGTGATATTAGGAGATGAGGAGATGGTGGATGAGTCTCTTTCTACTAAAAGAGTGTGCCTTTCTCTTATATCACTCTACTACTTTCTATAATCTTTGATCATGTGCCCAAATTTACCACAATAGTGATATGTAACATTTAGAGACGGTTAAAACCGTCAACAAAGAAGAAGAGGTGGTGAACCAACAAAGAAGAAGAGATGGTTAAAATTGTCAACAAAGAAGAAAAGGTGGCAAATCAACAAAGAAGAAAAGGTGGCACAACCAACATTCCAAAAGTCATGCCTAGAAACCTAGAAAGTAATTTGTCAAGATATGAATAAATATATCTCGTGTTATATTCTTGATTTTCTAATTCCAAACGATGAGAATGTAAAACATATTGTGACCTACAAATCACATTGTTATCTCATCTCAAACTAAGAATATATGGCTATAGTATTAAAATTTACACTTAAAAGTAATGACCATGTAAGTTTACAATCCAACCTAAACATACGATTAGACATATAATAAAATGACAATGAGCATAAGACACATCCAAATATCAAGATCATAAATCAACTACCTTCTATTCATGTGATAAGGATATTATGTGATGGGGTTGACGCTTACATACTCAACAAGATCTTTATGCATAATCACATATTTGCTTACATACTCAACAAGATCTTTATGCTAACATCACATTTTTTTTGAAGGATATCCTCCCCCCCTAGGAGACTTCAACTCAAATAAAGAGAAATTCTATGGCTTTTAGGACTATGTGAGATGAACCAAGTGGATATAGGTATACAGAGGATATTCTAACACATGAGCCAGATCTAAGATAAGTTCCTAATCTACCTACCTACTTTTTTGAACTCAATTTCCTTATTTGTATGACCTCTATTAGGTTACTTCTAGTAGACGCCCAAGCGGATTTCTATCTTTATTGTGTTTTGCTTCGTATTTCCTTGCTACTTTGAAAATCCTATGTAAAACTTTTGAGAAGCCCAACCATGCATCCACAGTGTTATATTGAGTGTCATTGAGCACCTAGGTTTAATTATTGATATTTCGTCAAAGTTTGATAATGGAAGCCAAGAATTATTCACCAGCATCTTCTAGAAAACATATTCTTGATCATTCCAACTTTTGAATCTTATCCCCAAGAAGGATAATGGATGATTATCATATAAACATCTTTTATAGTCCACCTTCATTGCCATAGTGTGAAGGATTCACGTTCCATTTTGACTAGCAAAGCATTATACGTATTCAACATGGTAGAGAAATCTTATCTCTAGACAAGTATAATGGATGATTATCATACAAACATCTTTTATAGTCCACCTTTATTGGCATATTGTGAGGCATCCATATTCCATTTTGACTAGCATACTTATTCAACATGGTAAAGAAATGATTATCATACAAACATATTTTATAGTCCACTTTCATTGGCCTAGTGTGAGGGATCCACATTCCTTTTTGACTAGCATATTTATTTAAGATGGTAGAGAAATATCTGTATTGCAAACTAAAATATGTGTACCTTCTTTTGGCCCTAGTCTAGTTATGTAAAACATCCACCAAACTGTAGGTGTGACATTTCATCCCATGCCTCTCTTTCTCCTCCCCATGTATAATCACTTGTCGAAACCCCCTAACTAAAGAAAAATCTACCTTGTAGTTGTAGATTTGTCAACCACTACCAAACTCTTGCATATTTTCCACCACACTATTAGCACACACATTTACTACATGTATATTTTGGCCTAAATATTCTTCATCTTAATTAAAGCTACAATGTTCTAGAAAAACTTGTCCTTATACCTGGCCCTTCCACATTCCAAGACAATGCCTGCTTGAGGTTTGATATCTGAGTGTCATAAAAACTCTTATTCATTTTATTCATGTGAACTAACATCAAGGGTATAGACCCTTGCAACCCATTTTGAACCAATGAAAAGGTCTAAGATATAGCCATGTTCTTGGATTCGAAATGATAGTAGTGTACCACATATAGCCATGTTCTTAAATTGAGAATGACAGTAGTGTACCACATATGCCAAGGTCTAAGATATAGCCACTTTCTTGAATTGAGAATGACAATAATGTACCATATATCCCTTTTTCTCCCCACTCTTTATACAAGTTTTAACATGAAGATGTGATAGATCCACTCACAAACATAGCTGAGGGGTCTTCCTCTATAGATAACCTATTAAACATACCTATAGGAGTGGAGAATAAGTGGGAGGAGACAAGAAGACTTGCTCCAATATCCCTATTGATGACCTGCTATATGTACCTATTAGGTAGGAGAATAAGTGGGTGGATATACAAGGAAGACTTGCTTAAATATCCCACTCCAAAAACTATATCTCTTCCCTCTCCACTTTATTTCTCTCTAACTTTGTCTCTCCTTATAAACCCTAACCAATTTGAGTCACAAGATTTTTTCATTTTTCCGTAAGTTGGTGGATGTTCATGGGAGAGAACACTCAATCCTTGCAAGATAGAGAGAAGGAGAGGAGAATGGAAGGGTCATACTAGTTTGCACATCAAGCCACTATTGGTGGAGTAACTCTCTCCTATGGAGAGCTAGGGTCCTCAACGTTACCTCCTTTGTTGTCCACCATAAAAGAGCTTTGCAAATGGGCAGGGAGAAAAGAGAGAGAGAAAGCTATGGAAAGATCAACCTCTAATTCTATGCATGCCATAGTGAGAGAAAGCACGAGAGAGTAGACTAGAGAAGGGAGAGGGAGAAGAGAGCATACATTAACACCATCACATACACAAGCAGCGAGAGGGGGAGGGGGGCAGGGGCGTGCACATAGGCAGAGAGAGAGAGAGGGGAGGCGGGAATGTGAGGGAGGAGGTTGGCACAGCTACAGAGAGCACGAAGAAGGGGGCGCAGAGGAATGGCACAGGCAGACAAACGCAAAACTCAAGGTCATGGTCTCAAATCTAGGTTCTTTTGATCATTATTGTAAAGAAGCAATGTATTTAGACAATCAGTTTAAATGACAACATATTGGAGGCTAATTGAATATTGCAATATGTGTTCATCTATACGGTCAATATCCATTTTGATAAAGCCTTTATTTTAAGAGCCCCTCTTTGCCCAACCTTGACTAAGGAGAAAAAGGCTTCCATCATGTAAATGTTGTCATCTCGACAACCCCTCTTGAAAACCACCCTAAGTCGTTGACATAACAACAACAACAACATCAAAGGCTATCTCTGTAGCTAATAAATGTAAATCCATTGAAGTTGCCTCGACATTAGCAACCCCTCAGTTGAAGACCAAATCTTCGTCTCATCGATGCTGCCTAGACTCACCTTAGTCAATGCTACCTTACAAGATAAGATAATGTAAAGAAGGGTACCAAATGTCAGCTCCTCCAAAGAATGTAAATCCATCACAAAAAAACTATTTTCTAGATATCTAAAAGGTATTAAAATATGGATTAAAAAACAATTTTCTCGTTTCCACCTTTCGAATCACCTTTTGCATTCTCTTAGTAAATTTACTCCTCATGGTCCCCCATGACCTTTATAGCCATGTCTATGGCCCTACTTGGTCTCCTCTTTAAACAATGGATCCTTCAACAGACCTAAAGGATGAGGGAAGTGACCCCTCTTCACTTCAAATTTAAAGCTTTGAGGGAGGTGAGGAGGATGGTGATATTAGGAGATGAGGAGATGGTGGATGAGTCTCTTTCTACTAAAAGAGTGTGCCTTTCTCTTATATCACTCTACTACTTTCTATAATCTTTGATCATGTGCCCAAATTTACCACAATAGTGATATGTAACATTTAGAGACGGTTAAAACCGTCAACAAAGAAGAAGAGGTGGTGAACCAACAAAGAAGAAGAGATGGTTAAAATTGTCAACAAAGAAGAAAAGGTGGCAAATCAACAAAGAAGAAAAGGTGGCACAACCAACATTCCAAAAGTCATGCCTAGAAACCTAGAAAGTAATTTGTCAAGATATGAATAAATATATCTCGTGTTATATTCTTGATTTTCTAATTCCAAACGATGAGAATGTAAAACATATTGTGACCTACAAATCACATTGTTATCTCATCTCAAACTAAGAATATATGGCTATAGTATTAAAATTTACACTTAAAAGTAATGACCATGTAAGTTTACAATCCAACCTAAACATACGATTAGACATATAATAAAATGACAATGAGCATAAGACACATCCAAATATCAAGATCATAAATCAACTACCTTCTATTCATGTGATAAGGATATTATGTGATGGGGTTGACGCTTACATACTCAACAAGATCTTTATGCATAATCACATATTTGCTTACATACTCAACAAGATCTTTATGCTAACATCACATTTTTTTTGAAGGATATCCTCCCCCCCTAGGAGACTTCAACTCAAATAAAGAGAAATTCTATGGCTTTTAGGACTATGTGAGATGAACCAAGTGGATATAGGTATACAGAGGATATTCTAACACATGAGCCAGATCTAAGATAAGTTCCTAATCTACCTACCTACTTTTTTGAACTCAATTTCCTTATTTGTATGACCTCTATTAGGTTACTTCTAGTAGACGCCCAAGCGGATTTCTATCTTTATTGTGTTTTGCTTCGTATGTCCTTGCTACTTTGACAATCCTATGTAAAACTTTTGAGAAGCCCAACCATGCATCCACAGTGTTATTGTGTTTTGCTTTGTATGTCCTTGCTACTTTGACAATCCTATGTAAAACTTTTGAGAAGCCCAACCATGCATCCACAGTGTTATATTGAGTGTCATTGAGCACCTAGGTTTAATTATTGATATTTCGTCAAAGTTTGATAATGGAAGCCAAGAATTATTCACCAACATCTTCTAGAAAACATATTCTTGATCATTCCAACTTTTGAATCTTACCCCAAGAAGGATAATGGATGATTATCATATAAACATCTTTTATAGTCCACCTTCATTGCCATAGTGTGAAGGATTCACGTTCCATTTTGACTAGCATTATACGTATTCAACATGGTAGAGAAATCTTATCTCTAGACGAGTATAATATCATACAAAAATCTTTTATAGTCCACCTTCATTGGCATATTGTGAGGCATCCATATTCCATTTTGACTAGCATACTTATTCAACATGGTAAAGAAATGATTATCATACAAACATATTTTATAGTCCACTTTCATTGGCCTAGTGTGAGGGATCCACATTCCTTTTTGACTAGCATATTTTATAGTCCACTTTCATTGGCCTAGTGTGAGGGATCCACATTCCTTTTTGACTAGCATATTTATTTAAGATGGTAGAGAAATATCTGTATTGCAAGCTAAAATATGTGTACCTTCTTTTGGCCCTAGTCTAGTTATGTAAAACATCCACCAAACTGTAGGTGTGACATTTCATCCCATGCCTCTCTTTCTCCTCCCCATGTATAATCACTTGTCGAAACCCCCTAACTAAAGAAAAATCTACCTTGTAGTTGTAGATTTGTCAACCACTACCAAACTCTTGCATATTTTCCACCACACTATTAGCACACACATTTACTACATGTATATTTTGGCCTAAATATTCTTCATCTTAATTAAAGCTACAATGTTCTAGAAAAACTTGTCCTTATACCTGGCCCTTCCACATTCCAAGACAATGCCTGCTTGAGGTTTGATATCTGAGTGTCATAAACACTCATTCATTTTATTCATGTGAACTAACATCAAGGGTATAGCCCCTTGCAACCCATTTTGAACCAATGAAAAGGTCTAAGATATAGCCATGTTCTTGGATTCGAAATGATAGTAGTGTACCACATATAGCCATGTTCTTAAATTGAGAATGACAGTAGTGTACCACATATGCCAAGGTCTAAGATATAGCCACTTTCTTGAATTGAGAATGACAATAATGTACCCTATATCCCTTTTTCTCCCCACTCTTTATACAAGTTTTAACATGAAGATGTGATAGATCCACTCACAAACATAGCTGAGGGGTCTTCCTCTATTGATAACCTATTAAACCTACCTATAGGGGTGGAGAATAAGTGGGAGGAGACAAGGAAGACTTGCTCCAATATCCCTATTGATGACCTGTTATATGTGCCTATTAGGTAGGAGAATACCTCTAATTCTATGCATGCCATAGTGAGAGAAAGCATGAGAGTATAGACTAGAGAAGGGAGAGGGAGAAGAGAGCATACATTAACACCATCACTCACCCACATACTTCCTAAGCGTGCATACAATAAAGAGGAAGAGGAGGGCATACAAGAAATTCAATCACAAGAGCATGAGAATGGGATTATTTCTTTCCTCATTAGTCAAAATGTCTTGTATACAATACTCATTTGTACAATGCCCGATCGCTCAACTAAAGTTCAGGGACCAATAAGGTAGTCTAGGCTAATCGCCCAGCCTAAATGTACATCATCGCTCGACATCATTACACAAGTTGTGAGCTCGGTGTTTGACTATCTTCTGATATTACACAAGTCGTAAGCTTAGAGATTTCCTATTATCATTTTACATAAAGCGTATTGCATGGTACAAAAAATATGGCTTGAAGAAGTTGCCGCACATGGAGTAATGTTAGCCAATGTGGTTTAACAGTGGAAAAAGTAACTAGCTCCACCCAAGAAAAGCATGCAAGTTAATTATTATTATTTACATTGAAAGGAGGATTCTACTTGGTGAAATGCACAAAATTCCCATTTCAGAAGAGTTGTATCTTTGCAACGAAAGTAGGATTCTACTTGGTGAAATGGACAAAATTCCCATTCCAAAAGAGTCGTATCTTGGCAACATAAATCTAGTTAGGATAAAAAATACTTAAAAGAACCCCAAACTGTAGTCAAAAGATTGTTCTCACTACATTCTAGATCCCATTTTATAACTTCTCTTGCATGTGGGATATGGCTAGGACACAAGGCCCGCTTAGAAGCCTTTGGATTTCCTATAAAATAAATTTATAGAATTCTAGTGCTAGTAATTTCCACAACATTAGAGGTGATGTTTTTATAACATACTTGAGATTTTATTTGAGCCCATATGTTGTAAAGATAATCTCCTTTGTGAGCTTCCATGATGTTGTGATTGTTTCTCCATTTCATACCTTGCCTGACCTTTTACATCACAAGTGTGCTCCATCATCAGATAGAATAAAATAGGGGCATTCTAAAGTTCCTAAAATTATTAAGAAAATTAATTCTAGAAAATAGGAGTGAGAAATTGGCTACTTGAAATAAATTACTTATGGAAAAATGTGCAAAGGTGCACATAGGGTACACATGTGCATGTATGTTCATATGTGGAGATGAATGCACTTACCCTGACCATAGAAATGTGGGGGCCATGGGTGGGGGTGGCAAGGTTCTCGATTGAGTTGTTTAGTTTGGAAAAGATTATGTGAAATCCTTAGCCATTCTTACTACTTTTTGCCATGGATGAGGGCTTTGTATTCTTCACCCTACTATCTAGTGAAGGATCCAACATTTGAATGAATTGATGAAGAAGAATTGTCCATTTGTGGGAGCATAGTAGACAAGACTTATATAATATTGACGATATGCCTCTACATATTTCCTTGGATGATACACTTCCAAGAATTCATTCATCTTTTCCTCCTTGGGGGACAAAATCTCTATTGGAGGTAAGCCTTCATATCTTTCCATCTAAGTTAATCTTAATTCAAATGATTGGACTCGATATTATTTCTCCAACTATTTTTGGTAATATGGGTTATCTTAAGCCAACCAAGGGCCATCTTGTAGTGCCGGTTATTTACCTTGCTTTGTCAAAGTACTTGGCTATGGAATCAGTCCAATTCAAAATTGCTTCTATGAGATTATTTCCTTTTCCTTGGAATAGCCTTGGTTGTGATGTATGGAGTGCTTCTTTGACATCATTATCCAATGCCTCTACTTTAGATAAACATTTTGTGCATGCCTTATGATTTCTTCTTAAATAAAGTCCCTTTTTGTATTAAAATCTTTACAATGATTAACAAAATTTGTTGAAGATAACTTCTTTTATTTCTTCAAAGTTTATTACATTGCTTGGGGGAAGTCTCAATCTTGAGATCTAAAAAGTTGAAAACAATGACACTACCCTTTAATAACAAATTTATATGACGGAAGATACGGACTCAGATGGTTAGGCATGGCTAAGTATTCATCTAGGGTAAAGAGACTTTTGCCATGAATCCTATATTCCTTTACAAAATTCAAACTTTTCATAATCATGGGGGCTAAGCTCAGGTTCGAGGTGTAATATGGAAGATAGTCTATAACCATAGGAATAAGGATTGTCTTGCATGTGACGAGCCAATATTGTAGTAGTGGGATGTGCGGTATTCCTGTGACTATTTGTATTGTCAATTCATGACTATGGCTGGCAAGGTTGACCAAAGTAATACTCTCTACAATTGAGATAGTAGGTTGTTGTTCAACTAGCCATTTGCTCAAAAGAAACCTAGATGGCTTGTCGTTTCCAAGATAGAAGATAGGTTTTGGGCCATACTACATTTTTTAAATTTACACATCATTAATTAAAAAGATAAGATTTGTAACAAAAGATAAAGCACCATTTCTTTACTCTAAAAGTTTTATTTAAGTATAATGAGATAGGCCATCAAGCCATAAATGATCAAGTATCACTCTCATGGAGTGGTGATACATATGGATAGATATGCCATAGCAAACACAAGCATGACTGTGGAAGTCAAAATCCTATGGTGGAATAAAGATTCTAAGGGTTCTTTGTGTTAGATGATGGACTCTAAGATCATGTCATAGAGGTCCATAGAGATCTATCCCTCTCATGACCTCCAACCAAAATGAGTATCATCGTGAGAGAAATGTTCTCTACCAACCTCTCATCCTAGATATAGAGCACCATAATCCATTTTCCTGAGTACCATCTATGTCTTTGATTTGCCATAGGCAGGAAATAGAGGTGCTCAAGGTGTCCACCAAGGTATTTCTGTCTACACAATGAGTTGAGAAAAGGAGATGCTTGAAGGTGAAGGCTATTATATCATCCTTTGTCACAAAAGTCCAAGGACTCCTGATAGATGTGATCTATTGCTTCATCTGAAAGAGAAACCTAGTTAAATACTATAACGTTTAATTTTAAATCGTAAATCGTAAATCGTGTGATAAAATCACATCCTAACATCATACACTTACATCTAACTTGGCTCCACTCTCATACCAATTCTGAGACCCCTACCTCTCTCCACTCTCATACCAATTTTGAGACCCCTACCTCTCTATTTAAATCATAAATTGTAAATCGTGCAATAAAATCACATCCTAGCATCATACACTTACATCTAACTTGGCTCCACTCTCATACCAATTTTGAGACCCCCACCTATCTATTTATATAATATTATGGTAGTGAAAATCATACTAAGGGTAGAGTGACTCACTTGAGGCCTAATATCACAATATCCTAACACTTGGCTATTCTGTTAGTTCCCCTCAGTCTGTCTAGAATAATCCTTAAGTGAAAAAAAGTGAATGAAAATTTTTTTCCTTTGTAATTCTCACAAGTAGGTCACATTGAGTGGTGGCTTCTTGAGGAACAAGATGTACCAACTCCTTGATGAAGGAAATTCTTATATCCTTGTTCATGACTGTTGATCTAAACTACTCATCCCTAGTTTCTCATTTTAAAATACAATTTGATCTTGCTTGGAAAGTACTCACAAACTCGATTCCACACTACCACATACTTTCTAGTGTTTGATTCGTTTTCTACTTAGATTAGATCCATAGGCTCAGCCTAGCCCCATCCAATTCCATGGGTTTAGCCTTCCACCTAAATAGCCTAAATCTATGGAACTCATACACCCATAATTGAAATTGCCTTTTTACTCACATATAATACTTAAACAGAGTTCACACATGTACTCCTTTCAAAATACTCCTTTCATAAAACAGAGTTCACATGTGCACTCCTTTAAAATATAACATCATACAAGTCTTTTCACATATCATACATACTATTCCATATATCCAATCACAAAACACAAGGTAACACATCAGTGTCACATCATCATATGCCTCCTTGCACCACGATTCCTTTCTAACTTCTCAAGATTATTCCATATTTCCTTCAAAATAGAGTTAGAGTCCTTTAAGTACAATGGAGGTCTTTCAAGGTCAACTACTTATTTCTCTTATGTGGATTTCATCATCTTGATGTTTGTGATCTTTAAGAGTTTTATGGTCCTACTTTATTGCAATTATATGCACTACTTTATTGCAATTTTATATGCGCACAAGGCTAGGACTCTTCTTTTACTCAGAAATCTCTAAAATATCTTACCTAATTTCTATTCAAATTTTTAATTTGATGTTAGGGGCCTATCCTCTCTTGTTTGTAACTTGATAATCTTATTGTAGGCTTTTAAAGTTAAGGATTCTCTCTCTATATCTTGCATCTTGTCTCTCTAGATGTAGGCATTTTCTTTTTCTAGAGTACTAATTCCAGCAAAAAAATTATCAAAAAATGACTTTGAATTTTTAACCTAACCTTGGTTATACTTTACACATGCACACACATAAGTAACTTGTCTCTCTACATTATTTCTTGAATATTCTCTCTTTATTCAAGTTAAGAGATTACCTTAGCCTTCCTAAAGCATATGTCACTAGGTCTTGCCTTATTAGAGTCATAAAATTATAACTTCCCTATGTGGTATGCCAGCTCGTCCGTTCACGCCTCACTCTACTGTCTTATCAGAATTCTCGTTTGCTAAAGGGTTGAAGGGAGAGCTCTCTATGCCTAGATGGAGGCAACAAGAGATGGTACTTCATCACAATGGTTGTCTCTCATAAAAGGAAGGGGAAGAAGAAGTTAATGGGAGAGGAATACCTACAATCAAAGCCATGCAAACAAGCATTCATCTAGTATGTAAGACTCCTATAGCATATGCAAGCAAGCAAGAAGAGGGGAGCTCACAAGAAAACTATTGCAAGGGAATGATTGTGGATTACTTAATATTAAATGACTTATATACAAGTGACTAATTTTCACACTAGTTCAACCTAACATAAAAATGGTCCTATCTCTATTACTAGTCTTAAGCAACTATGTACATTTAATATATAGACTTTTCCTCTTTGACATTAAGCATAAGGGGTAAGGTTGCTTGTATGTTCCAGCATCGTCTTACAAAAGTTAAGTTCTCGTTGAGCGAGTAAGATGGCAAAGCGTTTTATGTGATAGGTTGGGCATGCAAAACCATGTTAACCTACTCAGTGTGGCTAATGGTAACCATGTCCTTGCATCACACCCAAGTTGGTGATGAAGCTACTGCTAGGGTGGAAAGTGTGGATGGTCCAGGATACATTATAAAGTTGGTGGCCAAGGTTAAGTGGTGGTATAGTTCGGGACTAATCCGTACCACATACAAGGCAAAAATATGGGAAGCTTTGGGTAGCCATGATGTCATGCATCATGTGGAGACATCATGGTAAGGGAAAGATGATGGAGAGGTTCACCAAGCTAGGCCTCCGTTGTTGGTTATGGAAGTGGTGTGGACCCTTCAACATGAAATGGTCGTTAAGAAGTAGTCTGCACCATGTGATGGGTGAAACGAGTACCAAGACCACCATCATGAAATGATTTACATGGGTAGATGGTGGTCCAGATCTTTGTGGCATGACATGAGAGTATTTCTCGATCTCCCAGCATGATGCTTGGAGATGAAGCTTCTTTGTGGCAAATACATCAGCCAAGGTGAGATTGAGTTGGTGGTAAATTGGAATCAAAGCAAAGGTTATATGCATGGAACCTCATTGGAGCTACCTACAAGGTCAACTCCAAGTGATGGGTTATACCATGGGCTAGGCTTGAACCTGCCATGGTCCCCCCATGTGTTGGCAGCCAACCATCTTGTTTTGCTGCCCAAGTCACCACCCACACTATCCCATTGTGTAACAAACTATTATGGTTTGAACTTTCTTGCTTTGTAACAACCTTGTAATATAGTTTCTTGTAAATGGGTACTACCTGGATGGATGTAAGTAGAAAAGGGAGATTATTCCATATGTATAGATTTAGAGGATAAGGAACTGAGGGGATAGTTGAGTAGAGAGTACATGAGTTGAGTTTTTGCCAATGTATTCTATTGTATTGTTTGAGATTTCAAGCTGATACTGAAGAATGTCACATGGGTTAGTCTCTAAATTGTCTCTATTCTGGTCTGCATAGTTCTATCTATTCTACATCCATTCTTTGTTAAGTGCATTCCTCTCTGGATGTGAACTCCTATTCGAAATCATGACAAACCTAGGAACTAACCTGCTTATAGTCATGACTAACTCCCCAAGCTCAGGTAGACAGGTAGCTCAACATGCCAGCATTGGCTTATTGCATTGGGCACAGTTGCATTAGTCGTCTGTCGCTCTTCAAGAGCCAATTAGGTGGTCCAGAACCACGTAGCCGGGTCTTGACTAGACACCGACACTGTTGGCAATCCTACAAGGAAATGTTACGAGAGAGCCAAGAAGGGAAGTAGGAAGGTAGAGGCTAGTTCTAAAGGTTAGTCCTGCACAACAAGTCCAAATAGAAAATCTAGTCGAGGTAGATCAACAAAGGAAGTGCACACATACTTTTGTTGAGTATGTTCACGAGGGAGTCATAGGTGTGAATGGATAGTGCATGAAGAATAAAGAAAGCTCAAATAGAGCAATGCAGTACCACCATCATAGATATAGTTTGAAGCTATGGGAGTGAAGGGTGACTGCATCTAAGAAGACTTCCGGAAGGGATTCTGCACCAACAAGAATGGTAGAATCATGACCCTCTTAGAAACCAAGAGGGAGAGCACAAGGAGCTTCAAAATAGGAGGCAGGAAGCTCAAGAAGAAGAAGAACTGGTAGCTGTGGGGGCAGGATGTCTCTCAAATACCTGAAGTTCAAGGGCAAGAGTGAAGAGGATCTAGATGCTCACACTTTGCCCTTGAGACCACATTCTTGGCCACCTGACCATTGCCGCAAAAGATAGAGTACTTTGTGACAACTATGGGTGGCAAGTCCACTAGTTGGTATGTACAATATGGCCATGAGCACTTCTAGAAATTTGAAGAACTAAAGAAAGCTTTCCTAAAGAGATTCAGGAGAGACAAGACCATCATAGAAGTACTGGTGAAGTTGTAGAGGTTGACTTAGAAGAAGAGGCCAATAGAGGATTATGTGGCAGAATTTCAAGCACTGTTAATGCGTCTGAATCAGCCCAACAAACTTGCCCCCCAGCCACACTAAGTTAAGGGGATCTTGAAAAGCAGATAAGCAAAGACCCCAAGAAGAAAAAGAAAAAAAAAAGAAAGAAGAAGGAGAAAGAAACTTTTGAGTTGGCTCCTGAGATGCCCGTAAGTCTAAGTAAGAAGGCATGACATCCAGAGGAAAAGCTCACTAAGGTCCCTATCGAGTTTCATATGTAAGGAAAAGGAACAAACAAAATATAAACCAAAATAAAAAATTTTAAAGCATAAAAAAATCATGTAATGATTTCTAGAACGTGGTTACTTGTTGGGTGTTGTAATTTTAGGACCTAACGAAGGACTCACTTTGTGGACACCTGGAGCAGAAGCAAACTTTGTGGACTCTTGAAGACGGACTTCTAGAGATGAAGCATCTCCAACACAGAGAGGGTAGCACACTTGAGTACCCATGGACGAGATTCTTCATCAGCATATACTTGTGAACTTCATCGGATTGGTGGAAATCATCTTCCCACCATCTCCTTGGTCTGCCACATCAGTTTTATGTGGTTCTATATGATTATATTATATGACTTGAAATGTCTTGCATTATACCATCTAGTAGACATTTTCATGATGTGCTTGGCATCATTGATAGGAGATGGTACACCCCCAATTAAACAAAGGGAAAGAGAGGTGTTGACGAGTTTGAACACCCCCCCAGCATTTTGGCATTAGCTTGGGTGTGAACACCCCCTAGCATCACCAGCATTAGCTTAGGCTAATGATTTATGGGATTTGGTCATTAAAATATGTCATATCAAGAATTGGTTTTACAAGAGGGCTAGTGGGGAGTTAGGATCTTGTGGAGGTTATGGAAGCCTGATTGTCACATGGCTATCCCAAGAGTCACATGGTTGGATGGCTATATAAAGCCCTCTTGTATGCAAATTGGACACATAATATGTGATACATGGAAATGGAATACACTATGATGTTTTGCTTGTATCTTTTATCTTGTTCTTGATCCATGCCTCCTACTCCATGCTCATGTGTACATGTATACTCCATGTCTATGTGTGTAGAAGCATGTGTTTTCCCCCATGTTAGCAAGGCTATGCTAACACTTGGCCATCGTGGTGTGACAGGATGAGAAGCTTCGATCTTCTCCTTGCCCAACCCACTCACTACCTCCTCACGGTCCTCCTTCCATCTCTTGAAGCTTTAGCTATGGGCTACCTCCTCCTCTACGTTGTGTGAGCTCATAGAGGCGATGATCCACAGTGAACTTGGCCTCCACTTTGGAAGTCTATTTGCATGACTGTAGCTAGTCTAAATCCCCACATTTGTTCACTTGTAATCCCTTAAGGAAGGATGAAATAATTGTGTTACTTTTGCTCAAAAGTCTTTAGGCATTTTCTTCTTTGTAAGTAGGAAGGTATCATTATTGCTTTTCTTTGTAAGTAGGAAGGTTCGGTTTTCTTCTTTGTAAGTAGGAAGGAATCATTATTGCTTTGTTACGTTTGTTCTTTCTCTCTTGTCATTAACTATGATTGACTACTCCTTTTTAGCCTAATAATTCGAATTGGCCCAAACCTTGCTTGAGCGAGAGAGAGAGAGAGAGAGAGAGAGAGAGAGAGAGAGAGAGAGAGAGGATGTCCATGATGATCATGATCATATGCTGATTGTTGATGGTGATAATGATATGCTATTTTGCTAATGATAATCATGGTGACGATGCTGACGATGATCAACAACTCCATCACATAATACATTCTACTAAGTGAAGACATCTACAGAGATGGAACCTATGAAGCATTCTATCCAGTTCTTCAGAGCAACTACGTTGGCCATCTCTGATTACTCCTTATTGATGTGTATGCTGATGATGTATGCAAGGTAATATGTGACACATTTCTAAGGATTCCAAGCACGAGAATGTGGCTTTGATCCATTTTTGCATCCTTTAGACACTTCTCAACACGCTCCATACACTTCCTAAACAGCAAGGCTTAGCCGCCCTCACTGTCTTTTGTCTTCTTCTTCCTCTGCACGTGAGCTTTGGTGTTGTGGCCAAGGAGGAACCTGCTATCGGCATTGATATTGGGACTACCTATTCCTGTGTTAAAGTGTGGCAGCATGACAGAGTAGAGATCATTGCCAAGGACTAGGGAAACCACACTACTCCCTCCTATATTGCCTTCACTGACACGGAGCGTCTCATCGTCGATGATGCCACCAAGAACCAAATCGCTATGAACCCAGCCAACACTGTCTTTGATGCTAAGCACCTCATTGGAAGCTGTACCTACCGCCTCAACAACACTTGAGCCACAAGAATCAATCCCCACATTTGCAATAACGGAGACTTATGATTGCATCAAGGACAATGCTCTTTTCACCCCTATGGATGAGAAGCATGAGTGCAGAGGCTATGCGGCAGATATAAGAACCTATTCTCTCAAAAAGGAGAGTAGTCACAAGAACCTATGGATGAGAAGCATGAGTGTAGAAGCTACGCGGCAGATATAAGAACCTATTCTCTCAAAAAGGAGAGTAGTCACAAGAACCTGTTGCTCACAAGGTGGTAACCCCCCCAAAAAAAAGAGAAAAAAAGAAAAAGATAAAGATAAGAAGACAAGGGAGTCACACAAATGGCCTGCCTAAAAATGGTAGAATATCACAAGAAACTCCAACGATCTTCAATAGAGCCAATACATATTTGTTAAGCTTATAGCTTACTATTCTTTTGGCTAAGTTAATGTAGTAGCTACTCCATGAGTACATATCCATAGCAGCTGCTCCATGAGTACATATCCACACTCATACATATACATACCCTTTGAGAGCCTCTCTAGCATAGCACCTATGATCATGATCTCATTGAGACGGCAGCTTGAAGGCCACCTTCCATGAGGTCCTAGTGACGAAGAAAGAAATAGACTGGAAGCCCGTTCATCGTCCCTGGGCATTTATCCCTGGGTAATGTTGTCATCGCCTCTATCAACTCCTTTGCTGTGAATGGAGTCAATAAGTAGGATCAAAGAGAGGGGAACCACCCCTCTCGTGTGTCGCCAAAATCTCTCATGCGCATCCATCACCTATGGGAATGATGGGGCACTTGTGAGGAGGGAACGGAAGAAATTAGTGGGGTGATGGCTCTCACATGGGGGAGGTCAGAAACAATAGCTCCATCCTGGCCACACAGCCTGCAAATACCATCTCTCCTCCTGTGGGGGTCGGCTATCTCGAAGAAGTATCATGTGACTCTATTTTAGCCTGGGTCTAGAATGAAGCTGTGGCATGATATCTGTACTCCACCCTCCTCTCCTCTATGGATCTAATGTCCATATGAGTGGAAGCAAGCTAACTCTCAATCCATGATCTACATGGGGAACTCTCCTAAAGCCACTGTAAAGAGGCTATGCCCCTCCTCAGACTCCACTACTACTCTCGAAATCCCTCCAATCTACTTTGGGCTACCTCCTACAAGAAACTATTGATCTCCCCTAGGCCAACATCGAGTATGCATGCCTAAGGTAAAGTCCAGTCCCTTCCAAATATACTCTATCCTACTACATATCTGAGTGTCTTGAATGAGGCTATCCACCAGAATGCTAGAGCGCACATGCTTGTCATGCCTCCCAGGGGTACTAAAGGGATAGTATAACTGGGGTGTGATTTGAAAAAGAAGTGCTTGCCAAGATACCAATCATGCCCCCACGGCTGCAAGCCCACTCATCAACGTAGAACCTGTCAAGTCTAAAAAGGTTGGGAGGACTGGTGCTCCTCCTATCCAATCTCGAGAACCTGAGGCTCCCAGGGCTCCACCCAATCTTTGGCAAGTGCCAAGGGTAATGTCCCCTAAGTACCAGTATCAGCTACTCCCAAAACAAGCAGAGTACTCTGCTATTGATACTGTGGCCGTACCACCTCCAAGTCTGTCCTCTGCTGCTATGCCTCTATCATGTTGAAATCACCACCCATGCTTCAAAAGCCAAACTGTGCTCCAAAAGAGGGCTCTACGTGTAGTGGCATTTGGGGCATAAACATTGAGGAAGCCAATGTTATCCTCTCCAATCATCAGAATGGCGACCCACTATGCTCGCCCTAAGACAATAACTCCTAAGCTTGTCTCATGACTAGCAGAAGCTGCTCTCACTGACAGAGATGAAAACTCCACTCTGTGTCTCTGAAGAGCCGAAGGATGGAGACCAAAAAGTATCTCCTCCCTGGTAAAATCTTCCCGCATTGACGAGTGCAACCCTTTGAGAGATGATGCTCTTGGACAAAAAGAATGTCAATAGGTCCCCCCACTAAGGCTCTCTGAAGCTCTCCTTTAAGGACGCCTCATCCTTGAAAGCACTGAGGCCACCCCAAACCTTGTATGTTCCATGAGACTATCGCATATTAATCTCTGTGTGTGAGGCAAAACTTGTGGAACTGCCCTCCACTCAAAGAGTCTTGGGCAAGGGTTTAGATGGGGAATAATCGCTATCTATCCTGGGGCGAAGGCATGCCAAGTGGGCAAGGATCTTGTCCTCCATGTGAGGCCACTCCTTTTGAGCATGAGAAGGTACTTGTTGTAAGAGGGGGCAGAGGTACTGTGAGAGAAGTATGCATGAACACAAAGAGCAAGACCTCCAGGCTACCATCTCCCCAGCTTGGTCTCTATGGGCTAAGCCTCCAAGCTCCATCCTAGCCAATGGCCATAGATGGGTGAGTACGTCGGTGATGCAAAAATTGTGAAGATGATGAGATAGCTCAACTGCCTGACCTTGGATGGCGTAGTCCGACTCTAAGTCCCACTCAGTCTCCCAGGAGCTACACTCAAAGGGAATGAGAAGATCATTGCACCATTCTCTGGTGTAGAGAGTCTGGAGTGGTGGAAGACCACATATATCTAAAGAGGTGCTATTGTCTCCTCGAACATATATGCCCCTTATGTCAGGAAGACAATAAAAGAAACTATAATCCATCGGCTGCCCTAAGATCTTGGGGGCCCACCTAGGGACTCTGGCGGGAGAGCCCTCACTGGGGAGGCGGCGATGATCATCTCTACTAGCTCAAAGAAATGGTGAATCAATCGATGGCAGAACTCATTGGTTGCCTCCGCTGGGTCGGGGGATGGGGGGGCGATGGGAGTGCTCTGGAGAGTGGGCTCCCATGAGGAGGATGGGCTAAAGAAACTATTGTAGGCAAAGATGGGGGCAAGGAAGGTGGAGAAGGAGGAGGGGGGGAGGAGGCAGAGGGGCCAGAGGGGGGTGCTATTGGGAGAGGTCCATCGGAGAGGAAGGATGCTGGGAGAGGCTCACCAAGTGTCAGTGGGGTCTATCAGCCTCACTGGATGCTGAGAGAGTCACGGGAAGTCTCTCGATATAGGGAATCAGTCGCGCAAAAAAGGAGGGGCCCGTTCCGCAGTGGGAGTAGTGTGGTGATAAATGCTCATAACGGTTCATTGGTGACAGAACCGAATCGTCCTAAACTCTACCAGCCTGATGCGTATGTCGACGGCGTATGCAACCTTGGTGGTTGACTGGACAACGACCGGGCACGGGCCAACCGTCTGTCACCACTCTCGGATAGCTATGTCATCCTCGCAAGCCAGAACCTAGTACTCTGCTACCTAAGAATCTGTCGCTCTCTCTACCCCCTGGTGAGGATCTTAATGGGATACAGGGGGGACCATTGGTGGTGGTCTCTTGGAATGATGTCGAGAGGGTAAGCTCTAGCTAAATGGCCCATCTGTCTATAAATGAAACATTGGCATGGGAGACTTGAATACTCCACTTGTTGTGAAGGATGGGGTCTCCCCGGAGGCATGGAATAGATATAACGTGGGGCACTGAATTCGGCGAGGCGACACAGATATAGAGGGATGGAATCTCAGCTACTTGTGCAAGGGATAAGGTAGCTATGGGGGGGGATTCCATCACTCTCCCAATAGCACCACCAATCACTGAGAGAAGCAGAAGGTATTCTTTCCTAAGGCCTGGGAAGCAAACTATCACTAGGAAGCCCAACACACCAGAGGTGGGTCAAGCACAACCGTGCTACCACCGACAAAGAAGGTTTGTGCTGTACATAATGCAAGGGGGCTCAGCTGTGGAAAGGAGAAGGGACAAGTGCAGTGGGAAGGGGGAGGGGACAGCCTGCTGGAGAGGGTGACATGAAGTAGAGAGACGATGGGTCAAGCGCACAGTGAGGGGGGGTGGGTGAAAAAGGGGGGAAGGACAAGGTGACGGAAAAGATAGCAGAGGGGGGAGGGCCAAGAAGGAAAAGAAAGGGGGGATAGAACATGCGGGGCACAACTGCGCAAGGGAGGGAGGCACTGGTGGTGCACGAGGCAGAGAGGGAGGGCTGTAGTAAGCTACAAAGGAGAGGGGGAGGGGGGGCGAAGGTGCCAAGCGGATGGGGGATAGAGAGGGAGGGGACGTAGCAAGCCACAAAGGAGAGGGGAGGGGGCACATAGGTATGTAGGCAGACGGGGGAAAGCTTAGAGGTGCTCACGACTTTTTCTTCCTTGTATTCCAAAAGGATGTATCTATCATGTCTTCAAAAGTGACATGCATGTAACCATAGGCAATAAAGACGATGATAGTAATACAAAATGCCCTGATCTTCAGGTCCTATATTCATGTTAAAGCATAGTACTTCTTTATTAAATTTTAAATATTTCTATTGCCTCTTGCTTTGATCCACAAAGACCATAATCAACTCTAAGAACTGGCACGTAGCAACTATCATCGGGTTGGGATCCTTCACCATGCTTGGATCCATAATAATAGCCCTTTTCTCTAGCTCTCTATGCTATCAAATGTTGCAAGTTCAAAAAGTGGAAAGTTATAACAAACATGAAAATCTCTTTTTTGTTTCATTGCAAAAGTAGCTGGGGTGAACCACCTTTTGATTGTCATATAAAGCGGGTCCACCCACTGTGTGGGAATCGATCATATGTAAATACTTTCAAACTCAGGAATGATGAGAAATTTATTCCTCCATTCTAATTGAATTTTGAAATCTCTTATCTTTGGCTTGGCTTCATATGTATCTCTCTTTGAGTAATACTAATTTACTCATATGGTAAAGAAATAGTAGAATAAATATTTTGAAACTATTATTTATTGAATTTAAAAACTTTTACTTTACTCAATTTCAATCTATAAATATGATAAATAAATAATATAATAAATATTTATATGAATATGATAAATATATTCGAATATAAGTTTAATCAAATATTTATGTTCATAACTATATAAATGAAAATAAAATATCTAGATTTAAATGCAAATGTGGAAATTATGAGTGTAAACTATGAGTATAAAATTAACTCATTTTCTATATTTCTTTTCTCAAGTTAAGTCTTTTTTATATCTATGTGTGGGAAACTAACTCATATATTTCTTTTCTCAAGTTAAGTCTTTTTTATATCTATGTGTGTGAAACTAACTCATATATTACTCTTATTGTTTTAATCTTGCACTTGGTGGTGGTCTATCTTTCTTATTATCTCTTACCTAAATTTGAGGAGCTTTTAGAAGATGGAAGTAGTCCTTTTTGAGAAATCAACTCATTTACATAGAACAACCTGCCTTTAAGAATTGAAGCCAACTACCTAGGAAGGAGGCTTCCACATGACGTTGATCTTGTTTTATTTTTTGCGGGTGAAAAATGGTTGCTCTTGTTTCTCGCCTTCACTTCTTCATGCTAAGTGCATAAAGAAGAAAGCTCATGTCACCCTTCTTTCTTGCTTGCAAGGAAATGATGCAAAGTGCATTCAATAGATGAGAGATCATATTATTTTAAAAAAAACCTTCACAAATCCTGCTTTGGGGCTACATCACAAAGCTTGATAGTGCAGCCTCCTCAAAACGGGCTCTGTGAAGGACATTTGTTTTCTTACCCTTCCATGAATGCGTAATGGCGAAGATGGCATGAAGGCCACTTGCTAATGAAGAGAGACCATTTAAAGATTTAAAAATCCCTACATAGATCTTGTGTAGTCCCAAGCAAGGCTCTATGCAAGGCCTATTATTATGATTATTAAATGGTTTTACTTATGTACAAGCAAGCATGTATAGCCATGTAGGGGGCAAGCAAGTACTCATGAAGATAATGGTTTTCCTTATGTGTTAGCAAGTATGTGTAGCCATGTAGAGGATAAGCAAGTAGCCATGTAGAGGGCAAGCAAGTAGTCATGAAGATAATGAGGGCCATGGGGGCAAGCAAGTGTACATGAGTTTACCCTTGTAACTAAAAAAATATGCGCTTATGCCTTTATGCACCTAATTAGAGCATCATTTCCTTCATGGCTTATAATTTGGTACCTTCATGCCATCATGGCCTTCATGCACTTATGCCTTCACTTTATGAACTTGCCCCAACATCTCCCATTGTCTTTGGCACATAAGAGTAACCATTATTTAAAAAGCCCTGGTTTGGGGTTATGGAGTGCCCAATCGAGCTTTGTGAAGGCCATTCTTTCATATTAATGGTGGATCTTAAGAAGTTTCATGGCCATGATGTTAGGTGCATGGAGAATTTGCTTACCCCTATGGCCCCCATTATCTTCATGTCTAGTTAGTTTTGCTGCCACACATGGCCATGAAGTATAATCCATAAGGCATAAATGTATAAAGGCATGAAGGGTCTCCTTTTTCATAGTATAATCCATGAAGGTATAAAAGTGCATAAAGAGATGCAAGCCATGATGGCCACCAAGATGGCATGAAGGTCACTAGCACAGTCCCAAGCTTAATGTAGGGCTTTTAAAAAATGATTGCCCTTGATAATAAGTGGTAGTGCAGTCCCAAATTGGACACTATGTACGGATTATTATTTTTTTAATGATACACCATGAAGGTATAAGTGCATGAAAGCATGAAGGCCATGACGTCCATAAAGGCATAAGTGCATGAAGGCATGAAAGTCATGATGTCCATGAAGGCATAAGTGCATAAAGGTGTCAAATTATAAGCCATGAAGACATGGAGGCCATGATGCTAATACTAGGTGCATGATGGCATGTGCATTATTTTTTTTTACAAGGCCTCATTTCCACTTACTTGCCCCAATGGACCCCATTGTCTTCATGACTACTTGCTTGCAAGGGAACATGATAGATGCTTGCAAAGAATCGAGAGAGCATGATGAAAGGGATCAAGAGAGCCATGCAAAGAATCAAGAGAGCATGGTAGATTAGCCCAAATGCCTCCGAAGCAATTTTTGAGATATGACTGAAGAGGGCTCCCCAAGGTATGACAATGCCCCATCAACACATTTTTATCTTAGTTTAACATAATCACATAATATACAACTAATTAATTAATAGAAAAGTATTATTTTGGTGCCTTATTTGGGATAGCTTTTTCCAATGTCAAAGAAAATCTATGCTCTTTTTGGTCTTGTTTATTGCAAGACATAGTGAAGAGTAGACACAACAAGGTTCCTTTGTCTAATATAGTTTAGAAACCATCCCCCTCTTTGGACTTCCAGGTTATAATTATTCTTTTTCCTTTAAAAAGAAGTTATAGTAAAGAGTGGGTTTTTTGGTTTTGGTTTAGTCAAAAAAATGTAAATCGCCCTAGAGGATCTAATGATTATATTCTTTAAATTTCTTTTTTTAATTCCTTCATCAGTATTTTATTGCTTGTGTAAGTGTAGTTATTATTTAAAGTAAGAAAGGGTAAGATTATGGAGGTAGAAGGACACTTTTAAACTTTTAAAAATAAAAATAAAGGGTTATACAAGGTTACATTTGTTGAAGATAAAGAGACTTTTAATATTTCAAAAAGGAAAAGGGGGATTAGATAGACCTAGGCCTTGTATTTAAAGGATGTCCTTTTCTTAAAGAAGAAGCATTGGAATGGGAAAACAAGAATTCATGTAAATGGGAAAGGAGCGGGGGAGGGAAGCCTCTAAGGTTTGAATTCTTTTAAACGGGTTGGGGGGGTCCTAGGAGGCTTATGTAGGCCTTAAGTCCTAGGCCCTATGTGAGGCTTAGCTTTACGCATTATGTGAGGCATGTATTAAGGTTTTTTTATTAGACTTATTGCAAGGTAAGAATAAGGTCTTTCCGTTCCCCAAAAATCTCTAATGGTTAAGAGGCCTTCCCACATCTTAAAGTTAAGAGGCCTTCCCACATCTTAAAGTTTTTGATCTTGCTTAATACAAGACATTGTTTGTAGTGGTTTTTTGGTTTAGCTAAAGCTTCTTTTGGTTACTCATCATGGGACCTAATAGTGGAGAAAATTCTATTACTTTTATAATTCTTGTTTTTTATTTTTTTAAATGTAATACAGATATGTTTTAATTTGCATTTATTACTTGTATAATATTTATTATTCACAATAAGAAGTTCATCAAGTAAAGCAAGGGTATTAGAGGAATGTTATTTTTTGTTTAGAATTTTTTATACTTGATGTAGATAAGTTTTGATTAGTATTTATAATTTATGTAAGTTTACGTGGCGAAGACACCCTTTTGCAAATGGGTATTTACGACTTGTTTTGCAAGTATGCCAAGTATGCAACAAGCTTCTCCAACTTCTAGTAATGTAATTTTCTCTCATTAGAATAAATACACTAGTTTCACACATACCTATGTAAAAATGGATGTACAATGAGAGAGATCTTACATTCTCCCCCACTTTAAAATTTTAGTATGTCCTCATCTTGTGAATGAGGGATCATCTCTTACTATATCTTCTTCCTTTTTTGAGGTAGCATCTTTAATCAGAAATAACTTCTATTTAATCACATACTCTTTTAAGATTCTATCCATCGAGGACCTTTTCTTTGACATCTAGGACCACATTAGGTTCAACTCAACTTGGCCTTGACTAAGAAAGGTAACCTTCTCATGATCATCCCATCTTGTAAGCTTTCTTCACAGTGGCTTGGGCTCTAGGAATCAACTTTATCTCATGATCAACCTAACGAGTCAAGGGTATTTCAGTCAAATCTTCAAGAAATATATTAGCATACTCAGTTAGCCATCTTATACTATAAGATTAAGCTTCATAACATAAATTACTTGCTTCTTCCTAAGTCTCTTTAATAATTTTAATGCCTTAACAAAGTGTATGGTGGGAGTTCTAGTTACTCCAATCCCTTGCACCTTGTTCCCATGGAGATCTGAAAAGGACATGGTCCCTTTGTGATAATAAGTATTAGCATGAGCTAATCTATTCCAAAGATTCCATCACACACATCCAAGGGTAAGACTCAAAATCTACATTCGATCACTCACATCTAAGGAAATGGGATTATCCCTTTTCATATTTCATAAATCACTTATATACATGAGCTCTCTTTTTACAATGGCCAACCACCAATTTACAATTGGGGGACCAAAACTAACTTCCTAGCTCTATGTACATCTAGGCTCATTTCGGCATTACACAATTCGTAAGCTTGATCATCCCCCATATATCTTTTTTGATTAAGAGCTTAACGTGGTTACATAATAATGGATTACAAGAAGCATAACCATGCTTGAAAAATGATGTTAACCAGTGGGATTAACAGAAAGAAAGCCAACAAGAAGCTTGTGATGAAGCCTTCATCTACCCTATTCATAACCGCCGTAAGATTTTGCTAGTTTTAAACCCTATATTGAAGCTCCATAGCTCTCAAAATCAAGCACAAAGAAGAGGGGAAAAGAAAAAACATTTTGATTAGTCACACTAATCTTGATTAGTGAAATTTTCCCTTAATTTTGGTCCATATAAAACCCATGGCCCAAAAAGCTTAGGAAGCAAACAAAGAAAAAGAAATTTAACCATTCAAGGTCACCATATCCATCTTCTTGATCAAGAATCATCATGTGAATCAGCATGCAATAAGCAAGAAACACACATAATGCCTAAGTGATTTAGCCTTTCACCAAAGGATGGAAATAGCAGTTAAAAGGCCAATGTATGGTAGCTCAAGGATCCAATGTATGTTCAAAAGTCATATGATCAAAAGATACAAATGAGGGTCCATGAGCCCCTTTTATACTTGAGCCCTATGACCATAAACCTAAGCTATATGACCATAAACCTAAGCTAACTATTAAAGTTGTTACTCCATCACAATAAGGGACAATCATCATGGATTAATACAAGATTAAGGGATAATCTCATACAATGGCCATGATGCCTAAGTGAGTTAACCTCCCACCAAGAGGATGGAAATAGCCTTCCACAAGCCAAGGTATGAAAGCCATGAGGCTCCAAGAGTCAAGATAACCAACATCAAAAGATGTCAAAAGATACAGTAGTAGTCCATGAGCCCCCTTTTATACTTGAGCCCATGACCAAGGTCCTAAACCTAATATAAAGTTGTTACTTCATTACACAAAGCCACTTCCTATCCCTCACACTAATCATGCCAGAAGCACGACCAAATAGGTCAAGGTCTCGCGTGACTGCCTTCTTGTGAGGACACGGCTCTCAGATGACATCTACATGGAACAAAGTTAACATGTGTGGTACTTCACATGCTTCCATAAAAACATATACTTAATGAATACAAATTCCAAGCAATGTAAAGACATGATTAAGGTAAACTATGCATCACATGCAATCAAGGATGTGTAAACCATCGCCAAGTCAACGAGTCATCTTTGCTCTCCAATTGAAATTCTGAATGAAAAATCTTGTAGCTGCATAAGCCTGATGAGGTCTTCTCATATTCATGGGCTATTTCAACATTATGATTTATCTCTATTTTTTAATCATTTATTTAATCATAGATTTCTAGTGTAAGGTGCCTAAGGGTCTTATCAATTTAGATATTCCTAAGGTAGAGAGAGAAATTTTACTTAAGATTAATTTTAAGGTAAAGATTCACATGAATTCTTTAGGCTCAACTTTTTTCTAAGTTCTAGGATAGGGTTTATATGTCCTAAAACCTACTACTGAAACATACATAACTTTTGATTTAGAAAAAGATCTTCTCAACTTTTTCTCTCTAAAACTATTATTAGCACGCTCCCCTTCATAACCATATTGGGGACACGCAAGAAGCCATTGTGTCATGTGTATGGCTCATGGGTGATTTTGTTATTTCCAAATGCATGGTATACGACAGCACAAGAGTGGGGTTACACTAAGTGTTGTAGGTGATACCATGTGAAACACCATAATTTTCGGCGTGTACATTTGGACCTAAATCATTTTTAGTGTATGATTTATATTTAAAGCTTTTTGCGGCACTATCTTGGTGTGTAATTTCATTTATTCATAGCTTTGTGTGGCACTAACATAATTATCTTTGTGAGTAGGTGAAAGAGAGACTAATAAGCCTTAATCATGGGGACATTTTTATAACAATATGGCTCAATGAAGAGAGATATAGCAAGATAAAGTACACTAGACAATGCAATAGAGAGAATGAAGAGAATTTTAAAATTTTGATTATACCAAACAAGAGATAGGTACAATATGATGGTACTGTCCACCCGTGTGTGTCCACCCGTGCGCTCTATTGTAGAGCTTAGATGGTGATCTAGATAAACTCTGGATGGAGAGCATATTGAGAGTATAGGGAATATATGCTCACAAGCATTGGATGCCTTAGCTTGTGCCAACTAGACGCGCCTAAGATGTGGGTAAGAATGAGCATACTTAGTGAACATTGAGAGATATTAATTAAATGCTAGTTAGAGATGGTTTATGTTATAATTGATTGAATGCACACTCTGTATTTCAAACTAAACATGTACTAATTCTAGTTGATTTTTAATTAACAAAGGAAGTGCATGTTATAATAATGATTTTTAAAATCTTGTTTAAAACAAAGTAACAATATAATTAGAAAAGTATATTCTGAATTTTTGATAATTTTAAAATTAATTTATTAATTAAATATTGATTAATAAAATATCATATATAATGATAGTAATTTCAAAAACATACCAAACCAATGAGATTAATATTAAGGAGTAGATTAGAGATGAGTTTTAGTGTATTCATCCATTTCAAAAAATTGAGAAAATATTAATCTATCATTGAAATGTAGAATGATAATGTGGAAGTGCATAAAATTATTTTTTAAGTTTTAAGCATAATATTATAAAATTAATAACTCAACAAAGAAATAGAATGTGAGGATGGTTTAAAAATAAACTAGTGTCATGACAAAAAAGTGTTATGAGAATATATTTTAATAACTCAACAAAGAAATAGAATGTGAGGATGGTTTAAAAATAAACTAGTGTTTATTTATTATGACAAAAAGGTGTTATGAGAATATATTTTATGCCCTCTTAAAAATATTATTCTACCCTCTTAGATAATTTGGGGACGCTTGGAGTATCTTTGCGTCATGCCAAATTATGTTAATGTCATGGGTGATGTCATTTTAAATATTAATACATTTGATGCACATTGACATATGGTTGCATTGCCTATGTTTGTTATAGTTGGTTTGTATGGCAGGGTGTTTTCTAGAGTCCTTACATTTGATGCACATTGACATATGGTTGCATTGCCTATGTTTGTTATAGTTGGTTTGTATGGCAGGGTGTTTTCTAGCGTCCTTATGCTTGATGAACATGTGTGTGGTGATGGTTTATATGCCTATGGAATAATTATTTACCAATTTATTGTTGGATATTTTATAGGTAAAGAGGACTCGGAAGTATGTGCTAGCTTGTGCACATCCATTTATTTATTTTTACAAGCTTAGACTTGAAGCATAGACTTGTAAATATTTATATTATAAAGCTTAAAAGCTGTCCCCTAGCTGTAAAAAATCTAATATTGAAGAGCTCTCTATTTTGAGAAAAGAGAGAGAGCCGTGCAAGAAAAAAGCACATCTTTTGTATTTTTGGAGGCTATGGCCTATTTTAGAAATTGGGGAATAGGGCACACACATGAGGGGGGAAGATTGCACCCAATGTTTGTGTCGTACAAGAGCTAAGTATTTTTTTAAATGTATTTTCATGTGCTAATTTCTAAAGCTTTATTTATGTGAAATTTATAGCAAAAGTTTAAGTTGAATGGTTGAAAATTTATTATTTTTAAAATATTTTCTTCCTCAAATTCCTAAATGGGGATCCTTGTGTCAATGGTATTAGAGCATGGGCTAGGCCGATTTGTGGAAGAAATTGATGAAGAAATTAAAGGCTAAAGGTAAATATTGAAGAGTAGAGGTTTTTGTGACCATTAGTTAATAACCAAATAGTAAAGGAAGGTGGAAAACCATCTTGTAAATCCTAAACTACCAAACCACTTTTCAATTTCTTAATCCTCTTCTTAATCGGAAGCCATGGATGTGATTAGCAAAGCTTGAGGGCTTCAAAACCGCTTCAATCTCATCAAAACATGCTACTTATTCTCCTCCATCAATTTGAGGTCTCTAGATGACTTAAATAACTCCTTCAAAACTTTCTTAGAAAGGGCCTATTTTCAGCCATGGAGGTTTTGAACTAATTATGATTAAGCTTCGTAATCTCAAAGGCAAAAAAAAGACTTAAAAAGGCTCAAATCATAAAATTTGGGAGATTTAGGTGGTTAAATGGGTCGTCATAAATTTCTTATGGGTACTCAAAGGTTTAGCCAAAAATTTCAGAATTTTTAGATTTTTTTGGTGATTTTTTGTAAATTTTCGAGGCCTAAAACTTAAATTTTGGCTTATTTTGAGCATAAAAGACCTAAAAATAGCCAAAAATCCTAAATAAGTCTACGAAAATTTTTTAAAAATCCTAAATAAGACTACGAAAATTTTAAAATTTTTCTTTCAAATTTGGAAACTAGAATTGAAGTTTTCAAGCAGTGGGAAAAGTGCAAGGATTAATTTCGACCATATTTGGCCTACGCTCAAGCCCGTATAACTACACAAACTCTGTCGGAATTATTGTGTAAAGCAAGACTCGAGTTCAACCTTCGACAAAAAGTTTTTGTTTAGCTTCAACACGAGTTCAATCAATCTCAGGAGTATTGAGCTAAGTCAATTTGTGTGCTTTATATAATTAACTGCCAATTATTTATTGTACTTTCTTTATTTATTTATCTGTTTACACAAAATGGCCAATTTACCTGCACAACCCACGATGCAAGAGAAAATTGTTGCACTTCAAGATAAAATAGCAAATGAGTGTGATTATAGGCATGAGTTAGAATGCCGTATTAAGCGTTCTAAGCATAAATGTGATTTTTTCGATTCTGAGATGAAGAGGAAAGTGATCATGTTAGATGCACTATTAAGGCTACATTGTGTGCCCACAGTTCTCGAAAAGACTCAGGATTAGCTGAAAGGTATTCAATTCCCAAAACTATGATGGGAAGAAAGATGCTTGAGTGCTTATTGCATGGCTAAGTTAGTTGGATGATTATTTTTCAAGTAAAAAATTCTTGAAAAAAAAAGATAAGATTAAATGTGCTTGCAATCATTTGATTGACTTTATGGTAGAATGTGATTAAGCAAGGAAAGCATCGACCTACTACATGGAAGGAATTCCAAGAACATTAAAAGAAACATTTCTTCCTTCGCAATACAAAACTAAAGTGGAGAAGTAGAATGTCTAAGCGTACATCGATAAATTTTGGGATATTCTATTGTAGGTTCAAGTGATCAAGAAGTTCAAAGAAAAGGAGCAAAGAAAAAATGTATCGTAAATCTCAAGCCTACTATTACGACAGATATTAATATGAGAATATATTTTAAGTCCTCTTAAAAATATTATTCTATCCTCTTGGATAATTTGGGGATGCTTGGACAATCTTTGTAACATGTCAAATTATGTTAATTTTGTAGGTGATGTCATTTTGAATATTATTACATTTGGTGCACATTGACGTATGCTTGTGGTGGCTGCCTATGTTTGTTGCAATTGGTTTGTATGTCAAATTATGTTAATTTTGTAGGTGATGTCATTTTGAATATTATTACATTTGGTGCACATTGACGTATGCTTGTGGTGGCTGCCTATGTTTGTTGCAATTGGTTTATATGGTAGTGTGATTCTTGGAGTACTTACGCCTGATGAACATGTGTGTGGTGATGGTTTGTATGCTTGTGGAATAATTATTTACCAATTTATTGTTGGATATTTTATAGGTGAAGAGAACTTGAAAGATTGAGGTAAAAGTGCATAAATTAATAACTTTGGAAGATATTTATTATTTTGGACAAGCTTTGTATTTATGTGCTACCTTGTGCACATCCATTTATTTATTTTTACAAGCTTATACTTGAAGCATAGATTTGTAAATATTTATTTTGTAAAAATTAAATGCTTTTCCCTAACCCCACATAATCTAATATTGAAGAGCTCTCTTTTTGGGAAAAGGGAGAGCGCCGTGTTAGAAAAAGCACATATTTTGTGCACATCCATTTATTTATTTTTACAAGCTTATACTTGAAGCATAGATTTGTAAATATTTATTTTGTAAAGATTAAATGCTTTTTCCTAGCCCCAAATAATCTAATAATGAAGAGCTCTCTATTTTGGGAAAAGAGAGAGCATCGTGTAAGAAAAAGCACATATTTTGTTATTTTGGAGGCTATGGCCTATTGTAAGAAAAATACTCATGTATGGGGAATATGCCACACACATGAGGGGGGAATATTGTACTTAATGTACAAGAGCTAGTATTTTCATGTGCTAATTTCTAAAGCTTGATTTATGTTGAAATTGTAGCAAAAAGCTTAAGTTGAATAGTTGATTAATTATTTTTCTTGAGATACTACCTTCCTCAAATTCCTAGATGAGGATCCTTGTGTCAATTTCTGTCAAAAAGGGTTTAACAATGCTGGATATGCTCCATCACATGAACACATAAACATCCCCTTGGTAGAGCTCAAACTCAAAGGTCATAAAGGTAATAATATTGGCCATTTTCACTCTTGTAAACAAGGTCATAGAGCAACCATAATCAACATGCCTACATCCACCTTCATTGGAGATATTCTTGGAGGCAAGAGGTGGAGATAATCAAGGAGTTAATGTAGGAGGGGATTATGGACAAAGATTAGTACCGAATCTTTAACCTCATGTACCCAGAGCCTATTTAAGAGGTATCGAACTAATGGAATCATGCGCTAATCGATAATATCAACCTCCTTAAACAACATTTGGTATCAAGAGCCAAGGTTACGCTACTGCAACGCATCATGCTGCACTGCAACAACTTGAAGTTCGCTACTGTGGTGATCCTACTGACTCACACATCAATCGCTTGGCGCAATTGATGTTTTGCTATGGCGATCCTACTGACGACTCACGCATCAATCTCTTACCGCAGAGGATGTTTCAGCTTCTATTGTAAAGCTCGACTCTGGTAACACCCGCTTGGTGTAGCTAGAATGCAGTTTGACCCTTTTTTAAACTCAGTTTCCTTGTACAAGGCATTAGACAATGCTTGAAGAGAGTCTCTCAAGTAAGACCTTGCCATCATGTCTAAAACCTCACAGTTAGAGAGAGATTTATTGGGGAAAATTTTCATACTTGGCAAACTAGACACAAGTTTATCTTCAAAAGAAAGATTTATGGAAAGTAATTACTACATCTGAAAATCATAGACCTACCACAAGGGAAGAAAAAGCATAATGGGAAATCTATGACACTAAGGCACTTGCTATTTTAGCACTTGGGCTTGTTGATCAATATTTACATCATATTTCAAACATAGAGTCAACTGAAGCAACATGAGAAACTCTCGATAGACTCTTTGGTGCTAGTGGAAATAATTCAAAGGTAAATCTGAAGTTACAAATATTTAGGCTCACTATGAAGACTAGAGACTCATTTCCCAATCATCTTAACAAGATGAAAAGGCTCCTTGCACAACTAGGAGATATCAAGCAAGGACTTGTCAATGATGAAGATACCATAACTTTATTACTAAATAGTATGCCTGAAGAATATGATAATATTTTAACAACACTTCTGAATGTTCCGGATCTAAAAATTCAAGATGTGGATTCCTCTCTTATGGGAGAATATAAAAAGAAACAATACGACATGAAGCCTATGAAGAGAAGTTGGCGAATCAAGCATATCTCACTCAAAAGAAGAATGTCAAACCTCCTCAATGCACTCATTGTGGTAGGATTGGCCATCTCACGAAGAATTGTTATCATAAGGATAAACCAAAGCTCCAATGCACAACATGTGAAAATCTAGGACATCTTGCAAAAAAATGCTACAACAACAAGGGTAAAGCAAACATTGTTAGCACCTCTACACTTGAAGTAAACATTACACTATGCAACCATGTAAACGCCTCTTATGATGATGAAGAGGCATCATGGGCTTTTTAAAGCCATGTAATGCTCTCCATTACCAATATGTAAATCACCTCTAACCACCTATGATGTAGGTTATGTGGTGATATGTCTATGCCCACATTATCTCTCACTTGGCCATGTAGCCCTCAAAGGGGAGATTGATGGGAGTGTTGGGTCTCCATGCCCAACTCATGATAGTGCACATGAGGCACTATGTTTTATGGAGTTATGATGGGGATTTGGAGGGATACACTATGCTTAGAAAATACATAGGACTCATTTATTTTTACTTCATGCAGAGCTATGCTCATAGGAGCTTTGCTATTGCATTATGTTTTCATTTTCATGTTCCATGTATGGATAAAGGAGGGTGTTAGATACACTCCATCACATGAACACATAAATATCCCTTGGTAGAGCGCAAACTCAAAGGTCATTAAGGTATTAATATTGGCACTTTTCACTCTTGTATAACAAGGTCATAAAGCAACCATAATCAACACGCCTACATCCACCTTCATTGGAGATATTCTTGGAGGCAAGAGGTGGAGATAAACAAGGAGTTAATGTAGGAGGGGATTATAGAGAAAGATTAGTACCTAATCACTAGTTAATCTCATGTACCCAGAGCCTATTTAAGAGGCATCGAACTAATGGAATCATGCATCTCTATTTTTTATTATTTGCAGTGTTATTATGATTAATGCTAATCACTATTATCAACCTCCTTAGTTGAATTTGTAGCAAAAAGCTTAAGATGAATAGCTGATTAAATATTTTCCTTGAGATATTATCTTCCTCAAATTCCTAGATGAGGATCCTTGTGTCAATTTTGATCAAAAAGAGTTTAATAAAATATTAAGTTAAAGGTGTACTTTCTTTGTAATAGAATAATTCTATTAAATATATGTGTGGAGTAACTAAATTGAAGGTAATATTTTGGACTACATATAAGTGAAATTTTGGGATAATTAGACTATAATTAACAATTAATTAACCCTTAAGCAGCACAATAGCCTAATACTCGATTGGCTAGAATCTTTTTAGAGAGCTTTTAAGGAGTAGAGTATTCGTGGGTCATTTTTGGTACATTCGTTTTGTTCGGAGGAGTACTAGCACGTGCTATATAAAAAGGGTAGATTAGAAACTTATAGTGTTTACATTAAGTCTCCTCAGGAAGAGAGAGATCCCTACCAAGATACACAAGAGGGAGCGAGGGAGGCCTTTACATATTTACCAACCATAGAAGAAGTAATTAGTTATTTAGATGAAAAGATGGAATTGAGTTGAGAGGGGAGTTAGTTGAGTTAGATGGATGAGTGGAGAAAGTAGTAGGAAAGTTACAAGAAAAGAGAGAGAGAGAGAGAGAGAGAGAGAGAGAGAGAGAGAGAGAGAGAGAGAGAGAGAGAGAGAGAGAGAGAGAGAGAGAGAGAGAGGAGCAACAAAGATGTAGAGACGGAAGCATAGTGAACATATAGCAGAGTGGTTGTAGAGGTTAAACAAACTAATAGAGGAGAGGTATCAACTAGTCTAAATATAAACAAAGGACGCATAGCATGAAGTACACTCTCAAGCATGAAGTACACTCTCAAGCATAGTGAGAACAATCTACATTATTGGGATCGAATTGTCTCAAGTCCTGATAGTAACGATGATGGCGGCTATCAATAGGATATAAGCCCAATCAAAGAGGAAGCAAAAGGATCATAATTGGTTGCTCAAAAGGATCACCCGTTTTGTCTGTCGATCAATCGACTCTTTTCGGGATGTTCGGGCTCAAATAACCATGGATTAAGAGTCCCTGTACTACTCGCGCCACAAAGCTCTGAAAAAACTAGTATTCTAGAAGACTCCCGCTCATATCTTTCATCAAAAGGGGTAATGTAAAAAAATTTGAGGAGGGTACACCACAATTCAGTGATCTTGAGTATAGTAAGGATTTTGGCCTTCGAAAGATATTTCATATACCTAAAGGGAAAGCATTAGAGTTCTTTGAAGAAGAAAAGGACTTTAGCCTAAGTGCGCTTTTGTTTGACACAATGGTTGTCCCAGTACTTAGAGCTATAGTTCGTTTGACGAACTTCACCTAGTTTGAAAGACTTCATGACGAAGATCCTGATGCTCACAAACAATGATTTGAGGTCATATGTGTGGCTAATGAATCGTAGATTGGTAGTTGAAGGGCCTAGTTCCTCAGACAATCTTGTAGAGATAGTAAGCAAGAATCCCAAGAAAACCATTTAATAAAAAAATACGCCTCACAAAGTTACCTTTGTGAAAGAGTCGATGATTAGTGTAGCGACTTGTTCACAATTGAACTAAGAAGGGGTAGAAATGGATGCACCTCAGTTAGCTAAGAAACTGATACTAGAGCCTAAGAAAATAAGTGTGGAGGAAAATACAGGCCATAACATTAAGCTATAGTAGAGTATGAATCTCAAGGAAAATCTTCGGATCATCCTATCTTGCCTTTTCCCTTACAAAACCCATAAATTCAGGTGGAAGTGGCACCCTTTCCTAAACAACTAATACAAACAAAAAAGAAGATAGAGAAAGAAGCCGGTAGATCCATAGAGAATAGAGTGTTTGATGTGACATAGTGTATCTCCTCTAGGAGACAAGATGGAAGTCAATTCAGTTCATCAAAGGATTTATGCGAAACAAAGAGATTTAAGGAAATACAAAGTGCACTACTCCTCAAGGAATGATTTAGATAGTGATATCACTACTCCTCGGCAGAATGATTCATATAGTGACATCACTCATTAGCTATCCACATCTGAAGAATGGACAGCTGATTGTCTTTGGTTAGAAAGTTCAGTGGAGAATAATAAGAGTGAAGTGGAAGATGTGAAAATTGTTTATGGGGAGTTAGTTAGAGAGAATAAGAGAGCACTTGTTGCTAAGATTTCAAAAGTGGAGATAGAAAAAGGAGAGGCTTTACTAAGGATTTAGTAAAGAGAATAGATAAGCATCATCATGAAGAGAGAATACTTTTAGAAGAGGATTTAAGGGAAAAGACAAGATTATTATGCAAGAGCACATGTCATACCCAAACGTTAGTAGTATGTGAGAGTGCTCCAAGATGAAATAGAGAGTTATAAACAAAGAGAATTAGGAGGGGAAAGTCAACAAATAAATAATGAAGAGAAGCAAGACAAAAATTTACCCATTGTTTTGAGAGATGATAGTGATTCCTATGAGAGTGTTAGTGATTATTACTTTGAAAAGATAGAAAAAGTGGTTATGAGTATAGGTGTCCAGACAATAGACTTACTTATAGACCAGTCTAAGAGTCAAAAGATATCACCGACGATCAAGTTCAAGATCAAGTTATCAACTGAAGTGTAGATATTGTGGAACAATAGGACACATTGCAAAAGACTGTAAAAAGAAGAGAGAAAAGGTATCAGTTTAAGCTATATTAGCCATAAATGCTAGACAACTAACTTTCTTTTCTGTGTGAAGTGGTTAGGGCATGGTATATGTGCGTGTTACTATAGCTTATGGGGTTGAAGTAGGTGGCTGAACCAGGTAGAGATGCATGTATATCATAGCACAAGAGAAGAAGTGATGACTTCATCCAATGCATAGTATTTATGAATGACGATAAGTTGGAGTGAAAGAGTGAAAGACATGACATATCACCTGTATCCAATACTTATTTGTATTGTTTTTCACTTTAAAGTAACATGTTATTATTGCTTATAGTGGTTAATGAATGTGTGTGTGTTGGAAATAATATTTAAAAGTGAATGATAGTCATAATTAGTTTACATTCTATGTGAGTTTGCTAGATAGATGGGTGCTAAAGTTTGATCCTTTCTTAGTGACTAGTGTGATCCTATTTATGCTTAAGCTCTATTTGAGGTGTGTCAAGGGAGTATGCTAAGATACTCAAGCTATATTTTAAGTGGGGCTATATCGAGACTTTATATTCTAACTTTATAAGTGAGTTGTGAGTGAGAGGAATTGTTTAATGCTAAGTAGTAATTAATAATAAACATAATAGAGGAGAAGTAAGAGATGGTGAACCAAAAAAGAAAAAAAGAAAAACAAAACAAAACAAAACTATATTATTTTTTAAAAAAAATCCAAGAAGATAACAATCATCATGCGAGATTCTTGGTAGGTTCCTTAGACATTCTGATGTGGAGTCCTTGGGCCAGTGCCTCGGTTTTCATGGGGTGGGACCTTGGTCAAAAGAAAAGTGATGATGGAGACGAGTTTCACTTAAAATAAAAATAAGAAGAGTAAGAGAAATAAAAATATTAGAATTTCTAATGATTAGGATACGTAGTTTCGAGATTAGAGTTCATTAAGAAGTACTATGCTAAAGACTTAAGTCATAAATGTAGACATATTCTTAAGTACTATTTAAGTATAGAGTGAATTAGTATTAATTTCTAAGTTGGGTTAATTTTAGTGTTTATCTTTGGCATGCTAGTGTGGAGATGTGGCTTAGTTATGACTATTAAGAGAGATAACGAATGAATGAAAAGATATTTATTTTTATGATTAGCATGTTTGATTTTTATGAGTTTGATTATTTATAGAACTTCTGTACTCTAGATTTTATGAAGATACAGAGAAGAAAAGATGTGTAGATGGTTCCAGATGAAGTGCTTGCGAGGACACTTCGCAATTAAGTGTGAGGGGAATGATAACCCTTAATTATGGGGACATTTTTTGTAACTTTTTGAGCAAAATTGGGTAATTTTAGCCATTTTTAGTAAAATCTTGGGATACAATTAGCAAAATTAGCTATTTTTGGCACGAAAGTTTGAATTTTAAAGAAAATTTCTATTTTTATTGGTTTGGCACCTTTTTTTTCCCAAGCATCATTGCTTCCCCCGAATGCATCCAACAACCATTGATATCTCTCTAAAAAATGACATGAAGCTTCTTCATGGGTAATCCACACCATTTGATAAGGTATTTCATCGTAGTTTGGCTACAAATTACCCTCTCTCTCATACCCAATATCTTCTCAGGAAGATATTTAATCAATCCCTCCTCATTCATTGGAGGTAGCTCATGAACTTGCACTTCGGGCCCAATGTAAGCCTTTAAGTGACACACATGGAATATATCATGAATATTTGTGGTGGATGGAAGCAATAAGTGATATGCTACTTACCCTGCTCTCCTCAAAACTTGTATGGACCATAATGGCAATAAGCTTATTCGGTGTTAGTGTTCCCATTGAGAGACCCATATCTTGACTTGGGGATCCTTAAACCTAATGTCCTTATTGAAACTCCAAAGGTTTGCTATGGGCATTGGCATAATGCTTCATTCTCACTTGAGCTTGCTTCATGTTTTCCTTGCGCATTGTTGGAGAAGAGCATGCATTCTTTTTTACATTTGGATTCACTCCTTCTTGCTTGACAACTATCATAGGTGCTACATTCACCTTAACCATATAATGCCTCAAAAGGCAACATGCCAATACTCTCATGATGAGTACTATTATAAGAAAACTTGGATAAAGCTAACCATTCATCCCACACACACTTTGAGTGTCATGGCAATAGCATCTCAAGTTTCCACCCCCTTATTCACTGCTACCATACCCAATCATTGGATCACATACCTTCTTGGAAGGGCTTCATCACTCGTGGTTTGGAGTTTTCTCAGGGACATGTGTACCTCTACAGGTTATGGGCCTCCCCATGGATGACGCACTAGTCTCTCTTTTTTTTGTACAAGGTGTTTGGAGAAATGCGTAGGATATCACTGAGGGCTGGTGGTGCATCCTGTGAGAGTTGTTGGCAAAGCAGGGAAGCACTTTTATGTTGATCCTACCCTAGGGGGGATGATCATAGATGCTTGGAGCCTTTGGTTGTATGGTGGATGCCCTATTAGGTATTTGCATTTGGACCCTGGTGAGTGGGTGCATCTCCTTGGAAGGATGCTTATATTTGTTTTGGTGCTATCATTTGGTTGATGCAGTCGGGTCCACAGCTTAGGTATGAGGGGAATTTGGTCTTATGATTAGTCAAGGAGTTGCTCGGTGTGGTGCCGTCTTCAGTACATGCCAGAGTCAGGATAAGTCCCACCTGAATAGAGGTTGGACAATGCACTGGGAGATTATTGCTAGCACTGTAATTTGACACATTTGGAAGGCTCGGTGGTGCCGTCTTCAGTACATGCCAGAGTCAGAATAAGTCCCACCTGAATAGAGGTTGGACAATGCATTGGGAGATTATTTCTAGCACTGTAATTTGACACATTTGCAAGATTTGGAGTGATATCATTCACACCCTCATGGGCACTTTGGCCAGAATCCAAGAATCCAAGACACTATCGGTTGGGTGATATCTCTACTTTGTGACTTATATTAATGACTACTCAAGGTACACTTGGGTGTATCCATTGAAAGCCAAGTGAGAGGACACTTTGCCAATATGTGGAAGGACACTTTGTGCTTGGCACCCTTCGTATAGATCAAAAGGGGGACTACATGTCGTCACAAGGCGCCAAATTCGTTGAGATTTCCTCGTTCTCCCTTTTGTATAACTTCTTGTTGGGGGGTAGGGTGTTGTGCGGGGAGTGAGGATGGCGACGCTGGAAGTGGACCTCAGTGATAGCGGAGCCGTGCACGCATTTCGTACGGCTCAGGGTATTGTGAGTATCTATGTACAAGACGCAAATCCATCGTAATCTGCATGTTGTTGTGGTATGAATCGAATTGGGTTGTTGGATATTGATATACGTTCCATCACCCTGAACCTGTTGGCTCCATCCGTCATGTTTGTGAGAGTTGACATCGTTTAGCCATTCGTCAATCTCGTATGGTTTCCACCATACATACATAATCATGCACACCATGCACATGCACATACATGCATCCACCAGATAGTTGTCCTCGTTGTAACAATCACTTCTCTCTCTTTCTATATTAAGAGAGCTACACATGCTTGTATTGATCATCTATCATCACTGTTAATATCTTGGCCTATGACTCCGCATACAGTCTATCTGTGCACAGAAGTTGTGGCTGCACTCTAACAAGTGTCCAGCCCCTTTGCATCCCCATAGACAATGTTGTACGGACTCAGAATCTACCGCACATCTAGGACAGGAAGGTGCTACACAGAAAACTGATCTCCACTGATTGGTGGGGAGACCACCATGTAAGAATAACCAAAAGAAATGAGAGATTTGGCTCCTTCTACATGAGTGCCAAAGTTTATGCCATTGATTGGTGGGGAGACCACCATGTAAGAATAACCAAAAGAAATGAGAGATTTGGCTCCTTCTATATGAGTGCCAAAGTTTATGCCAATATTTGCGCTGTATCACTCGAGAAATATCATAGCTCTCCCAATGAGGCTTGAGAGTAGGGATCCTATGCATCTGTCGAGTGAGGAGAAGCCTGGCATTCCGAACAGTGAAACTGAAAAAAGGAAGGCTTTTCAAAGGATCGAAGGCATCAATCCACTCCCACTCTCCTGGATCCCACTGAAGATATCTGATAGGACTGTCACCATATAACCACAAACACCAAGAGCCATGAGTCACCATCTGAGGAGAAGGGTCAATGAACCAGTGCTTCCTCGAGCGACCAACAATCCTCACTGGACTAAGCCTAGTATTTGGTATAATCTCCTCCATACCATATCTCCTCAATCTCCCACTAGGCATGATAGAATAAATGAGGAAATCTGTATCCTCTTGGCCTGGCAGAGCAATGACCTGCAGAGGTATGCCTATCCTCGAAAAAACTCCCAGCCAACTCGGATGATAGTCTCCGTGAAAGGTCCCAGAAAGCCACTCATGCGGAATAACTGCATCAATCTGATCAATACGAATGCGAGAGCCTCTAAGATGCTGAGTGGATGTAACTCTCCGATCCTCCGGAAGACTCTTAAAGGTCTTCCAAGCAAGAACTGTGTATGCGCATCTATCCCATCCTGACCATTGCATATAACGAGATGCACCAAGTGGCCGACCAGCCTCATCCCTAATGAACTTGTTCCACATAATAGGTTGTCGGTCAGCCTCGTCCAAAGACCTAGGAAGCCTTTGTCGGAAAAAATATCTCATGCGTTTTCATGCTCTGACAATGGCTGCAATAAGAGGGGAAGATGGTGCCCTAATATCAGCCTTTGTGAACAAAAAATGTGTGTTGGGCATCTAGTCTCTCCCGACCTTGGGTGTACATCAGGAAATTTGAGACAAGAAAAAATCCTTCCAAGACTTAGTGTCTGGTAGAGAAACCTCTGACCACAAGTTTGCAAAGCAATGCCCTGCACTGAACATCCGGATCGATAATATTCAAGTCCCCTCTCTTTTGGGCTGAATAACTATGAGCCAAGCTACCCTAGCACGAGTGTCTGAGGTGCCATCCAAGCCCGACCAGAGAAAATTGCGGATCAATCTCCGCAATTGGCCAATGCACGCACGAGAGAAGCACCAACAAGAGGCAATAAACCAAGCTAAGGTAAGCAAAACGTGATAAGCCACCAAAGCTCTGGAGGCTAAATCTAATCTCCTGGAGCTCCAATGGAGGAGCTTCTTCCGGATACTCATAAGTACCGGAGCAAACTGCTATGCAGCAGGAGAAATATCAATCCCAACTTGGCATCCCAAATATCTAGCAGTGCATTCTTTGCTGATCCAAGTAAAACCAAGCTCTCACCCCAATCAACTCTCGGTGAATCACTAACCCAAAAACCAACAGATTTGTGCCAATTAATGAGTGCCCCTGCTGCCAAACAGAACTCCTCTAGTGCTACCCGAAAGGAACATAAGCATATATGTGAAGCCTCCAAAAACAGGGCTGTGTCATCGGCTAACTCAGAGTCAACCAACTCCTCATGACTACGAAGAGGCAACCTCAATCCTGAAATACCGGCAGTGGAGCGGAGAAAGATGCTCATGGCCTTTGCAACTATGATATATAATAAAGGGGCTAATGGGCAGCCCTGTCATAGTGAGCGAGAAATCTGAAACTGCTCTCCTCTATCACCGCAAGCAAGAACTCTACTGTGGGCATCACGAAACATGCATGAAACTCCCTTGATCCATCTCTAAGAGAAGCCCATATGACTAAGAGTACCCTCAAGGAAGTCCCAATCCACTCTATCATAGGCATTCTCAAAATCCAAGAGGAGAATGGCTAAGGGCTGATTGCTCGTTTTAGCCCATTCGACGGCCTCCCAAAACGAGAAAATGTTATCAAAGATGCTCCTGCCGTGTAAGAATCCATTCTGGGTATCATGAATAACATCCTGCAAAATTGGCTGCAACTTGATGCTCACTGCCTTAGCAAGAATCTTATAGGCAGTCCCAAGTAAGGTGATAGGTCTCCACTGGCCAATCAATGTCTTATCCCCGCTCTTAGGAATAAGATAAAGAAGCCCCTCAGTGAGAGAAGAAGGCATAGAACCTGTGTCCCACATCTCCTGCAAACCCGATGCTATCTCAGCCCCAATCTCATCCCAAAAAGTAGTGAAAAAAACAGGGGAGAGGCCATCCTCCCCTGGACACTTACCATGAGGTAAGGAATGAAGAGCATGACTGAACTCCTCCATAGAAAAAGGGGCATCCAGAGCGGCACACATCTCCTCGGTGATCAAATGTGGCAATGCATTCCAAACCTTCCTCTGTGCCCTATGTCTCAGATCAGAATGCGGCTCAGCACTAAGAAGTTGGCAATAGAAATCGGTGGCAATCTGTCTAACCATAAGAGGATCTGAGTGAAGAGTGCCATGTGAATCCTGCAATTGCCTGACACTATCTCTGGCATGAGATGGGCCGTGAGAAATGTTTGTTACATCTGCCACCCATCTGTGTCCAAAAGGATTCCTGGGCATGGAAAATGGTGGTATGCAGTCCGGAATGCAAGGAAATATGTTTGGGGGCATGCAACCTGGAATGCAAGGAAATATGTATGGGGGCATGCAGCGCGGTATGCATAGTGGTATGTTTGGAAACATGGCTGGAATGTATGGAATGCCAGGTGTGGGAATTGGTAGTGTTGACCGTATGATGGGCATGAATGCTGGGGGTAGCAATCTTGTGAAGCCACTTCCTTACGATAATCTAACGCCTATGGGTAAGGCGAAGGATTATAAGGAAGGGGGAGTTGCTGTGTACAACAGTTTGATGCTGCTTTTTCTGGTGGTAATTACACGGAATCCTCTAAAGTGAGGAAAGCTGTGACTTTTCTCAAGGGCAATGCATTGCAATGGTGGTCCACTCTTCTTTTACAGGGCATAGCATCATCCACTTGGGTACAGTTTAAGCAGGTGTTCTCTTCCGTATGGCTCACATCTACTTTTGAGGTGGATGTAATGACAGCATGGCACAAGTTGGATGCATCAAAGTGTGAAAATCTTGAGGATTATAATAAGAAGTTTTGGGAAACTTTACTCCCAGTTACTTCTTATCGTGCAGTCCCTTTGTCTGAGCAGGTGGAGAAGTATTGTTGTGGGCTGCCCAAGGAAGTGCGTGACTATTGCATAAAGACTCGAGTAACAAATATGTCATAGATGATAGAGAATGCTATGACAGCAAATGCGTTACTCACTGGGGTTTCATCTGGATTTAAAGGAAGTAAAAGCTCAAGCAAGAAATCTGAAAAGTCAGGGCATGCTTCGCGTGATGCAAAAGGGTCTACAGAGAAGCGGTATAAGAAGTTACCAATGCCCAAGAGAACTCCTGAGGAGAGACAGGCTTTGATGGATGCTCGGAAATGTTTTTATTGTACAGAGGAGGGACATATGTCTTTTAATTGTCCCAAGCGTAAGTCCCAAAAGGACTTTGACACTAAAGGGGAGCCCAAGTCGAAGAAACCAAAACCTTCTGCAGGGTTAGTTCCTGATCTTGTTGGGGAACAGCCAGGTGGTGAAGAGACTGAGTTGTGTAGGGCATGGGGCAAAGTGAGAGATCAAAATGCCTTGATTTTCTTTGACACAGGTGCTAGAGCCAACTTTATTTCACCGGATTTGGCTGGCCGATTGGGGATCCGTGCAGAGGAGATGGGGCCTTTATATGAGGCTAACATGGCTTGTCCTGGGTATGCAGAACCTGTCACTCCTATTATTGGGAAGCTTAGGCTTCATTTGTAGGGTTATGTGGACAGCGAAGAGTTTTTCATCATGCCTCTTGATGGATGTGATGTTTTGTTGGGAATGCCATGGTGCCACAGAGTACATGCGGTGGTGGATACATACAATAGGAAGATTACTTTGACTCATAGAGGGAAAGAACATGTTTTGGATGTAAAGCTAAAAGGGGAATCTGTTCCTATTGTATCAGCTTCGGCAATTTCATCAGTAATGAAAAAGCATCTTTCTGCGTACTTGATTTATGTAAAGGATGCAAAAGATGATGAGTCTAAATCTAATTTGTCTACGTTAGATAAGGACAGGACTGATTTCTTATGTGAGTTCCAAGATTGCTTTTCCGAGTCATTGCCAGGGGAACTTCCTCCGGAAAGGCCAGAAGATCATGCAATTGATTTAATTCCGAGTAGTACTCCACCAAATAGACCGCCGTACTGTGTTAGTGTAGCCCAACAAGAAGAAATTATGAGTCAAGTACAGGAGCTGTTGAATAAAGGGTTGATATAGCCTAGCTCATCACCCTTTTGCTCACCTGTACTCTTAGTGCAAAAGAAAGGATGGTTCTTGGCGCATGTGTATTGATTACAGGGCGCTGAACAAGAATACCATCAAGAATCGATTCCCCATTCCGAGAGGATCAATGACATTTTGGACCGTTTACAGGGCTCCACAGTCTTTAGTCGGATTGACTTGAAAAGCGGGTATCATCAGGTACATATTAGACCCGAGGATGTGCATAAGACAACATTTCAAACCACTTTTGGGTTATATGAGTTCGTGGTTATGCCCTTTGGTTTGACAAATGTACCTGCCACATTTAACAGAATGATGGACAGGATTTTCCGGCCTCATAGAGCGTTTGTGGGCACATTCTTTGATGATATGATTGTGCATTCACACACTGAGGAGGAGCATAGGAAGCATTTGGCCGTTGTGTTTGACGAACTCCGAAAACATAGGCTGGTCATTAATGGCAAGAAGAGTGAGTTCTTCTTGCAAGAGATACACTTCTTGGGGCATATTGTGTCTAAGCATGGAGTCCGTATGGATCCATCGAAGGTGGAAGCAATCCTTAATTGGCCAGATTTGAGGATCGTGCATGATGTACGCAGCTTTTTGGGATTGTGTTTCTATTACAGGCGGTACATACGGTATTTCGTTGAAATTGCTTCGCCCCTTCATGCCTTAACAAAGAAGGCAACTCCGTTTAGATGAGCTGATCAGGAAATTATAGCCTTTAAAAGGCTTAAAGAAAAGCTTACTTCGGATACCGTATTGGTATTACCGGACCTCCGAAAGGCTTTTGTTGTCCAGTGTGATGCATGTGGAAACAGCATTGGGGCAGTTCTCATGCAGGAAGGACATGTGATAGCCTATGAGAGTCGAATATTGCAGAATGCCGAGAAGCATTTACAGGTTTATGAGAAAGAGATGTTGGCTGTAATTCATGCTCTTTCTACATGGAAACACTATTTGCTTGGGGTTGATTTCACTGTGCTGACAGATCATCAGACCTTGCGTTATTTCCTCATGCAAACTAAGCTTTCTGAGAAGCATATGCGATGGGCAAACTTTTTGTCTATGTTCCACTTCCAGATTGTGCATGTGGAAGGCAAAAAGAATGTTGTGGCAGATGCTTTGTCACGCAAGCCACAGGTCTCAGCCGTTTCACTTGCTTATCATCATGAGCTTGATGAAATGAAAGAGCAGTATGTCCATGATGAGGATTTTGGAAGGTTGTATGATCAGATGTCTGAGGGTCAGCGGCATGATCATTATACTCTCAGAGATGGGTTTTTGTTGATGCATGGTAGATAGTGTGTTACTAGGCAATTGCGACTCAAGGTTATGATTGAAAGTCATGCTCCACCGTATGCAGGTCATCGAGGTATTGACGCTACGGTAAAAGCAGTTGAGACTTTCTTTTATTGGCCAACCTTGAGAAGAGATGTTGATGCTTTTGTTAGGCAATGCATCGTATGTCAGAAGGTGAAGTTTGACTGTCAAAAGACACCAGGGTTACTTCAGCCTTTACCTATTCCAGATAGACCATGGGAGAGCATTGCCATGGTTTTTATATTTGATCTTCCACGGACACAAACGGGGAATGATGGCATTTGGACTATCATATGCAGGTTCAGTAAGCAGGCTCATTTCCTTCCCGTACATAAGACGATCAAAGTTGATCATATGGTGAAGTTGTTCATGGCGAGCATCTTCAAGTATCATGGCTTGCCTACGTCTATCATTAGTGACCGTGATCCACAGATGACGAGTTTATTCTGGAGAGGGTTGTTTGACAACATGGGTACAACTCTCAAGTTTTCATCTTCATTTCATCCACAAACAGATGGTCAATCGGAAGAGGCTAATTCTACAGTGTTAGATCTTCTTAAGTGTTATGTGTCAGAGCACAAGCAACAATGGGAAAAGTATCTTCCTTTGGTGGAGTTTGCATATAACAACACTGTCCATACCTCGACGGGCAAGGCGCCTTTTGAGATTGTGGAAGGAGGGAAGAAGGTACCACCCATTTTGCACACAAAGGATAAGATCTTTGAGGCTGATCACTATGTGGAGAATATGGATGAAGCTTATCGGAGAGTTAAGTTGGCACTCTAGAAAACTCAACAAAAGCAAAAGAAAGCAGCAAACCGTCACAGACGTGCATTAGAGTTTGCATTGGGTGATTGGGTTCTTTTGTGATTTGAAAAAGCTAGGCTCAAGAAGATGAAGGGTAAAGAGCGCTTATTCCCTAAGTTGAGCATGCGCTATTATGGACCTTTTCAGGTATTGGAAAAGATTGGTGAGGTGGCCTATTGCTTGAAGCTACTAGATCATTGGCGGATTCACAATGCATTTCATGTGAGTCTACTTAGACCTTTCCGTGGGGATGTGCCTGAGGATGTATCAGATGAGGCTCAGCCGGAAGTTGAGGAACTTGATGAGGTTCTTATTCCAGAGCAGATACTGGCACATAAGGAAAGAAAGGTACGAGGTAAAGTTTCCCGACGCTATCTTGTGAAGTTCAAGAACTATTCACCGATGGATGCGAAGTGGATGGCGGAAGGTGACTTAACAGATTCTCCTCAGGTTTTGCAGCTTTATCTCGATGCCTTTGAGTTGGAGCCGACTCTTGTTATGGCTCATTCAGGTTCAGCAGAGCATGGGTCTGGAGCATTGCTTGATGCTCAAGAGGGGGGTAGCACCTCCACTCCCTTGATACAGACAGGCTCAGATGACATCTAGAGGTCGCTTGGTGTAGCTTTTGTCTCACGCGAAGGTACTGATGGCTGACAGTACATCTGTTTATGGGACTTCTATGATATATGTGTACTAGTCACATTGGATGTTGTGGTTGTGTATGGTTCACAGTGGTATACAACTTGGACTACTACTACACCATTGGTTTGCAGTGAATGTGGTTACATATGCATGGCTTAGAGAGATTGGGATGCTGATCTTGCCATACTGTACATTTCACTTTGGATATTTTGCTGTATCACCAGATTGCAATCGAGGACGCTTGCCATTTTTCAAGAGGGGGGTATGTCATGACCCTGTGAAAGTGGAACAGCACAAGTGTGGACATGGTGGTTGGTGAGAAAAATAAATATTTAATGATTCACATTTGGGTCCCTGGACAAATAGAAATATGGTGGACATCTTCAAATGTGAAGGGGGACCAAGGACATTAATATTTTTAATGTTTTAACCTTGGGAGGCCCCTAGGCATAAGTGACCCCTAGGAAGTTGATAAACTTTAGTAAGGGGCACTAGGATATTATTGGAAGGGGGGGCAACTCCACTTTTAGGAGTTACATGCCTCTCTCATCTCTCTCTCTCTCTCTCTCTCTCTCTCTTGCTTTTGGGAAAGCGTGCAAGCAACCTGCGTGAAGGAGAGGAGAATCCCTGTCGACTGGCTGCATAGAAGTGGGTTGCTTTGTGCTGCGTACTGAACAGGCCGTACAGACCTTGTGACTGCAGGCCGTACAGAACAGGTGGTGGCTGGTTGCAGGCGATACTGGCGACAGAGTACAGACAGTAAGCGGCTGCAGGTTCAGGCGGAAGCAGTACAGACAATACTGTACGGACAGAGCAGGTGGCTCCAGTTCCGTACAGCCAGTGTAGGCGTCTGCTGTACGACAGCAGGTATAGGCTGCTGTGCACTGATTGGCTTAGGCGGCACTGGCGACCAGGGTACTGACAGCAGGCGGGCAGGTTCAGGCTACTGCAAGTACAGTCCGTACAGTCCCGTACGGACAGGTACAGTCAGGTACCGCAGACCTGTACGGACAGGTACATGCGGCTACAGACCTGTTCAGTCTTGAACAGTGGTAGGCGGCGCTTTATCATAGTCAAGCTGGTGCATCAGTCAGGCGGCTGCAGGGAGAAAAGTACAGACAGTCTTGGGCAAGTACAGATTGGTACAGTCAGTCCCTTTGGTGCAGATCCACGCATTGAATTGGTAAGCTCTGAACTTGTCAATCATTCTTTCTTTCCACTGGCTTATGTTTGCTGTCTACAGAGTTGTGTCATCTGGCCCCTTGTGAGAGGAGGGGTATGGCAGTTTGAAGGGTGGAAACAGAGATTGGACAGTGGATGTATGTTTGAACTGAGCTGAGACCATGTTCATGGAACAGCCAGATGTATGCTCAAGGCTGCCCTGCTGAATTGTCTTGGTTGACTAGAGGGAAGCACAGTGTGTTGCTTTTGTGGGACACAGATCTGTGTGTGAATCCTCTGTGCTAAGAGGTCTTGAGGGCTGCCAGATTGGACATGCAGGTTTTCTTTCATGGACTGGCTTTGTTGTACTCAGTTATACATTTCATTGAATTTGAATAAAGAAATACCGAAAGGGGCGCCAAGCTTTGGGGCCAACAGATGTAAATTTCCTTTCAATTTTGGGGCATTCTAGCTCCAGTTAATTTTAGTATCTATTGGACTACAATTGGAAGGGTGACTGCTAGTCTACCGCACTTTGGTTTCTACCAGAGGCCGGTTTCAAGGTTCCGTTGTCGGGACCCATCATCAACTTTCTTAAGGGGGTGAGCTCGTGGTTGACTCGAGGAAAGTCATTGCTGAAAAATTCAGCAGCATGTCAGACACAGAAGACGAATATTTTTATAATGAAGAGGAAGAACTAGAGACCTCTCTTGAGAGAAATTAATATGAGGATATTCTTGCAGGAGAACAGGCTGCAGATGATGCTATGAGGATGTAACACAGCCAGAAGATATGCCTAGTAAAGAGGAAGATGATGCTCAGTTTAAAAATCGTTTGGCAGGTGTAATGGATGTGTTTATGCAGCTCACACAAAGTGAGAAGTTTGCTGAATTTATGAGATTCTGTTTTGAGCCTAAAAGGAAGAAGAAGAAAGTGCATTCTAAGAACCCACCTCAGGGCAACTATGGTGCCTTCCCATAGGATCCATCTTTTGGACAGTTTCCGAACATGCAACATACTTTTGGAGCTAATTTTCAGCCTGGTATGCAAGGGAATATGTATGGTGGTATGCAGTCCGGAATGCAAGGAAATATGTTTGGGGGCATGCAACCTGGAATGCAAGGAAATATGTATGGGGGCATGCAACCCGGTATGCATAGTGGTATGTTTGGAAACATGGCTGGAATGTATGGCATGCCAGGTGTGGGAATTGTTAATGTTGACCCTATGATGGGCATGAATGCTGGGGGTAGCAATCTTGTGAAGCCACTTCCTTACGATAATCTAACGCCTATGGGTAAGGCGAAGGATTATAAGGAAGGGGGAGTTGCTGTGAAATTTGACACATTCAGTGGGGCCAAAGATAAACTAAAGGCACTTACCTTTTAGAGCCTCCTCTACTGTCCTGCAACAGTGGCTCTTACGAACTTTATATTGGTAATAGCCCAACAATCCACGCATGAAAAATCCACACAAAGTGTGTGGATTCTTGTGAGTACCACGGGCGGCCAAGCTGCAAAATTTCTTTATATAGCTATCAAAAGGCATATCTCGCATCTCAAGCTTCATTAGCTTATTGAGCACCTCAAACTCATCCTTGGTTTAGACAAATTCAATCTGAAAACGTTGCTCAAAAACTTCCAAGCCTTTGGTTTTTGCTTTAGGCTCTTTCACGAAGTCAAGGCTTTCCCTTTAAGCTTCATTAGGATCATCTAATACACAAGCGAAACACAAGAATTAGTACAAACAACATAAAAGGGTGTAGGAAAGCTTACCACCCAACTACGATCCACGTCCACAGACCTTCTTCGAGCTAGGGGCTAAGGCTTACTTCCCACAGATCCATGAGTGTGTGGTCGTAATGAATAAAATCCCATAAAAGTTATGTTATGTGGCCATCTTTCATGCATATCCATGCTAGTTAAACCTATATAAAAACTTCACATCAAATCTTGGCCTCTACAGGTATTCTCTTCCATGTGAAATGTCCATATCTCATAAATATGAGCCTGTACTTGTGCACATTCACAACGTTTGTAAAATAAGTCCAGGCTAACTGTCATGACCCTGTGAAAGTGGAACAGCACAAGTGTGGACATGGTGGTTGGTGAGCAAAATAAATATTTAATGATTCACATTTGGGTCCCTGGACAAATAGAAATATGGTGGACATCTTCAAATGTGAAGGGGGACCAAGGACATTGACATTTTTAATGTTTTAACCTTGGGAGGCTCCTAGGCATAAGTGACCCCTAGGAAGTTGATAAACTTTAGTAAGGGGCACTAGGATATTATTGGAAGGGAGAGCAACTCCGCTTTTAGGAGGTACACGCCTCTCTCATCTCTCTCTCTCTTGCTTTTGGGAAAGTGTGCAAGCAACCTGCGTGAAGGAGAGGAGAATCCCTGTCGACTTGTCGACTGGCTGCATAGAAGTGGCTGCTTTGTGCTGCGTGCAGAACTGGCCGTACAGACATGGTGACTGCAGGCCGTACAGAACAGGTGGCGGCTGGTTGCAGGCGACAGAGTACAGACAGTAAGCGGCTGCAGGTTCAGGCGGAAGCAGTACAGACAATGCTGTACGGACAGAGCAGGTGGCTGCAGTTCCGTACAGCCAGTGCAGGCGGCGTCCGCTACACGACAGCAGGTACAGGCTGCTGTGCATTGATTGGCTCAGGTGGCGCTGGCGACCAGGGTACTGACAGCAGGCGGGCAGGTTCAGGCGATCCAAGTACAGTCCGTACAGTCCTGTACGGACAGGTACAGTCAGGTATTGCAGACCTGTACGGACAAGTACAGGCGGCTACAGACCTGTTCAGTCTTGAACAGTGGTAGGCGGCGCTTTATCATAGTCAAGCTAGTGCATCAGTCAGGCGGCTGCAGGGAGAAAAGTACAGACAGTCTTGGGCAAGTACAGACTGGTACAGTCAGTCCCTTTGGTGCAGATCCACGCATTGAATTGGTAAGCTTTGAACTTGTCAATCATTCTTTCTTTCCACTGGCTTATGTCTGCTGCAGAGTTGTGTCATCTGGCCCCTTGTGAGAGGAGCGGTATGGCAGTTTGAAGGGTGGAAACAGAGATTGGACAGTGGATGTATGTTTGAACTGAGTTGAGACCATGTTCATGGAAGAGCCAGATGTATGCTCAAGGCTGCCCTGCTGAATTGTCTTGGTTGACTAGAGGGAAGCACAGTGTGTTGCTTTTGTGGGACACAGATCTGTGTGTGAATCCTCTGTGCTAAGAGGTCTTGAGGGCTGCCAGATTGGACATGCAGGTTTTCTTTCATGGACTGGCTTTGCTGTACTCAGTTATACATTTCATTGAATTTGAATAAAGAAATACCGAAAGGGGCGCCAAGCTTTGGGGCCAACAGGTGTCGATTTCCTTTCAGTTTTGGGGCATTCTAGCTCCAGTTAATTTTGTTATCTATTGGACTACAATTGGAAGGGTGTCTGCTAGTCTACCGCACTTTGGTTTCTACCAGAGGCTGGTTTCACTAACCGGACACTGTCCACGTCATAAGGGTGGACCAAATGGTGTCATTCCCCCCTTGTCATAAGCAATTGTCATATAATAGTAGTTCATAGAAAATTTCAGTTTTGAGTAGCATATCTCATAATGTCAGATCCATCCGAATCCAAGTTCTTGTCAAGCACAGGCATAAGAGCTAATTGTGTTCTTCCATAGAATAAGAGATCAGCTACCAAAAATCAAAGCCAAATGTATGGCGAGAAATGCATAAATCCATTAACAGTCATACGAGCCGTGCTCGTCAAGTCAAGAATACTCCCACCAGGAGCTTCGGTGGCTACCAAGCAGTGCCCGGTCTATTTGGGGCTTCATGAGCACTCAATCCCGTAGACACATGCTTGAGGGACCACCCTCTACGTGCTGTCCACTCTGGTTTTCAGCATGACCAGCCATGCCCGATGTTTCAATTTCGCCTATGTAGCACAAACACTCCGGCTTTGATGATGGGGGTGATGGTGTTAGTGGACCAAGAGGGTGGAAATCCTTCACAAAGGGCTCTATTGTACATGTAGGCTAGTAGGGGCACCAGGGTATCATCGGCATGTGAGATGTACTCGGCAGCGAGTCCCTTGTGATCCTGGGCTTGCCCATTACGTAGTCTATGAATGGCCTTGAGTTCCTCTAGGCCTAATGGCTTATACTTGATTGTTGAGTAGGGAAATGAAGATGGTTCAAGACATTCGTGCTTCAACATATGTGCTCACTATATCATCCCTCCTTGAACCCCACCTCTCTCTCTCTCTCTTGACACATTAGAGAAAAAAAAAACCAAGGATCCAGTAAGTTTGAGGACAACCTTGATTAATAAAAAATATAAGAGAGGTATGATTCTCTCTCTCTCAAAGCATTTGATACAGTGCCCAGAGCCAGATTGATGAGGCGATTACAGGAGATGGGGGTACCCACAGAGCTCATATGGGGGATTATGGCTTTATATAGATCAGTTGCAGGACAGGTACGCACCCCAGAGGGGGTCTCTACTTTGGTTCACTCCACTATAGCAGTGAAGCAAGGTTGCCCGTTATCTCCTTCACTGTTTGGTATGTATGTGGATGAGGCTTCTGACTACATTGAGAGATTGGGGGACAGAGGAGCCCAGCTAGCAGGTACATGGATCCCACTATTGTTATATGCTGATGATATTGTGTTGATCTCTGATTCCCCTGAGGGTATGCAGCGTCATCTGGATGCTTTACATGAGTTTGCACATGATAGTGGATTGTCTGTCAACCTTGGCAAAACCAAGGTTATGGTGTTTAACACCACGCCACAGTGGGTTAGGCGATCAGCTTCCACATTTACATATGGGCAAGAGATTGTGGAGTATACAGATGCATATACATATCTTGGGGTAGTATTCAGTGGGCCAGTGTTTTCGATGAGGAGAGCAGCAGAGACTAGATTGACTAGAGCACATGCAGCCCTGGGTGGTTTGGAGAGGATGTGTTCGCAGGTTCAGTTTCAGGAACCTCGAACGAAACTTTGGCTTTTTGACACTCTAGTGACATCAGCTATGCTTTATGGAGTGCAGATATGGGGACCTTCAGTGGGCCATCATAGCGCAGGCGGGTGGAGAGGTATGGAGAGGCCTTTGGTATCTATGATTGCTAGGATTATTAGAGCCAAGGCCGTGGTACCTCATGAGATTATTCGAGCAGAGCTGGCGGCTGCCCCTCTGGTGATTGAGGCTCTTACGAGATCAGTCTCCTACATACATGGCTTGTGGGATCTCCCCCGAGACAGATATGCACGCCTCGCCCTGGAGTCCTCCCGACAGTTAGCTTTACAGGGAGACACGGCTTGTTGGTATGGACAGATGACATCTTGGTTCCAGGCACATGGTTTTAGCATGGACAGATTGCCTCCCTTCCAGTATTCTCTGGAGGCACCCTCTCTCACTCTCACACGGACAGAGATTACCAGACTCATCCGTCAGGATTTAGTTCAGCTGGACATTAGGAGGACATGGATACAGACGACTGAGGAGCTGGGCACGAAGATGGCTTTCTACAGAGAGCATTTTCTTCAGCTCACAGCAGATGGTTTTGTGATCAGACCCAGTTACATGGATGTACACTTGTCTCATGCAGTACGATGTGCTATTGGTCAGATTCGCACATCCTCACACCAGCTTGAGATTGAGATTGGCCGATATAGAGGTATACCAGCTGAGGCCAGGATATGCCGAGTATGCCATGGGGAGCCAGAGACAGAGCTGCATTATATATGCCATTGTACTGCATACTATGAGATACGTGGTCGTTTCCACTGTTTATTCAGAGAGGGTTTTGGACCACTTTCCAGAGTCATGGGATACCAGGACCAGAGGTGTTTGGGATTGTTCTTGCTTGAGCTGCGGAGACATAGAGATAGCTTGCTTAGGCGCACAGAGAGCCAGACTCAGAGGCACATTACAGATTTCTTTAGTCCAGCCATCACTGCGCCAGATGGACCACAGCAGCAGCAGGACATGGATACCGCCCACACCAGGGGTACACTGATTGATCGTGCGATTGAGCTTGGGTGGTCCAGACGCCCACGACTACGGAGGGGGGCATCCCAGTATAGACGGAGGTTGCAGCGGCAGATTCGGATTATTCTTGCGAGGCATGCGGGACACCCAGTCAGGGTGCTGACCACAGAGGATATTGAGGAGATCCGCCAGTGTCCGATGCGGCACATATTATGAGATGGAGGCACCTCCATAGTGTACCCCTCCGTCCCACATGATATTGTATCCTCTCACTATATTCCACTCACCTCCATAGCGTACCCCCCCCCTCGCTATATTCCAGTTCCAGTTTCATTTTCGAGGTGCCAGTAGTATCATCTTTATTTTTCATTTTCTGGGTTTTTTTATCCAGACATTGTATCAGATCCACCATGATATAACTTTTGGTCTCATAGGTCATTATGGCCTTTTGAAGACGTTAATATAACATTTCATTTCATTTCATTTCTCTCTCTCTCTCTCTCTCTCTCTCTCGACACATTAGAGAAAAAAATAACCAAGGATCCAGTAAGTGTGAGGACAACCTTGATTAATAAAAAATATAAGAGAGGTATGATTACCACCTCTTTGTCTTTAAAATTATCTGCAGTACACTTGCTCTTGTGTTTTCAGATCTTGTCTTCATCTTCGCTGCATACTCTGACAAGACATGCAAGAAATGTTACAAGTTGCGAAGGAATCTATAAGAAGCGCTCAAGACAAAGATAGATTTTATTCTAATAGACATCGTTCACCAAGAGAGTTCTCTGAAGGAATGATGGTGTATTTAGGAGTTCCGAAAGATTCCGAGACTTTACGAACAGGACGATCTCCTAAATTATCTCCTAGATAATGTGGACCATTTCGGGTTACACGCCGGATTGGTTCAGTTGCATATGAATTGGATTTGCCTTCTCATGTGAAAGTTCATCTTGTATATCATATCAATAGACTTAAGGAAGTACTAGGTGGAGTAGACCAGTTAGTTACTCCTCAAGAAATCATAGATGTCGAGGATATGACATTTGTGCCACACGAACCGGAAAAGGTTCTTGGATTTCGTGAAAGACGATTGCGGCATACGCTACTCACGGAATACAAGATCAAGTGGAAGGATCGTGTTGAGGAGGACACTACATGGGAGACATTGACTACCGTTTAGAGGGATTATCCTGAGTTTTTACTGAGCTCAAGAGTGAGCTCTTAGAGGAAGGGAAGTATGTCATGTGCACAGAGTGTATCTACCATGTGCAGCATGCACACATGACTGGCTTCGAGGCTTGGGGTAGCTTGGAGCTAGGTAGGCTGATTGGCGAGCTGGGCTAGGGATAGATTGACGGACGGGTGCCCAAGTGGGGACGCCTTGATGGACGGGCACCCAAGTGTGGATGCCCGGTGACTGGCCAAAAGCCTAAAAAATCGTGGCCAAGGTCAATCAGTTGGTCATATAGTCTCGTGAGTCTTTGCACGTGAGTCTTTGCGAGAGCTCTACGGTCAGGAGCTTGGATCTAGTGCACCTACTTCATGTAGTCAAGGTCGGCGCTTAATCAAACCTTATTGACCGTGTCTCCATGTTTTCTTCCACTTGTCTAGTGTCCTAGCATGGATTTCATCATGTGAAATAGAGTTAGGAGGGCCAAATAGTAACATAATCACCAATGCTAGCAATTTAGCCATAGGAGCTATCCTCCGGTAGGAAGGGTTAAAGCCGGAAATTAAATGACGCAGAAAAGAATGATTTTGTGTATGACAAGGAGTTATTGGGGGTGATGACAATACTTAAACATTGGAAACACTTCCTTTACGGGAGAGAGTACAAATCACCAGGCACAGTGAAATGGTTATAGACCATGCCTAGTGCCCAATGGAGTGACAACCAAGTCAGTGGAGTCAGATCTTCCAATAATTTGGAGGTATGATTGAAAACATTCCTGGCTCAAATAACCCCGTTGCGGATGCTCTTAGCCGAAAAGGCACAATTTAAAATTTGCAGGAGTCCCAAGGGGCCATTTTATATGGCCCCTATCAGCCAGTCGGCATGCTGTAAAGACAATCGACAGCAGCAAAAAGTCCCACAACCTGGTTTTCCTCCGGTCGGCCAGCTATATGCACACAGGGAAAGTCGGGACAGTCAGTGACCAGTCGGCCAGCACACAGGGAAAGTCGGGACAGTCAGTGACCAGTCGGCCAGCACTTGGTACAGCCGACAGGTCCAATACTGCCTCCCACACCTGGAAAAAATATGGAGAGTGGGGAAAAATGAGAAAACACCTAAATCGGGTGGGCACACCCACAACAGAGGCCTTGGTGTAAATATACAAACAGGAGATACTGCTAACATGTCTTGCAAAAAAGTACGCGCTGCATCATGTTCAAGTCCTGAAAATCCCACGGTAACAGGTGATCTGGGTTGAAATCCGTACATAAGCATAAAAGGACTAAAACTTGTACTCGTATGCTTAGTACTATTATACGCAAATTGTAACATAGGAAGATAATCCTCCCATGAACCCTGTCTTTTGGAGACATATGCACGAAGCATGTTCTCCAAAGTCTGATTTACCCTTTCAGTCTGGCCATCAGATTAAGGATGATTTGAGGAACTCAGATTCAAAGTTATTTCCAACTTCTCAAAAACAAGCCTCCAAAAATCACTTGTAAACTTAGAGTCCCTATCACTGACTATGTCCTGCGGTAAACCATACAGTCTAAACAATTGCTTGATAAATTGTCTTGCTAATTGCGTAGTCGTAATAGTCTTTCGTCGTGTAGGTAAAAATCTAGCCATCTTTGTCGAGCGGTCTACCACATCCCAAATAGAATCGTGGCCTTGACACGTTCTTCGCAATCCGGTAATAAATCCATGGAAATACTTATACTTCCTACTTGGGATTTGCAAAAGGATGCAACATCCCAGCCTCTCTAAAGCATTCAGCTTTATTTACTTGACAAATTTTACACTTGAGGACATAATCTTCTACATATCCTTTCATCTTTGGCCAATAGAAAGTGTGTCTCACTAAAGCTAATGTCCTGTGTAACCTGGGGTATCCGGCAGAAGGGGTGTCGTGACACCCCTTAAGAATCTTGGACCTAATGGCCAGGACCTGTGGCACACAAATTTTGTCATTATGGAACAATAAACCTTTCTGAATCATCCAGTGGCCTCCCTAGCCTGAATGGTAGACTGCTCACTGAGTCTTGGTCGATCAATGAGCTCCCGTCCTGGATCCTCTGCCAATATGAACCAAAATAACTATCAGTCTTGCAAAGCCCTCTCAATGATTGAAATAAGTCGGTGGAAATCTCGGTGAACGACAAAGTATTCACCTCTCTGATCCGACTAAGCATATCTGCTACACTATTCATGGACCCCTTTCGATAGCGTATTTCAAAATCAAAATCTTGCATTAACTCTGCCCATCTAGCTTTTCGTCCTCTCAAATCATCTGCATCACACACATACTTGATTGACTGATGATCAATCAATACCACAAACTTGGAGCCATATAAATAATGTCTCCAAACCTTGAGAGCGTAAATGAAAGCATAAAGCTCTATCTCAAGGGTTGGCCAACGAGATTGAGTGTCGTCTAGCTTTCGACTCTCGAAAGCAACAGGTCTACCATCTTGGAATAGAGCAGCAGTCACTCGTATCAGTCTCAAGAACATAAGGCCAACTAGAATCGGGTAGTGCTAAGGTAGGGGCTTCCTTGACTTTATCTTTCAAAAGTTTGAAGGTCATATCCAAATCATTATTCCAAGGGAGCGTGCCAAAGCCCAATTTTCAAGGGGGGCTCTAATGCCACAACACATTGAAAATTGGGCCCTTGGCACACACATTGCAACCAAATGTGGTACGATGGTGATCAAACTTTGCAAAAGTATATACGTGGACCCCACCCTTACTTTTGTAAATTTTGGTCACCGGAGAGGACCACATTTGGTTGTAATGTACATGCTAAAGGCCCAATTTTCAATGTGTTGTAGCCTTAAAGAGCCCTTAAAAATTGCGCCTTTGGCATATGCATTGCAACCAAATGTGATCTGATGGTGACCAAACTTTGCAAGAGTGAGGATGGGGTCCATATATATACTATTGCAAAGTTTTGTCTTCATCGGACCACATTTCTATGCAATGTGCATGCCAAATGCCCAATTTTCAGGGCTACCTTGGACTCCTTGAGCCAAGATGCTACCAGTCTCCTTGTTAGGAATGGTAATCTCATAATGAGAGAAGATCACCTCCGCACCTTGAGCTGTAAGAGCACTCACTGACAAAAGGTTAAATGCCAAATCTGGAATGTACAGAATGCAGAGAAGTACCTCTTGTCCTTGGAGGAGCGAAAGATGTGGATGGTCCATGTACTGGCACGGAAGAAGAATCACCCAAAGTGATCTCGCTTGTCTTGGGAGTGAAGTCCTCTAACCAATCTTGATGGGGTGTCATGTGAGCAGTAGCACCGCTATCCACAATCCACGACCGCGACTGAGAAGTCACAAGAGCAAGTATACGACGAGTACCTGCTAATAGAAGAATACCATCATCCTTCTTGGTCTGAGACACTGCTGTACACAGGAAGAGTTCTTTGCTTCTTCATCCCGCTTCTTCTTGTGACATTGGGGTGATTTATGACCCTTCTTGCCACAATGATGACACAATGTCCTTGTTTTTAGATGATTTGCTTTTGTCTGTCTTTATCCTTGTCGTTATCCTTGGAGTTCTTGTCAAAACCCCCTTTTCCTTTCTTTTGTTGATTCTTCCCTTTATCTCGTGCAGCTAAAGCTCCATCAGAACCACCAGAGGTGCCAGTCCGCTCCTCAAAGCGAGATTCAATCTGCATAATGGAGGGGACCAAGTAACTGGAACAGGACGAGGAGAAGAAACAAGAGACTGAAAATAAGCATCAAACCTCTTTGGAAGCTTGGAGAGAAGCCGAATAGCCATATCCTCTGTAGAGATATCCTTGCCACAAACAGCAAGCTCGTCCCGGAGATCTTTCATCTTAGAGATGAAAGCAGATAAAGATGGAAAGACAAAAACTAACAAGTTCATAAGCTGCTTTTCCAAAGCCAAAATCCGTCTCGGGAGACTTAATCTCGTAAAGATTTGCAAATGCCTTCCAAACTTCATGTGGAGCGTCCGCTGTATGCACATGAGAGAGAATAGAATCCTGACAATTCAACATCAGAAAAGAGAAAACACGACGATCATTTGCTTGCCAAATATCAATTTGTGCCTGAGTCACACCACAGGAAGCAAGAGTGGGAGGGGTGGCATTGGCAGGTGTAACAAGCCAATCCCAAAGATCCACGCCACGCAAGGCTGATTTCACCTTCACCTTCCACAAGGTGTAGTTGGAGCCATCCAACTTTGCAGACTTAGAGAACATATGAAGTGTAGTCAGGGCAGCCATCACAAGAGCTTGGGCTCAATCTCAGAAAAATGCACAAACTCGGAAGGAGTGTCCACCACAAGTACCAAGGTTGCCACCAAAGCCAGAATCACCACAAGACCCCCTCTGCAATAGGGAATGTCCACAGGAGATGAAAACGCAGCCAAAAAAGGGGCTGCAGACGTGAAAATACAGGCCGACTAGTTCCCAGAGAAAAACGCTGATGAAAAAAAAAAGTACCTTCAGGCTGAAAGAAATGAAGCCCAAGTGAAGGGAAAGCAATCAGCAACAATTGTCCAGAAAACGTAGCAACCAGAGGGCTACAAATCTGAGAAAAAACGTAGAGGTGAAGGGGCTGTAGATAGGGCACAATTTGGGGCAGCAGAGAGAACGCTGAACTGCAAGCGATGATACCATGAATGAGTGCACAGAGTGGAAGCAAACAAGCACTAGAGTGTGCTGAGCAGAGAGTGCAAGAGAGAGAGAGATATGGAGCAACTATGCTGAATATACTGAAGTGATACAGTCCCAAGCAAGAGACATGAACAGTCTCATAAGTGAGGGAGCAAAAGGAAGACTAGACTATATGAAAAGGTGAGAGGCCAGCCCACCTATTTATAGGTAAGAGGGGCTGGCTGGCTGGACAAGATCACCTGGCCGACTGGACAAGGTGAAGCTGGCCGACTGGGAAAAATGCACCCGACATGGGAAAAACCCAAGAAAAATATAAAAAAAAGGGGTGGCCAGCCCACAATCAAGGGATGAAAAGGGACCAAAAGGGACACCAAATATGAGCAGAAACAAGGGATGAATGTGCTAACAGCTTGGGTTGCCCGACCTGATTTGGATGGTGAATAAAGCTGGGTAAGAGGGGCTGGCCGACTGGACAAGGTGAAGCTGGTCGACTGGGAAAAATGCACCCGACATGGGAAAAATCCGAGAAAAATATACAAAAAAGGGGTGGCCAGCCCACAATCAAGGGCCATGAAAAGGGACCAAAAGGGACACCAAATATGAGGAGAAACTAGGGATGAATGTGCTAACAGCTTGGGTTGCCCGACCTGATTTGGATGGTGAATAAAGCTGGCCGACTGCTGCCAAAAGGCTCTGACATTGGCCGACTGCTCATGGGAATGAGGTTTTTGCTGGCCGACATCCATTGTGAGGCTGTTGTGCTGGCCGACAGCCATTGGGCCTATGTAGGGCAGCCGACTGGCTGCCCAAGCCCTCCTATGGCTTGGATGATGCCCTTTATGGGCTGGTCATGCCATGGCTTGGCTAAAGGCTTACCTAATGCCCCTAATGCAACCCCCCTAATGCTAAGGCTGACACTATATGCACTATCTGATTTATTCTCCAAGTGGGTTAAGAGGACTGACACTTGACTGACCTAACGCTCAGAGACTGACCTACATAGCTCGTGCGTGACTGTCCCTGGACTGAGGGTTCACGATGGGGCCATGACATATGACAAAATATTCCTAAAAAAGGTAATTCCTACTGATGAATGGTGCATTGATGTAGAGCCAATGTGTCACATAGCACGCCAGTGCAGGGTGCATGTGACACGAGGGATGTGTTCGCTCCACTTTTGGTTCATATGTTTAACAAGGCCTTATGTGAAGGTTTTCCCGCCAGTTGGTCTTCGAGAGAGGGAGAAAGAAAGAAAGAAAGAAAGAAAGAAAGATTTTATTAACGTCTTCCAAAAGACTGAACTCGGCCTATGAGACGAATCGGTGTACCTGTATGGGGTATCCTCTGTCATCCCAACAAAATGAAAAAGTACTGAACTAAAAAGCTGAATCTGGGTGTGCAATAAGTACAATGAGTGGTGGAGGGGATGGAGCTCTACTACTAGGAGAATGCAAAGCTATATGCATGGAGTATACAATCTTGATATGCAACCTAGCTAGCTCCATCCTGTACCATACTGGGGGTATAAAATGGTATACATCAATGAAGGGGGTGTCCACAGCTCCCTGAAGAACATGCCTGGGTGTGCTCTGAAGCGAGCCAGTCGCTCCGCACCCTCTCTGTGAAACTGAGCTCTGATCTCTGTCATCTCTCTCTGGTATAGGCGTGGTGTCCGAAAGCCAGGTGTCCTTTGTCTCTTGCGGGCTCTGAGTGTCTCTGCTCTCTGGAGAGTAATTCTCTGCCGTGTAGGGGTTGGGAGTGGGAGGGATCTCTGAAAAAATGTAGTAATCTGTGTCTGTCGTCCCCCCTCTGGAGCTGTCTAAGCCTGTAATGATGTCTCTGTGTGGCACTGTATGTCTAGAATGAATCTCCCCAGTATGCGCTGGTCTGCTGCCTCAAAGATCTGGCGTAGGGAATGTGGCTCTCTGAATAAAATGGGATATCTCTCTCTGATGGCTGTATATGCTCTGCATCTGCATACATAATGCTCCTCACTCTCCACCTCCTCTCTGCACAATTTGCATACCCTCTCCTCTCGGGGGATCCGTGCTGCTCTGCCAGTCTCAATCTCCAATCGGTGTGATGAAACTCTAAGCTGACCAATAGCCACTCGGGAGCCGTGTGGTAAAAAGCCCTCCATGTATCTAGGCCTCTCTATAAATCCATCATCAGTGATACTCATTAAGTGATCTCTGTAGTATAGCATCTTCGGTGGAAGAGACTGTGTAGGCGATATCCATGTCTCTCGTGTATAGAGCTGCCATAGGTCCTGTCTCAATACTCTGTTCCTCTCACTATGAGAGAGACGGATATGTGGTGTATCCCTGTCATACTGGAATGGTGGTAGATGATCCATGTCTAGGCCATGCTGTGAGAACCAATGTGTGACCTGTGTATACCATGATCCTCTATCTCCTGCCTCAGCCAGCTGTCTAGATGCCTCAAAAGCTCTGTATGACAATCTGTCCTGTGGCATCTCTCTGAATCTGTCTAGCAGGCATATAGTTTGAAATATGGCATCTACCATCATAGGAGGCGCAGCAAACTCTGCTCGGATAATGTCATGAGGTACTGACGGTTTGCTGCGTATCATGCGTGCTAGCAATAGTCTCGGACATACCTCCTGGACATCTGACTCCCCCAAAAACTTGCTCATATAATGCATAAATGCCCCATGTCATATCTGCTCGTATGCCAAGAGACTGCAGGCGCTGAAAGAGCCTCTCTCGTGGTACTGTGTGTCAAATGCCTTGCAGAAATCCACAAAGCAGCAATAGAGCTTTCTACTAAATACCCAAAGGGCCTTTGAGACCAAAGTGATACAATAATGTCCATGGCATATCTCATCATGGAAGAGAAAATAAAATAGAAACATCACAAAACTATCTCACTAAAGAGAGAAATAAATAAAGATATATTAAGCCTCTACTAAACACTCAATGGGCCTATGAGACCAACATGCTACATTAATGTCCATGGCATATCTCATCATGGAACGGAAAATAAAATAGAAACAAAACAAGGCTATCTCACTAGGGTTATACAAAACTGTCCATGGAATCTCATCATGGAATATGAAACCAGACGTGGACCTGGATGCAATGGACAGACACTTTAGATGCCAACAAAGATATGAAAACATAGCGGAAATAACCATGACAATATCAAAACACAGCACTAAGCTGGAACGGCTGGCCCCTCGTAGGAACTGCTTTATTCCAATGAATAAATAGATACAGATAAACCAAGGTGTGGGTGGAGTCCTCCACCGGATTTTCCACAAAGCTCACATGAGATAGTGTCCAAGCTCGCTTCACAAAGATAAAGAGCCTCAGCCTTTCGCTATCTGCTCAAGCCTGATCTGCTCCTTAGAAACAATCCATGAGGTTCCCAGATAGCCTCAAACACCAAGCCAAATCAGTCCCACAAAACTGTACTGAAACTTCCCTGAGATCTGGCCCCAGAGCTGACCACTGCTCACTTTCAACTCGGAGAGAGAGAAAGAGTCGCAAAAGACTTATGGACGGTGTGGGTTGTAAGCGAGGGGATAGAAGAAGCTGCCTGGCCTGCTGTACCGCTGTACGGCCAGCGCAAGGGGGAGAGGAGAGCCTGCTCTCCACTGTACGGGCAGCACAAGGGGGAGAAGAGAATCTGCCCAGCCTGCTGTACCACTGGACGGGCAGCGCAAGGGGGAGAAGAGAATCTGCCCAGCCTGCTGTACAACTTACGGGCAGCACTAGGGAAAGAGGTGAAGCTGCCCAGTCGGCCGTAGAGAGAGAACAAGGCAGGTCGGCCTGCTGCCACTGCACGGCCAGCACTCCAAGGAGAGAAAAACGTGTTGTTGCCTCTCAGTCCAAGCCCGTACGATCAGCCCTGTAGGTGGATGCGCATGCTTTCTCCACGAAGGCACTTCCAAGCTTTTATAAAGTTGACTTGCCCTATTTTTGACGTGCTTTTTGCCCTTTTATGGCCAAAAGTAACTGATGTGCCAAAAATATCAGTTTTATGCTTTTCCCATGCTTTTTAGCCAATTTTTGCTATAGGCACCTCCTTCTGTCCATATTTACATGCCCAAAATAATAAGAAGCCCGGCCACACTTAAGTGATGTGTGGACCTGTGGACTCATAAACCCGTTAGTCACTTTATAGGGAAAAATCCCATATTGCTTAGGTTCTGTAGCTATCTTTTCAGGCAAAACGTTGCCAATAAATGTTCTAGCTTTCTTATGTGGAAAATCCCTGTTCGCACCTTGGTTCCTGTAAACCGGCCTTGGTCTTGAGACGAAACCAAAGGGCGGTGCAAAAACAAACTTGCACACAAAACACTGCAACACCTATGAGGACCAAGAAAAGGAAAACAAACGAGGGAAGCTAGAGTGCTCCTGCAAACAGTAGACAGACACCGATTGGCCCCAAAACGCAGTGGCGCCCCTTGCGGTATTTCTTTAATTGATTATAAGAGCTTTGATTACAATAAGGCTGGAAACTTAGCCGCCGTCACAGTAGAACTCCTGAAGCTTGCAAAGATGCTGCATCATGGCCTCTTGTTCACTCGGCATCCACAAACAATTCCAACTATTGTTCACATCAAAAGTCTCTTTCACATTGAGTCTTGCATACAGAAGCTTTCTCCCATGATCAAGGCTGCCACAACCATCCATAGCCCCTCACCCTATGAACAGTATCACACCCTGACACATCCACTGCTCCTGCATCACAACGACTTCAAACTGTTTCCCAAAAGAGAACTCGCATCACAGCACAATAAACCATACAATTGACACACCTGTACCAACCCTCTGTGCCTTACAAGGGTGCTATCCATCTCAGCCATGGATTCCCAAATCCCTGTCCAATCAGCAGCAGCAATGAAACACAGTGCCAAAACCAGGGCTGTTTACCATAGTAAAACCCTGTGCTTTCTCCATAACAAAGAGAGAGAGAGAGAAAGGAGCCTCTCGGCTTACGTGTGTGCATGTTCAGAGCAGCAAATCTCCAAGTTCTTCCATTTCCACATCATAGGTCACCCATGATGTGACGTATGTGTGCATGTTCAGAGCAGCAAATCTCCAAGTTCTTCCATTTCCACGTGCCAGAGAGAAAGAGAGAGATGCCTCAGCCCTGCACCAACAGACACACACAGTCTCTAAAAGCCCCTAAAATCCATTCTCCACACTGCCAATCCCCTTCTCTCACGAAGGCTTCTCTGTATCCTCCAAGCTGCACCTGCCCGAGTAGCCCTCTTTGCAGACCTTCCCGCTGCTGTCCAGCTGGACCCAACGCTCCCTGCTCAGCCCTCTGTTTTCTGTAGCCAACCACCTGCCTTCCCAAGAGAAAAGCTCCTGTGTACTGTAGCTGCAGCCGGCTCTAGTATGAAATGAAATGAAATGAAATGTTATATTAACGTCTTCAAAAAGGCCATAATGACCTATGAGACCAAAAGTTACATCATGGTGGATCTGATACAATGTCTGGATAAAAAAAAAAACCTAGAAAATGAAAAATAAAGATGATACTACTGGCACCTAGAAAATGAAACTGGAACTGGAATATAGTGAGGGGAGGGTACGCTATGGAGGTGAGTGGAATATAGTGAGGGGATACAATATCATGTGGGACGGAGGGGTACACTATGGAGGTGCCTCCATCTCATAATATGTGCCGCATCGGACACTGGCGGATCTCCTCAATATCCTCTGTGGTCAACACCCTGATTGGGTGTCCGGCATGCCTCGCAAGAATAATCCGAATCTGTCGCTGCAACCTCCGTCTATGCTGGGATGCCCTCCTTCGTAGTCGTGGGCGTCTGAACCACCCAAGCTCAGTCGCACGATCAATCAGTGTACCCCTGGTGTGGGCGGTATCCATGTCCTGCTGCTGCTGTGGTCCATCTGGCGCAGTGATGGCTGGACTAAAGAAATCTGTAATGTGCCTCTGAGTCTGGCTCTCTGTGCGCCTAAGCAGGCTATCTCTATGTCTCCGCAGCTCCAGCAAGAACAATCCCAAACACCTCTGGTCCTGGTACCCCATGACTCTGGAAAGTGGTCCAAAACCCTCTCTGAATAAACAGTGGAAACGACCACGTATCTCATAGTATGCAGTACAATGGCATATATAATGCAGCTCTGTCTCTGGCTCCCCATGGCATACTCGGCATATCCTGGCCTCAGCTGGTATACCTCTATATCGGCCAATCTCAATCTCAAGCTGGTGTGAGGATGTGCGAATCTGACCAATAGCGCATCGTACTGCATGAGACAAGTGTACATCCATGTAACTGGGTCTGATCACAAAACCATCTGCTGTGAGCTGAAGAAAATGCTCTCTGTAGAAAGCCATCTTCGTGCCCAGCTCCTCAGTCGGCTGTATCCATGTCCTCCTAATGTCCAGCTGAACTAAATCTTGACGGATGAGTCTGGTAATCTCTGTCCGTGTGAGAGTGAGAGAGGGTGCCTCCAGAGAATACTGGAAGGGAGGCAATCTGTCCATGCTAAAACCATGTGCCTGGAACCAAGATGTCATCTGTCCATACCAACAAGCCGTGTCTCCCTGCAAAGCTAACTGTCGGGAGGACTCCAGGGCGAGGCGTGCATATCTGTCTCGGGGGAGATCCCACAAGCCATGTATGTAGGAGACTGATCTCGTAAGAGCCTCAATCACCAGAGGGGTAGCCGCCAGCTCTGCTCGAATAATCTCATGAGGTACCACGGCCTTGGCTCTAATAATCCTAGCAATCATAGATACCAAAGGCCTCTCCATACCTCTCCACCCGCCTGCGCTGTGATGGCCCACTGAAGGTCCCCATATCTGCACTCCATAAAGCATAGCTGATGTCACTAGAGTGTCAAAAAGCCAAAGTTTCGTTCGAGGTTCCTGAAACTGAACCTGCGAACACATCCTCTCCAAACCACCCAGGGCTGCATGTGCTCTAGTCAATCTAGTCTCTGCTGCTCTCCTCATCGAAAACACTGGCCCATTGAATACTACCCCAAGATATGTATATGCATCTGTATACTCCACAATCTCTTGCCCATATGTAAATGTGGAAGCTGATCGCCTAACCCACTGTGGCGTGGTGTTAAACACCATAACCTTGGTTTTGCCAAGGTTGACAGACAATCCACTATCATGTGCAAACTCATGTAAAGCATCCAGATGACGCTGCATACCCTCAGGGGAGTCAGAGATCAACACAATATCATCAGCATATAACAATAGTGGGATCCATGTACCTGCTAGCTGGGCTCCTCTGTCCCCCAATCTCTCAATGTAGTCAGAAGCCTCATCCACATACATACCAAATAGTGAAGGAGATAACGGGCAACCTTGCTTCACTCCTATAGTGGAGTGAACCAAAGTAGAGACCCCCTCTGGGGTGCGTACCTGTCCTGCAAACAACTGATCTATATAAAGCCATAATCCCCCATATGAGCTCTGTGGGTACCCCCATCTCCTGTAATCGCCTCATCAATCTGGCTCTGGGCACTGTATCAAATGCTTTGCGGAAGTCCACAAAGCTACAATAAATCCGTCGCCCATGCGACCTGCCCTCCTCAATAATGGCCCGTAGAGTCAAGATGTGGTCAAGAGTAGAGAAACCTCTCCTGAACCCTGCCTGTCCCTCTGCTCGAATGCCAACTCTCTCTGCCCATCTACTCAACTGCTGCTCAAGAATGGATGCATACAATCGTGCTAGTGTGTGACCAATCATAATAGTGCGATAATTACCTGGCTCCATAGGGTCCCCTGACTTGAAGATAGGCACGATGGTGGACCTACTCCAAGTCTCAGGTAAGCCTTCGCACATAGCACGATTGAACATCACTGCTAGAAGCTCTGCCAGCATGTCTCTCGCATGAATAAAGTGCTCAGCGACCAATCCATCATGATCATATGCTCTCCCAGTCTTCATCCTATCAATGGCCTTCCTTACCATCTCTGCGGTAAAGAAAGTACATGTCTGTGGGCATGGTGCTGGCGGGTCAGGAAAAGGTGTCTGTCCAGGAACTGTATATAGAGATGCTGCATAACTACCCCAGACCTCTGTAGAAGTGATGGCCAAAGTAGGGGAGGACTCATGAAACAGACGCCAAGCCTCCCTCGAATCCTGGCTCAAGAACAGCTGGTATAATTCCTGCTCTAGCTGAGCAAGGAAGGCCCGCTTCTTCCTTCGCACAAGGCGTCGGAAGGCAATACGTGACTGTCGGTGAGTAGTGACTCCCAAAGCAACCTCCCGCTGCAGTCGGGCTCTGGTCTCTCTGCACTCCTCATCATACCAACTGTTCTGGGGCATACATCTAGAACGCTGTCTCTGTCCAGGCTGAGTATGTGGATATGCCTCTCTCGCTGCATCATGTAAAGTAACTGTCAGTATATGGGTCAACTCCTCCAAAGGTCTCCCTGGCTCCTCTGTGTACAGACGTTTATAAATCCCATCTGTGTAGACAGCATCAGTCTCTGAGGTAAAAGTATATCGAGTGTGATCTGCCCCTCGTGTCCTCTGAGCTGTGGTAAAGTGAAAAGAGATAGTCAATGTCAACAATGCATGATCCAATACTACCCCAATGGGCCGAGATCCAACTGTGAAGTCCTCAATGCATGAAACAAAGTTGGGCATAGCCATAACATAATCCACTGTGCTAGCACCATGTCTATGTGGAAAGCAAGTAAATCCAGCTGCTGACGGAAACCTCTGCAAGCCATTAAGTATGGCCAACCCATGTGCAGTCCCCATATCTACCAAATATCTCCCATACTCTGTGCACTCCACATCCTGTGAGCGTCTGTCTAATCCCATATCCAGAGTGTCCAGCTCTCTCAGCATCTCCTCCGAGGTATCATAAAAGGCTGTCTGGCGGTTGCCCGTCCGGGCATTAAAGTCCCCTAACAGGATGATGTCTCCATCCCTAGAGAACTCCCATATGTCATCATCTAGCACAGAGAAAGGAGACTGCCCTCTAGGTGCTGCATATGTCGATGTACTAGGAGCAAAATAGCATATGGCAATATACAGGAATCTGCCTGTGTCGGCCCTCAGTCTCACCCACATATATCTGGCCTGATCATCTCTCCGAACGATGTGTAGAAGCGGTTGCAGCTCCTCCCTGAAAAGAAATGCCACCCCTCCTGATCCTCTACTACTGTGTACCGATCTCGTCCCTACTCTGCAAGCTGTCTCCCATCTGTATCCTGTCACCTGTGGCATCATCTGACCAGGGGCCTGGTGAGTCTCCGAGTAGAAGACTATATCTCTATCTCTAAAGCTGTCCTCAAAGGCACCTACATCAAGTCTGAGGGATCCATTGCAGTTCCAGGCTGCTAGCTTTAATTTGGTCCCATAGGTCTCGCACCGTCATGTAGAGCGTCGCTCCACGATGACCACCCTCCCTTCTCTATAAAATGCTATCTTTCCCTTTTCTCTTGCCGCTCTAATCTCTGGCATAACTTCCTTCATATGTGCAAGCTGCGAAAGAGTAAGATCATCACCAAGAAAAATGCCTGTATTCTTTAAAGTGGGTCGTCTCTTCAAGAACTCCTTCTTTGCCTCAATAGAGGGGAAGCGAAGTATGAGAGCTCTTTCCTTTGATGTTTCCCCGTTGCCTCCGCTTTTTTTGCCCACTCTCCAGGCCTTTGCGTGGGCCGGACTGTCAATCCCCATCAACACCATAAGCTCTTTTACCTCCTCTTCAACTTTATCCCCGTCTTTAAGGCCGGTAATCCTCACATGCAAAGCACGTGTACGTCTTCGTTGTTCCTCTTCCAAAGTCATGTTGATGATTGTAGGTGTAGGGGTTGTTATCTCCTTACCTTTACCCTTCTTGGCGACCTCTATCCACTTCTCCGCTTCATCCATCTTCTTTTGCGTCTTGGTGATGACTTCCACCCATGAGGAAGTCTTTGCCTCGTTTTGCTTCTCTTCTTCCTTAATTGCCCGTACTTGTTCCTTGATAACCTTGAGCTCTTCTATCATGGATGGCTGAATTTCACCTTCTTCAAGTCCACCATTTGCCTTGGCCTCTGCAAGCTCCCTCTGAAGAGCTGAAATTACGCCTTTGAGCGTGTTGACTTCCCCGTGAAGGTCTTTGACTTCCGCTATGAGGTCCTCCTTCTCCTCTTTCCACCGCTTACCCTCATTGAATACCATTTGGAGAAAGTTGGCTTTCTCCTTCCACCATCCCTCCATCTCTGCCTTCCATTCCTTCATTTCCTTTTCCACATTTGTTATCCTCTTGTTTGTGACCATAAAGGACGCCTTCGTCGGGTTGCGCAAGGGGGAAGCCATGGAAGAACCGAGAGAGAGAGAGAGTTATGCTGCTGCCTTGGGGGCCTGAGCAAGGGTGGGTGGGAAAAGAGGCGCAAACAGCCTAACGGATAGATAGACTGGCCATTGCCAGCAGAACTGTGCGGCGTACAGAACAGCAGGCGGGAGGGGGAAGCGAAGCAGGCGGCGTTGACAGGGCGGCGGAAACGAGCCGGGCGAACAGCAGGTGGCGGCGGCGAGCAGGGGGGACAGCATGCGGGAGGGAAGGCGGCGAAAGCGAGCAGGGCGAACAGCAGGCGGCGTTGACAGGAGCAGGGCGGCGGCGGCGAGCAGGGCGAGAGAGAGAGAGAGAGAGAGATGGGGGGCGCAGGCAGGCAGCGGGAGGGGCGAACGGCAGGCGAGCAGGGCGAGAGAGAGAGAGAAAGATACTAAGCGGGAGGGGCGAACGGCAGGCGAGCATGCGAACGGCAGGCGAGCAGGGCGAGAGCGGAGAGAGAGAGAGAGAGAGAGAGAGAGAGAGAGAGAGAGAGAGAGAGAGAGAGAGAGAGAGAGAGAGAGAGAGAGAGAGAGAGAGAGAGAGAGAGAGAGAGAGAGAACACAGAGAGAGAGAGAGTGTGTCCACGTGCTGTTCAGCCCTGTGCGCCTGCAGTCCAGCCTGTCCAGCAGTCGATTGCAAAGAGAGAGAAAGCCCGCGTACTGCAGCCTGACTGCTGCGGTCCAGCCAAGGTTGATGTGTACGTACTGTACGTAATGTACGGTACGTATTTTTACGTTGTTCCGTACAGATAAAATTTTTGTGTACGTAAAAATACGTACCATTGTAAAAAATATCAATCTATATGGCATTTCATATCAAAATAAACATAAAAAGATCCAAATACATTTTAAATTGTGAGAGAGACCTACAAGACAATCTAATAAGGTCTTTGCTAATACGCATTTGATTAGTAATCACAAAACCCTTGCCGCATGTTGTAAAACTTGTTACTTCAGAAATCAAACATCAGATACCAAAACCATTTTTCAATCAGATGACAGAGATCAATCTTCAATCACCAATCACCACTCTTAGAAGTTAGCTCTATATAAACTGATGAATCAGTGTTCACACAACAAAAGTCTCGACTCTCATCCATGTCAAAAGGCTGCAAATGCATCAAGATTCAAAACAAACTGAATACAATGCACATACTACATAGCAAGCTGCAACACTACATCATAGAAATGTCCTCAAAAGGCCCATAAGGGCTAGTCCAGAGTCTAGACTCCACAATGAAACATGATCTAAGAGTCAAAACTCCTCATCGGATGATGATGATGACGATGCACCAGAAGAGAGCAAGTCCCCATCTGTCAAGACATTGCCCTCGTCGTCATACTCAGGCTCTGCCATCACGGGCACATGTGATGATGTGAAAGATGTATCATGAGATCCATGTGCTACATCATCATCTCCTGGCTCACTCTGAGTATGAATGAGAGTGACAGCCTCATTCGCCCGAGTCCGCTGCGTACGAACAGGCAGCTTCCCCCGACGAATGCTCCTCCGTCTAGCGCTCTCTGAATCTGCAGCCTCCTCACGCAAAGGTATCGCCAAAGCCCGTGCGCGTGACCTTGTGACACGACGATCGATGCTCTCCAACTCTCTATGAAGGAGTCGTATAATATCTGCCTGCTCGTCTCTGACACGCTGCTCCACGTCGCCCTCAGTAGAGGTTGGCACCATCTTCACATGGGTCGGATCTGCCTGTGGAAAAGCAAAATCCGACAAGTCAGAACCACAAGAAATGACTTATATTGAAATGTGTCAAAAGACGTACGACAGTTAAAACTTAAATATACCTGCTTGGGTGCCCCCAAAGCATGATAATCTCGCACGAGCTTCATGTTAGCTCGGCAATACACTAATCGCTCCAGCTGAGCGGTACTAAGTCGATTGCGGATCTTCGTGTGAACCAAGGAGTAGGCACTCCAATTGCGCTCACAAGCACCAGCAGAACAATCCTACGATCACGAATCACGATACGATTTCGGAGTCAAAACCCTTAATGAATCAAACTTTAAAGATGGATGCAATTGTGAAAGAGTCAAGAGTACCTGCGAGAGGATTCGGAGAGCAAGATGAGTCAGCTTTGGAAGACCTTGTCTTCCATAGCTCTGCCACCACGTGAGAGGAAATTTCGTCGCCTCCTCTCTCAAAACCACCGCTCTAGCAAAGGATGGTCCTAGATTGTTCATAAAACTCACCATCTCTACATCAACCTCAAGTTGCTCATCCTCGTCGTACATTATGTTGATGTACTGGTCTTTCTGCGTGAGCAGAGTGCTCTCACTAAACAGCTCTGGCTTCTTGTAGAAGGGATGAAGCAATGCAGCCATCCCATGAATGGGACGGCTCATAAATGTCCATCGCCGCTCTACAATAGCCAGGATGTCACCACGGCTACAAATTGACAAGCCAACATTCCAACAGTCATTATATAATATAACTTTAAACATATTGTTCATTGTTGCAATGTGCATATTATTTAATATTAATATAATCAACCAAGAACAATATCCAAGTGTACACTCACTGAGACTCCGTCAATGTCGTACAGGTGGCAATATGGCGCTTCATCTCCATGAAGAGATGATAGACCAGTCCAAGAGTAGAGCCTTCCATATCTGTGATTCGGAGGAGGACATGGATAGGCTGCAATGCCACCGTCAAGCTCTGTACCTCTGTCCAAAAGGCCTCGTCAAGCACTTTCCGCTGAATGTATCTAGTGGCCTCTGTCTGTGCATGGTGCATAAACCTCCATTTCGGGTCCACCACAGTTTGTAGTAGTGGGTCCCGCAATCTAAAAAGCCTCTGCAAGACCAAGAACATATAAGAAAACCTGGTCTTCGAGGGTCACACCATATCAAGTGCACTATGGCTCCTGAAGATGGCCAAAGCCTGATGTTTTTTTCGGAAAAATGTAGTAATCTTCATGGCATCTGCAACATTAGGTTGCACCCATGGCAACTTTCCAATATCCTCCATCAGCAGGTCCAAGCAATGTGCAGCACAAGGAGTCCAAGCAATGCGAGGAAACTCTGCCTCGACCAATTCACCCATACGCTTGCAATTTGAAGCATTGTCTGTCACCACTTGGACCACATTCTCTGGCCCAACATCCAAAATTGCCTGTCTGATGTGGTGATAAATAAACTCAGCACTGATGGATTCTCCTGCCTTTCCTGCATCCACAGCCCGCAAGAAGTATGTGCCAAGACATGAGGACACCAAAATATTGATAATGTGTCGTCTACGCATATCACTCCAGCCATCAGATATGATGGTGCACCCAAAAGACTGCCATCCTGCCTTGACAGGTACCAATGCCTTGTCTATCAAGGCTTTCTGCTCTTCAAGCATCGTGGTACGCATTTTGTTATACTCCACCCCGGACCACGAGTCTGTGTGGCCAACCTCTGCTATGGCCCTCACCATTCTCTTCCATTGATCAGTCCTCAGTACATTGAAGGAGATGTTGCACTCCACAAGAGTGCTTGCAATCTCCATCTCAGCCACTTTTTGTCTCTCTTTCACCCACGAAAGAGATGACACACGTGAAGGCAAAGTACTCTGTCTCAGCACATGTGCATCATCATCCTCATCACCCTCCTGCATGACACGGGCCCTCTTTCTGCCCCCTGTAGACTGGCTATCCTGTGTGGAAGAATCACCCATCTCCCCCACAAGCGCATCATGAAGTGCATCTTGAGTGTGCTGGCTGCCCCTTACCTTCTTTGAACCCTTTGCTGTTGATGAATTCTCAGCAATGAGCTTGTCTCTGATATCCTGCGGCACCTGCTTGCACCCACCACAATTGCCGGTGGTGCCAATACCTGTCAAGTGTATCACGACACGAGAAATTGTGCTCGTGAGCTCGAAGTTGCAATACTTGCACTGCCATCTACGCGTGCCAGAACCAGCTTGGGTCGGCGTATTAATAACACGGATGACATTCGTGTGCTCCTGCCAGTAGGGGTTGCATGGCTTCGGCATATTGGATCCTGGAAGCTATGTGACACAAACAAAGAGAGAGAAAGAAAGAAAGAAAGAAAGATTTTATTAACGTCTTCCAAAAGACCGAACTCGGCCTATGAGACAAATCGGAGTACCTGTATGGGGTATCCTCTGTCATCCCAACAAAATGAAAAAGTACTGAACAAAAAAAAAAGCTGAATCTGGGTGTGCGGGGGATGGAGCTCTACTACTAGGAGAAAAATGCAAAGCTATATGCATGGAGTATACAATCATGATATGCAACCTAGCTAGCTCCATCCTGTACCATAATGGGGGTATAGAATGGTATACATCAGTGAAGGGGGTGTCCACAGCTCCCTGAAGAACATGCCTGGGTGTGCTCTGAAGCGAGCCAGTCGCTCCGCACCCTCTCTGTGAAACTGAGCTCTGATCTCTGTCATCTCTCTCTGGTATAGGCGTGGTGTCCGAAAGCCAGGTGCCCTCTGTCTCCTGCGGGCTCTAAGTGTCTCTGCTCTCTGGAGAGTAATTCCCTGCCGTGTAGGGGCTGGGAGGGGGATGGATCTCTGAAAAAATGCAGTAATCTGTGTCTGTCTCCCCCCCTCTGGAGCTGTCTGAGCAGAGTACATACTCCAAAGGAAGAAAGAGAGAGAGAGAGAGAGGGAGAGCGTAGAGCATACTCCAAAGGAGGAAAGAGAGAGAGAGAGAGAGAGGGAGAGGGACCCCGGACTCGAGAGGGAGTGAGAGAGAGACGAGATTAATCATGTAGTACATTGGCAGAGAGAGAGAGAGAGAGAGAGAGAGAGAGAGAGAGAGAGAGAGAGAGAGACAGAGATGCATCATGAGGGACCAAGGCCATGAGCGAGAGAGCGTGTGAATTACCTGGTTGCAATGTGCACAGTGTGCAGAGACGGAGCGAAACAGAGCGCTGTAGGCGAAACAGGCGAAATTCCAAAACAAGGCCAAAATCGCACGGTGAAGGTCAAAAAGGGTTTTTTTTTTAAAAATAAACGTACGGATGGATCCGTACGCGTACGGATCCGTACAGTACGTTCTGTACGGTACGGATCGATCCGTACGTACGTACGGATGCAACCTTGGGTCCAGCACACGTGCCCGCCTTCCCTGCAGCCCGACAGTCGCTAGAGAGGAAAAACCCGTGTTGCTGCCTGACCAGCCCTCCAGTCTTTCCCACGAACAAAAGCACTCTTGCGTGGAGCTGCAGTCGACTTCTTCCAAAAGAAGACTCCCCCCAAAAATAGCGTAACTCTTCCCCAAAAGGGCCACGACCTTACAAAGGGTGTTCTTTTATTTTTAAAGGTTTCAAACATTTTGTCCCCTTTTCCACATGGGGTTATATAAAAAGAACCTTGTTAAAACCTTGAGTCCTTTTTTAACTCCCAAACTGATGCCATTCACACTGTCCACCATGTCAGTGTGCACACCTGCATACTATCAAGAGAAAAACATAGGGTCGTGAGTTTTCCGGACAGTGTGTGAAACACTGTTCAAGACTAATGAGGGGACCAAATTGGTGACAGAATACTAGGAAACATGGAACATGAGAGGAAGTATTTTGTAAACTTAACCCTTGTAGACCCATACAAGAGTGTGGTTCTATGCATTTATGGTTTTATACCTTCCATCGTAGGAAAAGGAAGCAATTTAAAAAAAATAAGGAGTTATATTAAATGGAAAATTTGGAGTTGTCCAAGGTTTATGGACATGTTTATAAAGCACGTCTTGTTCAAGATTTCATTTATGGTATTGTGATTTATGTCTTGGGATCATGTTTTATCTATGGCCAAAACGACTAAAACTATCTGTGGCCGAAAAGCTTATAACCATGTTCTCTGGAAAGCCATCTTTATGGCCTTCAACAGCTGCTGCTGCATGGGCTGAATCTGGCCGTACCTTGCTACTGAGTTGAAGACTGGTTGTAGCTGTTCAAAATACTATTGCTATCAGTTGTACCAAGCTGTTGTACTTGCTGACACTTGTGTACTAGGTATACCATGGCCTGAATCTTGCCATGAGACATGTATCAGTGAAAGATGACAAGGACCAGTTCAAGATTCTCCGGATGCAGGCTAAGAACATACGGTATTTTCAGAACTTTACGGTATGTGGAATATGATGAGGAGTCATTGTATTCTCCAACATGTATATGGGGGATAATCTGGCCATCTCCGTCAGGAGAAGAAAAGGCCCTCATTGCTTGTTCTTTGCAACATTTATCCAGGAGTATATAAAATACTCCTTGGGGTATCGGTCCATTATGGCTTCAGTGCGGTGTCAGATTTCTAGTTTGTGCATTTTCAAGTTAATGCCTGTGGATTTTGTGCTGTGACTTTCAAGTGTTCAATATAGCTTATAAATACCTTTAGTGTGCCGAAAACCTCAAGTGTGGTTACACCATCTTAGTGTTTTATACCTATTTGGAGGGTTGTAACCTACCTCCACGCAGATGACTCTTGTTTTTATTTATATAACATCAATTTTTTTCATAAAAGGTAAAAAAGTAAAATACTCCTGTCACTAGTGGTGTTAATTCTGCTGAATTGAGCTGATGGTAAACAGCTCAACGAATAGAATATGGAGAGTGAGACACACAGAGTTCAATGATGATGTCAAATTTCTATTCTTAAGGTGGATAAAATACTACTATCCAAATGTTTGGAGTTATGATTCAAATACAGTGGTCAAGGTTTAGTTGGATATGTTTTTCTACTTCTTTTGTTTAGTTCTTGAATCTTCAGGTTACTAGTTCTATTTGTAACTGACATGAATTTACTCTCACTTTCTATATGATCTTGTTCAAATGGATAAATTTGTTAGGTGTTGTTAGTGGTGTTATGGGTGATTCTTTTCAAGTTATTGATAACATTAGATGTTTTGTGGGATTGCCATGTCTCAGATGTTTTCAATGAGCGAGATATCTTCAACGCTTTTCAATGAGAACCCTTGCACATTTGGAAAGGTATTATTTCTTGGGGCTATTGATTCATGTCGTAATCTAGCATCCACATGTTCCTTAGTTTAACCGAGATGGAGTTCAACATGAACTAACTAATGCTATCTATAAGATACGTCTTTCCTCATCTGATTTCCATTGCACGCTCTAAGGTTCAAGCTTTGCAAGTAAACTTTTTCACAATGAGCGACCTCTATGGAGTTGTTTTCACTTCTTTGTTTCTAAACCATGGGAGAATGAGATCGTGAAGCAAAGTTTTATGGACCTTTTGATGTGTGTAATCACAGCTTATAAGCTACCCAATTAGACATAAGCCCCAAGATCCATGGCATGGGAGATGCCTGTAGAGTTTTATTGATTATCCACGTTTGGGTGCAGACGGGTGGATTGGTTGGACTCGCCCGTGTTTGGGTAGATACAGGTGGAGAGGCACGTTGGCCTGTGCCTGAGTTAGGAGTACTGGAGTACAAGCTTGGAAGATGAGAGATTGTTCCATGAGCAAAGCATCACTAATAGCATAGCTGCGAGCATCTGCTATATGCAACATCAATTCTGTGGGCATATAATGCTTCAAATACTTAAAGAATATGTCCAAAGACTTCACATCAGTCAATAAAATTCCAGAATCACTAGCACCTCCTAAAGAGACTTTCATGGGGAATCAAGAAGCTGCTTCGCAGCTTCTTCTTTCATGAAACTCAACCGATTAGATTCTTTAAAGTTATTTGTGTTCCAGGAACGAGTTTGATCCTATGATCATCAATTTTTACAAGAAGCAGTCCATAAGATAGCTCAAATGGAAAAACATCTAAAAATTCAGCAAGCAACTCATACAGTATACTCCGCTCCTTTGTATCTAGGGATGGTACCCTTGGGGATATTTGCAATAACCAAATACATGGCCAGGAATTTTTTTTTCTGAAAAAGAGACTTCTATTAAGTATAAATAAATATACAAGAGGGAGATTTCAAATTAAACAAGGGGGAAACTCAACCAATCCTGTACCTTGTGCTGCCGGTCCCATATGAGTGGGAGTGAAAAAGCCCACACTCTCATAAATTGGATGCACTTTTTCTCCATGGCCCTGGAACATCCCTGGATTCTGGCCCAAGTGGCTATGAGGATGTGGATGGTATCACTCCAAATCTTGCAAATACACTGTGAGTAATAAACCAAAGTGCCCTCAATGGCCTCAGTGCATCTAGCCTTCCAAATGTGCTAGGCTCTGAAATACTATCAATAATCTCCCATGCACTGTCCAACCTATGTGCTGTGGGGATGTATCTTGACTCTGGCTTGTCCTGAAGATGGCATTGCCAAGCAACTCCCTGACTGATCTTAAATGACCAGATCCTTGACGTTCTCTTCATATTTGAGCTATGGGTCCGTCGGTGTCAGCAACATGATAGCACCAAAAGAAATGTAAGCATCCTTCCTCATCCTTCTAAGGAGATGTTCTATCGTATCCAAATTCTCTGTGCTTCTGAGCACTCCCATAAGCCATGGTAGACTGTCTCTGAAGCTCCTGCAAATCTCGGGCATGCTTGGCTAACACCTACGACTGATCTCCACTGGTTGGTGGAAGGCCCCAAGTAGAGAAATCCAAATAAAGGAGGATCACTGAGCCAAAATCCCAGAGACTTGGGCCAATTAATGGTGGCTCCTGTTACCAAACAAAACAACTCCAAGGCTTCCCGAAAGGCACAAAAAACATGTGAGGCCCTCCAAAAACATTGCGGTATCATTTGCTAGCTTTGAGTCCAATAACTCTTCTGCTTTACGTAGAAGCAGAATGAGGCCCGAGACTCCTGGGGTAGCCCAAATGAACCTGCTCATAGCCTCCGCTACTATGAAGTATAGTAAGAGAGCTAGCAGGAAATCTGAAAACGCGTACCACGTCCCCCGGATTCCAAAATTGTGCTATGGGCCATATAGGCATGAGACCCCTCTGATCCAATCTTGGGAAAACCCGGATGGCAAGGGGTTGCTGCCTAGATTTTGCCCACTCTACAACTTCCCAAAATGAGATGCTGTTATCAAATATACTCCTTGGAGAAACCCTTTTGTGTGTGTCATGAATAACCCTTTGAAAAACAGGCTAGAACCTCATACTCAATGTCTTAGCTAAGATTTTATATGCAGATCCAAGTAAAGTGATGGGCCTCAACTGCTTGATGTTGTCTTATCCCCACCTTTTGGGATAAGGTGGATAAGACCATCCGGGGGGGCATTGTACCTATATGCCACATGTCCTGTAAAGCAACAATGATCTCACCCCAATATGGTCCCAAAACTGTATAAAAAAGGATGGGGAGAGACCATTATCCCCTGGGCATTTTCCTTTTGAAAGAGCTTGCTTGCAATGGATGTCTGAGCTCATCTTTCGAGAAAGGGGCATCCAATGAGAAACACATCATCTGTGATAAGTTTGGGCATGCACTCCCAAACTTTTTGTTGTGCAACATCTCTTGTGGAGAGGAAGCAAAACTTGATAAAAATCTGATGCAATACTCTTCATCTTAACTTGCTTAGTTTGAATCTCTCCCTGTGAGTCCTGCAAGTATCTCACACATTCCCTACTATGGGTAGGCCCATGTGCTGTTCGTTGCTTGGAGAACCAAGAAGGAACAGGACCAAAGAAGGGCTCGGATATTTGAAGATTTTATCAAGGATCAAGCCATCAAAGCCGAAAAAGTGGAAGGTGCTAAAGCCTATCTTATGGCCAAAGGAGTCACGATTGCAGAAGTATCTAGAGCTACCTGGTCTATTTCTCGTGGAGGAAACAGGGAGGCTATTCCCAGGCCTGCTTTCTCAGATTTAGCTTCTTCAAGACAGGTGAGGGAAAGAGCGAAGGAGCACTGGCAAGATGGACTTCAAGCCGGGAGAGAAGAGAGTCAAGTTTGATGCTTTTCATGGAAAGCAAGATACACAAAAAGCATTCTCTTTTGTTAAACAATTTGATGCCGCTTTTGGAGGGGATGACTAGTCCGAAAAAGTCAAAGCTTCGAATGGTTCGCATACATTTGAAGGATGTTGCCTTGAATCGGTGGCTAAAAGTGGTACAAGAAGGGACCAAGCCGAAGATGTGGACTGACCTAAAGACTATGTTCAACAAGAAGTTTCTGCCCGCAAACTTTGAAGCAGATGTGCAGAAGTTATCAGATGAGGTAAAGCAAAAAGTTGGTGAGAATGTGGCATCATACCTTAACAACTTTTCAGCAGTTTCTTTGAAGTTTACTTCTTATACTCCTATTCCACCACTAATGGAAATGCGAAAGTTTGTGAATGGACAACCAAAGCTTATGCAAGCAGTTTATATGGCTGGTCCAAAGTCTTTGGAGGAAGCTCAAGACAAAGCTTTGCAAGCCACTCAAAAAAAGCTGGTACAACTCATGTTCGTGTTTGGTACGTAGGTCTCGGCGAAGCCACCGGGGTCGGATCACAAGGAACAATATAGTTCCATGTGACCATTTGAAGCACATCTATGGTCTCATAGACCCCACCCCATCATGTGGGAAGCCTCTTTAAGATAGAACTCGATCATCTCGATAAACAGCCCATTTGCCAGAGTTGTGTGCTTCCATGAGTATCATTCTGAGCTTCCTTTGCTTCACTTGCAGGAATGCCTTCAAAACACCCAATGGGTCTATGAGACCGAAATCAGTACATTTGCCGGCCTTGTGTGTTTCCATGACATGTATTATTCCAAGCTTCCTTTGCTCCACCTGTAGGAAGCCTTCAAAAGACCCAACGGGTCTACGGGACCAAAATCAGTACAAGAAGTCCATGGAATATTGAATCATGGAAAAGACATGTTAGAAATAACAAATAATTATCCATCAACATTAGAGTGTGCAAAGGTGCAACAGTAAAATCTGGAGTTACATTTAGCTCGAGTAAAAGTCAAATCTTGGTGCTCAGTTTTACGTAATTTTGGTACCTATAGAAGGCTTATCAACTAAAGAAGAATTATGTTCTTGCTTTATGCTAATCACTTGTGTTCATCTCTCTTGCTCATTCTCTTATGTTAATCTATATGCTTAATCATCATTCTTAACCATCGCTTCTTTCCACCCAACCACCGGTTGCCCATCAAGAGCCGAGTCTCAAAAGAAGAAGGATGGGAGTGGGGAGAAGCCTCCACTATTTCGAAGAAGATTGTCCTTCAAGCAACATGAGGAATACACCAAAGAAGGGAAGTGTTTCCAATGTGGAAACAAGGGACATATGGCTACAAATTGTCCTGACAAGCCAAAGCAAGAAATTAGACAGATCGAAAGATCATAAGATTGACATCTTGCCAGGGAGATTGTCAAGAGGAGATTGCATTGGAGCAGTCTTGTACCATGAGGGCTATGTTGTGGTCTATGAAAGTCTTTGATGAGGATTTCAAGGATTGTATTGGAACAGAACATATAATGGAAATTTTGTGACGTTTCTTGTCATCAAGGAGGATTCTTTTATGAAGAAAACCTGTTTATGATTAAACAAAGGATTTGAGGCCAAAAGTAATCAATGAAGGCCATTACAACTCAAGCTTTGGAAAGCAACTCGCCTAGCAGATAACAGACATTAAGCTATATATTCGAGAATGTTTGGTTTTTTCAGATGGACAAGATTGGCAGACAAAAGTTAAAAGGATTATTGCACCCATTGAATGTTCTATGGGAGAGTATTGCTATGCATTTTGTCTTTGGATTGCCAAAGTCTTGAAATGGGAATGATGGTATATGGACCTCTTTAGGAAACCAAGAAGATCTACCATGTATGTCATCGGTTGGACCTTTCAGATCATGGGACGACACATAATGCCTTCCTTGATAGTTTATTGGAACCATGTACAGGTTATCCCCAAAAGATCTAGTATTGGAGGATCCACTAGGGGTGGAAGAGCCAGAGTAGATTGAGTTTCATTCTGTGAGAAAAAGAGGAAAGACAGTGGTTAGAAAGTTTCTCTTGGAATTCAAGAATTATTCGCTATTAAATGCCAAAGAAGTACTTCAAGGACTATCCAGATATACTTCGAGCTTATGAGGAAGTGGTTGGTCCAAACGTATTTGAAGTATAGATATAGACGTCTTGCGATCAAGACAGATTCAAGAGGGAGGGATTGTGCCTCTATCCTCTTCATTGTATATATATATATATTGGACTGGAATTGGTCATTATTTTGCTTATATAATGGTTACTTGGACATGCTTTAGTTTGGGTGGCAAGAATACCCAATAGCCCAAGGAGCAAGATTTGTATTTGGGTGGCAACAATGCCAGATGACCCATTGGACGGCAACGATGCTAGAATGAGATTTGTATATGGGAGGCAACGATGCTAGATGACCCATTGGACGGCAACGATGCCAGATATCTTGGACTTCACAATTGGGTGGTCATTGCAACCAGATGGCCTAGATGATTGTATTGGATTTCATAGACAGGCGGTCATTGCGACTAGATGGCCTAGATGGTTGTATGGGATTTCATAGTCGGGCAGTCAATGGGACCAGATGGCCCAGATGACTATTGATGAACTCTCGGTGGTCCAAGTGACCAGATGGCCTTGAGCGAATTCTCGGGCGGTCCTAGTGACCAGATGGCCTTCAGCGATAGTCAGAGCGGTTTCCCTCGGGAGCCAGATAGCTCAGCACGGTTTCCGATGAAACCACACAGGACAATCCATGAACAGAGGATCATTACTTGTGCATTGCATACTGATGTATGTTTGAATTTCTTTGACTTTCTGTGATATTTTTTATGTGTGGACAATGCTTGGATTTATGACATGTGATAGTCCACTGGGCTCCAGACTACTTGGCCAGTACCTAGAGTAAGTAGACGCGAATGTTGGCTAGCAACCCCTATCCTCCTGGCCACAGGAAGATCTTCTTCTTTCAGTACGAGGTGGGCGTTGATCCAGTGGAGGATCAGCACCTCACCGTGGTCCCGTTGTGGCTCCCTGCTCTTCCTTGGTCTTATTGGAAGCTCTCAGCTTCCATAGGGGCATCCTTTTGCTAGGTTTTAGAGGTACTGCCCCTCCCGAGCTCTCCCACCTCAGCTTCCGCTGCTGTCACCACCACTTCTGATGGTGTATCCTGGGTTTTTTGTGCTAGTTCTTGATACATCAACTATTGATGATCATATCATGCTTTAGAGGCCCGACGGCTCTCACTTCTGTTAGAGGATGGAGATTGCAGGCAGACCTGACCAATATCGGATTTGTCATCGACGACAAGGCCACATTGCTAGAGATTGTCCTAGATCTTGAGAAATTCCTTCCAGGGCTCCTCTAGGCCTCTGATGATGAGCTTACCTATAAGGGCTCTGCTTTGCACAGAAAGGCCGCCTCTATGGTGAGGCTAAATGATGAGTCTCCAAGCCAGCTTGGGCCGTGATGCTACACTCATTGGGAAGGAGAAGATCGCGCACTCTTTGGGGTGGACGGTCTAGAGTGATATAACACCATGCAAATGCGAATGGGAGCCACCGTCTCCTCAAACATACTAGCCCCTTCGACAGGAAGGCATTGGAAGAAATTGTAGTCAACTGGCTGCCCCAGCACCCTATGGGGGCCGCCTGGTGACTCTGGAGAGGAGCCCACACTAGAGAGGCAGCGGTGGTCATCTATACGGGTTCCGTAAAAAAATGGATCAAACGGCGGACTGAGCTGGCTGCTGTCTCTGCTCCGGGTCAGGCGTGGCCAAGGGGCGGTGGGAGTGCTTTCGAGAGGTGGAAAGAGAGGGAGGGGGGGGGGGGTGTTTTCGGGAATAGTTGGAGACCAAGAAAGCAGACTATCACGGGAAATCCTAAGACGCCAGCCAAGGGTCGGACGGTAGGTCGAAGCCGTGATGCCACCTCGCATAGAAGGCATGGGCTGTATGCAGTGCGACGGGGCTCAACTGCATGATTTTGTCCGAAGTTATAGGAGAATCGAACTCAACTCAACTTAGATATCTTACCTAGAAGGCTTGCTTGTAAACAGGTCCTTGAATTGTCTGCGTGCTAGGCGGCTACCCACAATCTTCTTGCAAACCAGGGTGGAAGCTTCCAAAGATGCCCTTTAGGTCCGCTTCTGAAAAAAGATCGGCAAGGGACGGTGACGGAGCGGCTGCCATGGAGTCTTCTTGGGGGTTCAACACTAGAAGAGGCCGAAACTTGCCAAGAGGAAAACTGCCTGAAAGCTGAAAAGCTGCCTTGAAGAAGCGCTGAAGGGGGGGAAGTGAGGAGGGGACACGAAGAGCAGGAAGGTAAGGGGAGGCTCAAATGAAGGAAAAGGAGCGGAGGAGGAGCGGCCTGCGCGAGGGACGTAGAGGTGAGGGAGCAGAGAAGCAGGGGTGGAAAGCAGGGAAAAACACCAAAACAGGGGCGCTGGATGGGGGAGGAAAAAGGGAGAGCAGGGCGCTGAAAAAGGGGGGCAGCACGCGGGAGGAGGAGGGAGAGGCTGATGCGAATGGGGGCTGGAGGGTGGGCGGGAGGCGGAAGGGGGGCAGCATGCAGGCGAGAAGGATGAAGAGGGTGACGGTAGTGAGGGGGAGGCACATCGCGCAGAAGGCAGGGTGCAGGTATGGGGGGGCTCACAGCTCTGCGTTGTGTAGGACCTACTAGGCCAAATATTAGGTAATATTGTGTGAAAAGCTTGTATTAAAGAAGCACAAAAGCTATGTCCCCTATCACTGAGAAGGAGATAGGTACAGTAGGAGATTCTGCCTTTTCATTAATGGAGGAATAATGCATGGATTTGAAAGGTTATTGCATAATAAATTTGGCTGGTAACTTTGGTACTTAGGCAAAATGGAGGAATAATGGATTGATTTGATATGCTAATGCATAATTAATTTGGCTGATAACTTTGCTACTTAAACAAAATGCAAAATTGATCTTCAAATGCGTGTCCACTATTTAAGCAGGAACTTAGACAAGGGAGATACAATAAGAAACACACGGATGACAAGAATGTATTAGAAACTTTGGCACATTTGAATGTTCTCCCAGAGTCTTCCACATCTGCTGGTGCCACTCTGCTGTCTCCTCGAACTTTCGAAGAACTTCTGAATGACAAGCATAAGGTACTTTGTGACAATGCCCTTGGATACTTCTTGAAAATAATTGTTTGCATTATCTTCTGTTGTGATCAATTTTGTAGATTCCAAACTTTCACACATCAATTGATGAAAGCTATTATTGGTAATTTCTTAGAGATTTCTTCGGTAAAACCCTCTCTTGTGAATCTCATTTTAAAGGTCATATTTGTGTGGTTTGGCTCCGTGGTGTCCTGCATACAAATGATTACAGAGGAAGCACCTTCCATGACTGGATGGGTGCAGGGCAAATAGGTGAGTACATGCCGATGGCAATGCCAACCCACATGCTCATGGCCTTGCTGACCCATATGTTCATTGCAACTTACAATCTTCATTAGGTGTCAATCACAGTGATTCTTACAAAAGCAAGGCAAAGTGAAAATAATCCCATTTTTGCAGTTTGATTTGGTACCCATTTTGAAGATTGCTCTGATGCGAATGGTGACACAAGAATCTGCAGTGTTGATGGGACAAGGAAAACATGAGGATGCTTTAGCACTTGCTCTTGAGGCAATAAAACAGGGTCAAAAAATTTTCTATCCAAAAGCTCCTTTGCAACTTGTTCCTTTATATCTCCTTGCAGTGCAGGTGATTCCTTGCAATTTTTTAGTTTTCAATCAAGAGCTTGAAAGTTTCAAGTACTGAGTCTCTAGCTTATGATGTTTATGTTGTAATACAATGTTTCTCAACTACAAAAGACCTGTCCAACTTGCTCACTGACAGACACTTCATTTCCTCTTTGTTACTTTCAGTGGTTTGTATATGACAGTTTGTGTCATTTTACAGAGTGCTCCATGCTAGAAATTTGTGCTCCCGCTTTTTTCTTTTCTTTTTCTTTTTTGCCTTTTTCCACCCTCCCTTCCTTTCCTCCGCTTCCTTGCCTGCCTCTTCCCCTTGGTTCGGATTGCTCCTCATCCGGGTTCAAGTCGGCCTTTTTCTTCGATTAGCATCATGGCTAATCAATCTCCCTCGGCCGGGCGAACCATTGTTTTTTCCGAAGCCAAGCTCGCCGTCCTCTATGCCGAAATAGAGAAAGACTCCAAAACAACACTCATTGCATTGCCAGAATCTTTGGATCTGACCCGTCCCGTCTCCAAGCTTGGGATTGGGTCTTGGCGGCTCTGGCCTCCGACCTCGCTCCACACTTTCGAGATGTCAAGTTGCTTGGAAGAGGTTTCTTCCAAGTGGATTTCATTCTGAGGATGCAGCCTCAGAGGTTTTGAAGGGCAGCCCTTTGCCATTGGGCCCGAGGAAGATATTCTTTCTTCCCTTTCCCCGTGTCCGTATCTCTGACTCTCTTTGTCTAGATGCTGACATCTCCCTTGAGATGAGAGAGATATGGAGAAACTGTGACGGTCCTGATCCTTGTCATAATATTGCGCTAGCTCTTGAGAGGACCAGCCATCATTATCATAGCACTGCCCTGTCCAAGAAGAAGGAGGCTCTGGACAAGAAGAGAGCTATTAGGCGTAGGATTGCTGCTCTTCAGAGGGAACATGAAAAGCATTCAAATGCGTCTTGGATTACAGACCTCTTGACCATAGTTAGAGCAGAGCTGCAGTTGGCCATGGACAAGAGGGCCGAGTTCGCGTTTCATGCGAACGAGGCTTTTTGGACTCAGATGGGTGGCAGATGCAACAAAGAGTTTTTTTTGCACACAGGCCTTCCCATAGCAGGGATTCTGCGAGGTACTTGCAGGATTCACAAAGTGAGGTTTAGATTGAGCCTGATAAGGTGAGGGGTATTGCTTTAGATTTTTATCGGTCTTTGTTGATTGCAGAGGTGCCCTCTCTTGAGAGAGATGTGGCACGACAGAAAGTTTGGTAGTGCATGCCCAGGCTCATTACAGATGCTGTGTGTTCTTCCCTGGATGCCCCTTTCTCGAAGGATGAATTCCTTCACGCACTGCATGCTCTTTCCAGTGGTTCATGCCCAGGGGACGATGGTCTTTCTCCCGCCTTCTTTATTCTTTTTTGGGATATATTGGAGATGCTATCATTGTTGCCCTTTAGGAAATGTGGTTGTCGGGTATGATGCCGCCATACCTCACGGAGGGGCTGATTCACCTTATCCCCAAGAGTGGGGACAAGACTGACATCAAGCAATGGAGGCCCGTCACCCTCCTTGGATCTGCATATAAAATCTTAGCTAAAGCCTTGAGTACAAGGTTGCAGCCGATTCTCCAAAGGACTATCCATGATACCCAGAATGGGTTCCTCTGAGGAAGGAGAATAGTTGATAACATCTTTTCTTTCTGGGAAGCTGTGTTGTGGGCAAAGTCTAGTTAGCAGCCTCTTGCCATTCTTTTGCTTGATTTTGAAAAAGCTTATGACAGAGTGGATTGGGATTTTTTGGAGGGCACTATGGCACACATGGGGTTTTCCCAAAACTGGATCAGAGGGGTGTCCTGCCTATACAGGGAGGCTCATAGCACTGTTTTAGCCTTTTGGGGGGGGCGGTGAGCGTTTTCAGATTTCCCGTTCCGTGAGGCAGGGCTGTCCCCTCGCCCCTTTACTGCACCTCATTGTAGCTGAGGCTATGGGCAGGTTTCTTCGGGCTGCCCGTGGTGTTGTAGGTCTCAGGCTGCCTTTATCCATGGAGGAAGAGTTTTTGGACTCTTAGTTAGCAGATGATATGGCGTTGTTCCTTGAGGCTTCACATGCTTGTTTATGTGCTTTCCGGATAGCCTTGGAGGCCTTTTGTTTGGCAGCAGGAGCTACTATCAATTGGCATAAGTCTGTTGGTTTTTGGATCAGTGATTCTCCTCTGCAGATTCGGGTGCAGATGTTGGTTTTACTTGGATTGCGAGAGGATGCTCTGCCAGATACCTTGGTTGTCAGGTGGGCGTTGACATCTCCCTTGCACAACAGTTTGCTCCAGTGCTCTTAAGCATTAAAAGCGAACTTCATCACTGGAGTAGGAGGAAGCTTGACTTGGCCTGTAGATCTTTGGTGGTTAACCAAGTTTTGCTACCCACGGCTTGGTTTATCGCTTCGTGCTGGATTTTTCATAAGGGCTGCATTGGCCAGCTTCGTTGCCTTATTCGGAACTTTGTTTGGTCAGGGCTTGATGGAAATGCACACACCAGGGCCAGAGTTGCTTCGAAACCATTATCAGGCCTAAGCAGAAAGGGGGAATGAATATCATTGACCCTGAGGTGCAATGTAAGGCTTTGCTTTGTAAGCTTGTTGTTAGGGGCTTTCTTCCAAGCACTGGCAGCAGATCACGAAGTGTGTCACTGTTCGCGGAGGTGACTGGACACTCAGCTCACGCTTTATTTTTTCGGATGCAGCTCACTGCTCCCCTTTATCCCCCCTGGTTAGGTCCCTCCTACGGGCGTGGGACTGCCTGAGGAGTTTTTGGTACACATCGCCCTGCGTTCAGCGGAGGAAGTTAACCGGCAGCCCATTCTGTGGAATGATTTGATCTTAGATGTGCATGGTAGGCCTCTTGGGGCAGCTATGCATATTCTTTGGATTGGCTGGGAGACCCTATGCCCCACAGTGCTGGCTTGGAAGAGGCTTCAGAGCCTCACCGAGGTGCAGAGATTGGATTTCACGCAGCATTTGAGAGGCTCTAGCTGGAGGATTGCACAGACACATGGAGAACCAACGATGCTAACATCAATAGAAATCAAAAGAAAAATGATGGGCTTGCTTTCCTCCAAGTTACCCAAGTACTCACAACTCAATCACACTGCCAAAAACAACAAAAAACAACACATGTTCCATTATTTTCTTCGCACAACAGAAACCTTATCCACTCTTTTCTTCACACAATCTTCACCCAAAACAGAGAACAATGAATGTAAACATGCAAGGAAGGAGTCATGAGTGCTCAAAGAAAAGGGAAGAAGCAAGATTGCTTCCTTGGCGCCAACGCCAAAAATGTTATGGCTTGGTTTTTCCCCCTAAAGAACTCTCAAGGATTCACTTAAGGAAGGAAACATGTGACAGCCATCATGGGGATACTTACCTTGCTTTCAAGCTCAAGATTCCCATAGCCTCTAAAAGCTCCTCCAGGGGTTGCTAGCTCCACTCTTCTGAGGCTCACCTCTTGCTGTCACCAAGAAGTTGTTGCACTGCCTTGCAAGGACCTCTCACTCTCTACACGGGACACATATACTAAGAATAACAAGCTAATCCTTGCAACTCTCTTTCTCACCCACACGAGCAAGGATCAACGAGTACACAAGAGCTCAATCAGCACAAAGGAGGATTGTGTCTTTGCATTATGAGAAAAATGACTTATATATAACTGGCCCTTATTCACACTAGGGTGTCCAAAACTTAAATAAATGACTTGGCTTGATGTACATGGTCTATGGTTGAGAAGATGACTTTTTTTTTTTTCGAGAAAAGATCCTTTCATTAGTTATATAAAAAACGCCCGTAGGGCTACAAAAGATCCTCTCTGCTCATAAGAAAACAGAGCAGAGAACAAAGCAAGGCAGCCAGGGAGACTCTCCCTAGGTGCTGAAAAGTACAAGTATCAGTACAAAGAACTGAGAGGCTATATCATACAATAGGAGGGGGAAAAGCCAAACAGGTGGCCTGTAGTGCCAACGGGGGGACCCCGCGTGTAGGGTATAGAAGGGGCCGCTGCGCCAAGTGGTGTGAAAGGCCTGGCGCCGCAAGATCGCCTCATCCGAGTCGCCCCGGATGCGGTCATACTGTCCTCGCAGGGTGTGGATCAACTCCTGCCAGATCCCCCGAACAGTCTCTGCTGGTGGCTCCAGTCTCCCCTCAAAGGCCCTGAAGCACCGGGCCCTACAGGTGAACCATATGGTGAGGCTGCTGAGGAGCTCCCATCGTAGATCCCTCTCCTGTGTCTAGCCGGCGGACGAGAAGTCGGGTGAAGGAACAAGGCGAGGGTGGCCCCTAATGAATCTGATGGCTTGGCTGTCGTGCTCCGTCTCATAGCCCATAGCAGGCCCTGACGAAGTCGACCAAGCAACGGCACCCCACGTATACATACCCTCTGGAGAAAGGGGGGCCAGAATGCGCAGCATCCGCAGCCAAATTTGTTGCGCTTGAGGGCAGTCCCATAGGCAATGTCTCTGTGTCTCCCTAGGGTGGCCGCATCGGACGCAGCCCGCCGGAAGACCGCTGTAGACCAGCCAGGTGCCAACTGCAGAGCCCCTGTGGGTGACCAACCACTGGAAAGTCGAGATCCTGCCTGCCTGTCGACTAGCCCAGATCCTGGTCCAAAAATCCTCCAGGAACTCCTGAGAGAGTCCCTGTAGCCGCCAGTGCCTCGATGCAGCTGGAGAGACCATCCTCCTCGCCGTCAAAATATGTCGCCCCAACCGAACAGTATACTGGAAAAAGGTGATCTCTGTGGCCTCAAGGGATGCATAAGGATCATGCCACTCGTACTCGCCTGGGTCCCACTGGAGCCGGGCCAAGGGCGCGCTGCATATGCCCATATGCGCCAATCAGAGTCCACATCTGCAGGGTATGGGTCAATATGCCACTTCCGAGAAGCGACGGCCACCACCCGTATCCTCTGAAAGATGCACTCTGCAACCAAAGGCGACTCCACCTCCACTCTCTGAAGCCTGCCCTCATCCTGGATCTCATAGTAGAGGCATCTGCCATCCTCAGTGCAAGCTCTGATAGCAATCAGGATCTCCAACTGAGTAAAGGCTCCCATCCACCGTGGGGCCACGGGCTCGAGAGGCGTGAACCACTCCTCTGTGCGTGCCTCCTGAATGTCATCGCTCATAATCAACCCCCCTCTGAAGTGACTCAGCCTCTCCACCTGGATCTCCTCTGGGAGACTGTAGAAGGCCTGCCAGTCTCCAAAACTACGTGTTGGGCCTGCCGCCAATGGTCCCCAGGCTAGACGAGGTCGAGAACCCGCATATGACCCTGCTCTGTGCGAACCGATGGGCTCCAGATGAGCGGCTGTCTGGCCCGCTCCTCATCATAGAAGGAGGTCTCTGAGAGAGCCCCGGTCTCAGCAACTCCCAAGCTCTCAGGATGCTCAAGGCAAATTTGTCCTCCCATCCTCTTTTGAGGCCTGTCCTCCTCATCTCTATGAAGATCCATCGTATCTCTAGTGCCTAAGTGCCCCCTGCTGGGGGAGCCCGAGCTTGCAGCCGCTGCAAAAGAAACTCTTTCCAAGGCTCAACGCCTGGAAGCAGCCCCTGAACAATAAGCTTCCCCAATAAGGCTCTACTCTGATCAACTGGATCTATAATGCCCAAGCCTCCCTGGGCCAACGGAAGTGTAATAACTGCCCAAGCAACCTTTGCCCGGGCTGGCTGACCATCCCGCCCAGACCAAAGAAAGTTCCTGATCAGCCTCTGTACCTGGCTGATACAAGAGCTCGAGAAGATCCAGCAAGACGTAATGTACCACATGGTCGCTAAAAGCACCTGATTTGCCACACCACCCTCCCAGCCAAGGATAGCCGAGCTGTACTCCAATACAAAAGCTTCCTCCGAATGCTCAGAAGAAGCGGGGCAATTTGCTGCTCCGGTGACAAATCTAGTCCAATCTGGCATCCCAAATATCGCACTGCTGTGCTAGGAGGAATCCATCTAAAACCCGGGTCTAGGCTCCATGCCGGAGTGGGAGCGCTACTGATCCAAAAGGCCACTGTCTTGCGCCAATTGATCAATGCTCCCGAAGCTGCACTAAAAACCTGAAGCGACTGCTCGGCCCGCTGAAGATTGGCCTCCTGGCCATGCAAAAATAAACTCGTGTCATCGGCAAACTCAGCATCGAGCAGGTCCTCCCCCCGGACTGGGAGCTGGAGTCCTCTCAAACCAACCTCCTCTGCCGTCAGATACATGCTCATAGCCTGAGTAAAGAAGAGAAAAAGAGACGGGGCGAGAGGACACCCCTGACGGACTGATCTGGTCAACTCAAAACTCGGCCCCCGTCCTCCTGCAATCAGCACCTGGCTACGAGCTGTGGAATATAGAGCCGCCACCCCTCGAATCCAACCTGGCTCAAAGCCCAGGCGAAGCATAGTGCCCTCTAAGAAACCCCAATCGACTCTATCGTATGCCTTCTCAAAATCGAGAAGCATCACGACCAAGTCCTCACCAAGAAATCTAGCTCGGGCCGTCGCCTCCCAGAAGGTGAAAAAGCTGTCAAGGATACTACGCTCCTTGACGAATCCTGTCTGGGTAGCATGAATCAACTCCCCCAGGAAGGGCTGGATCCTCAAACTCAAGGCCTTTGCTAAGACCTTGTAGACAGTATTGAGGATCGTAATAGGTCTCCAATGCCGAATATCATCTGATACTCCCTCCCCCTTGGGGATAAGAAAGATCAAGCCCTCTGAAAAACTTTGTGGCATCACCCCACTGTCCAAAACATACTGAAAGCCCCTGCGGAGGCCTGGCCCCAAAAGGTCCCAATAGCGCATAAAAAAGGCAGGCGTCAATCCGTCCTCCCCTTGGCAACTATGGCGCGGAAGGGCCCTCAAGGCCTCAGCAAGCTCAACCTTTGAGAGAGGCTCACCCAGAACTGTACGCATACGATCTGTGACCCTCCTCTGCACATGGGCCCACACAGTCTATTTGCAAGCATCCCGAGCCTTAGTGGCTGGCTCCGTTGCTAGCTGGTCTCTATAGAACCTAGTGGCAATGGCTCTGATCTCCTCGGGCTCAGTAGCTACCGATCCATCCGGTCTACTAAGCTGGCGGACTCCTGCTCGAGCATGGCGGGGCCCAGTAATCTCAAAAAACTCCCCAGTCACTCTATCACCAAGCTGCGTCCACTGAGAGGCCTGGCGGCGATAGTAAAACTCATGTCTCTGCTCTCCTGCCTCTCTAACCTCCTGGCGTGCCTGGCTCAGCTGGGACGCCACCCACTCACATGTAGGCTGCTGCTTCTGAAGGCGCTGGAGCGAAGCAAGGCTACGTCTCAGCCGACGCTCCCGCTCGCGAGCCTCTCCCAGCCGTGTCAAGGCTGCAGCGTGCAAAAAAGAGCTGAGCTCGATGAGTCCCTGGGCACACTGGTCTGCTGCATCGTGGTCAGAGCTCTGACTATCATGCCATGTCCTCTCAATGTCCTCAGCGAGACTAGGATCGGTAAGTACCCTCTCTGGGATCCTCAACTGCAAGCTGGTCTCCCGTGTCCTCTCCTCAAGTGTCAAAATAACTGGTGCATGGTCTGAAAAAGAGGTGCCAGCGAGAATGCCAATGGAGCCCCCTCGCTCCCCTAACCTGTCGCCCACATAAAAGCGATCAATCCGTGATAGATTAGTCCCTCCCTGCCGGCGATCCGACCGAGAGAAACTAAGACTGTCCTGAGAGCGGGAGAAGGCCTCATGCTGCCATGTATCAGTGATCCTCAATGTCATGCAAAATCGCTCCCAAGCTGCAAGCTCCGTACCGTGCACTGTAACATGACTGCCTCCCACCCTATCGGCCGGGTCCTCAAGCATGTTGAAGTCCCCCCCCGACACACCAATGTGCGGCCTCTGGCAATGCATCCGTAACCTAGGTCCAGAACTCTGCTCTGGCACTAGCATGGTTGGGCGCATAGACATTGAGCACGCCAAAGAGCTCATCATGCGTCCTCAGAATGAGATACTGTGCTCTACCAGGCACAATGATCCCGTGATCCACAATGGCCCGCCGCCATACATCCGCAATGACCATACATACACCTCCCTGCCCACCCAAGGGGCCAAACCCTGCAGACCAAAAGGTGTCCCATCTACCAGGCATCATCGAACCATATCTCCGGATCCTGCTCTCACCCAAATGGTGCTCCTGCATCATCAAAATATCAATAATGCCCCCAACCAGGCATCTCTGAAGCTCCTGCCTCAAGCAACCACGATAACGTATATAATGTGCACCGCCAAGGCCCTGTACATTCCATGAGATGATCCTCATGGATGACCTGCTGAGGTGGATGCTATCTCAGCCGTACGGCGGGCCTTCGCAAGCGGCTTGGATGGAGAATAGTCCCCATCCGAGCGGCTACGAATCTGCCCACCCGGTGTGCTGCAAGAATCTCGGATCAGGCGCCAGTTGGCTGTGTCCCATGGCGATTGCCTCCCGCTCAGACAGAGCACCCTCGTGTATGCATACATATCCAGGGTTGCGTGCTAAGTCTAACACTATGCGAACGACCAAATGTCGAATCCCTGAGGCATCCACACTCCCGGGATCAATGAAAAAATGAGCCAACTCCCATAGTCGGGCTATCACATCTGTCACCTCCAGATCGCTCACATGGTGAGAAAACTCAACTGCCTAAGTCTTCAAAGTGCTAAGAGCGAGCTCCAGAGTCCACTCCCGGGCGCATGGGCCACAGAGAGGGAATGAGAAGGCCACCGCTGAATCAAGTGCCTCCTCCCCGCGGGCCGGAGGTATCACTACATGCACTCTGATGGGTGCTGGCTCATGGGGGCCCTCTGCTCCAAAAAGCCGTGTGAAGGAGTAATCAAAAGCCTCCGAGCGCTGTCTAGTGTCGAGACGACTGCGGATAGAGGATATCTGTGAAGCCCGAATCGGCATGGTAAGTCTCCTCTGCGGTGCTCGAGCAAGGTCGGTGCTCAGAGCCCTCCGGACTGCAGGTGAACGCCAGGGGACTGCCAAGGCCTCCCGAGTAGTTGAGGCGAGTGGGGGGGGGGGGGGGGAGAAGGGGGTGGGGGAGGAGCCGCTGCCGAAACCGGAGCGGGGACGGGAGGAGGCGAAGGCGGAAGCGAGGCGGAAGGGGGGGACGGGGGAGGGGGGGCTGGGGGCGAAGGAGGGGGTGCTGGCATCTCCTGGTCCTCAGTCGGCACTGGGGTCTCCTCCTGTAGGGAGCAAAGCTGTTCCTCACGGGAACCCAGTGATGTTGAGACTGTGGCTGTTGCTATATCGGTCTCTGGGCGTGCTGCTGGGGCTGTCTCCCTCGACGGCGCCCCTTTCCAGGCTGCCACTCCGAGGTCTTGGTCCCGGAGGTTGCCTGCCGAGCCGCATCTGTGGGCGGGCCATCAGGGGCCTGCTCTGCTGCGGTACAGGTCGGGGTCTCTTGCGAGGGCAGGCAGGCCTTGGCCAGGTGGCCGACCTCTCTGCAAATAAAGCACTGGTTCGGGAGCCCCGAGAACTCCACTCTCTGATCAATCCATCCCCCCCCTATCCGAGGTAGCTGAATGACCTTCGGAAGGGAAGAGATGTCAGGAACCAAAACTCTGACCGAAGGTAGCCCAGCTGCTCTAGCCACCAGTGAAGCTGCAGTGGGGCCAGTCCCGAGCACCGAGCCCACCAGTGCTCCTAGCCTCGAAAGAAGCGGAAGGTACTCGCGGCGGAGTCCAGGGAAGCAAACTGTAACATGGAAAAGGCGCTCTCCCTGCTCGGCCGCTGCTGGGTCAAAGCCATGCTGCCAAGGTCTGAAGAATGTCCGAGCGCCCCTGATGTCAAGGGGACTCATGGCTAGGGCCTGGGCCATGCTCTGGGCAGTCTCGAACTCGATCTGGTAGTGTCCACGGCCCAGTAGCTGAACGTCCAGGATCTTGCCCACATCTGCAAGAAGGCGGGCTTGGAGAAGATCCCGGATCTCCCCTCTGCTAGGGCGAGTGCCGACTATACGGCAAATGGTGGAATGTGCCTGGAGGCGTTCCACCTCTGCGGCGAGGCTCGCTTCCTCTTCTGGCGAAAGAGAAAGCCTGATGGGGGTATCCTTAGGGGCGGTCGAGGGGGCTGCGGAAGAGTCCCTCTGAGGCGGGGCGGGAGGAGCCTCCATCAGAGTCTGAAGCTATGGCGAAGGCGGAGCGAATGCGGAGAGACTTGCAAGAACCTAGCTGCACACAAAGGGCGGAGGGGGAAGGCGGAAGGTTAAACAAAAAGGAAAGAACCCCCTGGGGGCGGAAAAAAAACCCAGAAAAAAAGAAAGGGGAGGGGGGGGGGGTTAAGGCGGCGAAGAAAGGAGAGGAAGGGGGAAAGAGAGGGCTGGCGGAGGGGGTGGAAAACCCTCGGGGGGGGGGGGGGGGGGGGGGGGTGGGGTGCGGAAGCAGTGTGAAAGGAGAGGAGGGGGGAAAGCGAGGGCTGACGGAGGGGGGGGACGAGGCGCTGAAGAGGGGAGGGGGGCGCGATGGTGAGAAGATGGGGGCGGGCTTCAGCGCGAGAGAGCCAGGCGGAGGGGTGGCGCAGAAGCAAGGGCAAGCGGGGGGGGGGAGAGGGGGGCGCGTGGGTGGGTGAGGGGAAAGGTGTGCAGGCAGCGCGAGCAGAGAGGGGGGGGGGAGTGCGGGAGCTTGAGCGAGCACTAGTATCGGTTGAGAAGATGACTTGATTAGGTCTCATTTTATTTCATAAAAAGCATACAAAATATCTTGTATTCTTGCCCGTTTGATGTCCTCCCTCTTATGAGACAAAAGCTCAACAAAGGTGAGGTGGTCTTATAAAGATGGAGTTGCTCAAAGAGATTCACTAGTGTGATAACATGGCTTATCCATTGGTTACAATGTGATGAGAGCCATTGGTGTGATAACATGGCCTACCTATAGGATACAATGTGTTGAGAGCCATTGGTGTCATAACATGGCTTACCGTGAGGAGCTGAGATCAATGGTGGTTTTTGGGTTGGATCCTCACCCACCCTGGCTTGGAGATGAGTTGAGTCTTCTCAGTGGATTTCCCACGATGCCTCGGTTAGATATTTGGGATGTGAGGTGGGGATTGATATTTTGCCAAAGCAATAGCTTGCCTCTCTTCTTCGGAGCATTTGGAAGAATCTGCTTTATTGGAGCACCGTCCGTCTCTCCCTTGCTGGCCGAGGGGTAGTGGCCAACCAGGTGCTCACATTACCTCTTGTTAGGCATTCTCCCAGATAGGTGCAGAGGCTGATCCAGAACTTTATTTGGGCAAGGACATGCAATCATCCTGCAAGGGCCAAAGTGGTGTTGAGGGTTATTATTCAGCCCTGTCATCGTGGTGGGTTGGGCATCATTGATTTAGCTATTTAGAGAAGAGCCCTCTTGGGCAAGTTGCTCGTTTGAGGCCTTCAATGTCACCGTTTGGTCCCTTCACCATTCTTGATCAGTGTTTTGGGGCAAGCCCACACGCTAAAGAGAACCAAGGTGAGAACGGGGATTTTCCATAGAAGAAAGTTGAAGCATTTACGGCCTGAAAGATGACTATACAAAGCATGAGCAACATGGGATTTTATTCATTAAAGTGACTTACAATGTTTGTAAGTCAACGTGCTCACATATCATTAATGATGGGTTGGACATATTATTTTGGGCATGAATAGGTGGACAGAAGGAGGCACCTAGAAGAGTAAACTTGGGCTAAGCTGGAAAAAGTATAACAATTGATATTTTGGGCCAACCCAGCTACTTTTGGCAAAAAGGGAAAAGCACAACAAATATAGAGCCGGTCGACTTTATAAAAAGCTACGGGGGGCTTCCCTTTTGATCATCAGCAGGCGCTCACATCCCCTGGTCAGCAACATCTCTTTCCCTCTCTCCTACAGAACTGGCCATACAGCAGGCGCAGCTGCTGGTCCTCAGGCGTTGGCCATTTAGAGCATATTCTCTCCTTCTGCTGTGCGCTGGTTGTACACAGGCGACAACAGCTGATCTGTTTTCTCTTGAGTGTTGGCCGTACAGCAGTAGCGCTGTCCTCTTATCTGCTGGCCGTCCTCATGTATGTTTTCCACAGAATAGGCCGTACAGAACTGGCTGTACAGCTGCTGGTTTTTTCTCTCTATTCTGGCCGTACAACGGGCTGATTTGGGGGTGTTGTAGAGACAGATTTTGGACAACCTTTGGGGCTGTTTTGTGACAGCTTTGGGCTGATTTGTGGCCTGTCTTTTGTGAAGAGGGACAAGCTTGAGTATTGTATATGCTCTGTGAAAAGTTGCTGATGCTTTGTGGAAAATTTGGTGCTTTCTGCACCCTCACCTTGGATTCTTGTAAAGCTTCTACTGAATAAAGAAGTTCCTACGAGGGGCTGGCCGCTCCGGCTCAATGTGGTGTCTTTATATTTTTGTGGCTTGCTGCTGTGTTCATACTTTATTTTCATACTTGAAGTGTTTGTCTAGTCTTCCGGGTCCCCGATTTCAGTTACATTCAGCCAGGTGGTGAGCTCTGGAAGGCTTTCCTCCTTGCTCGGATCTCGTCCCATGCAAAAAGTAAGCATGCATAAAAAGTATGCCTACTCTCTTCTGCCAGCTACATATGGGCTTTTAACTTCTTCCTGATCTGTTTACAGCTTTTGTTGTTGTTGTTGTTGTAACTGTTTTCTTACAGCATTTTTTGATCCATTTGATCTTAAAAGAAGACTTGGCTGCCACTATTTTGTTTAATATTTTTTTGATGCGTCTATCAATCCAATTTTGTGGCAATTTCTGACATAGTGTGAGGAAATCATATTTACCACACAGTCATAATAAAGTTATTGTGGGGACTGGACCGTATAGCAACTCAATAAAGAAAACTGAGTAATGCAAGCGCAACTAGAGAGAGAAATTGTTGACTATGATAAGTCGACATTAAAAAATCATTTCATGTTGTGTTTAGGTTTGCTTATCCTTAGGTAGAAGTACACAATGCCAGGAAATGTTAGGGATTGCATCATGGATATTTCTTCAAGGACCAGAATGTATAGAAAATTATGAGACACAAGCAGAAATTTCGCGACTCTTTGGTCAATTATATGTGCTTCAGGTGACAACTCAGTACAATTAGATACTCTTAGTCATTATCATGAATTCTAGATTTACTTTGGTAGTTGTGTAAATACTTGTTGCTTAGGTCAACATGATCTCAGCTTGCAAATCTGGCTTTGAAATACCTGATATTTTAGTTTTGTGTTGTGATCATTCCTCTAGAATAAGCTGGAAAATGCTTTGCAAGCATTTGCTGAAGAGATTTACTATGTCTCCATGAAACATGGTGTTTTAGATATCCGTACAAGCATAGGGTTTTACAACATCTTCAAGGTGCTCAAATCTTTGGTAAGTGTTTCTAGAAGATGTTTTGAAAAATTCTTCTGTTGCAAGCAGAAATTCAATGTCATTGGCATTCTTATAATTTTCCCTGAGGCTATGCTTCTTTTGACAGTCATGAAATGCACTTTCTATGCGACAAGGTAAAAGACGTGGTGACTCCATAGGCAACAACTTTTGCATGATCACATGTCAAAGAGACAACCCAGTTTTGATAAAATTCTACATGATATGAAGCTCCTGCTTTCACACAAAGTAGCTTCCTGCATCCGACTATGAACCCAAAAGCCTTTGCTATAACCTAGAAAAGGCTGGATGAAAAGTCTACAACCGTGAGCCACCTAAGGCCCTAGTTGATAACATGCTTGATCTTTTTCTTTGCTCCAAGTTTCGCTTTTTTGGAGGGGTGGTGGTTTGTGGGGGGGAGGAAAAAGGGTGTGTTGTGTAAGAAACGCACACACCAACTTCTCTTCATGTCCAGGAATCAAACCTTTGTTGTCAGCTTGATGGGAGGTTGTTATAACTACTTGGCTAAAGCTTGGGGACAAAAGTAACCACAATAACCTCCCTGTTTGGGGTTTTGTAAAAGAAAAGAAAAGATAAAGAGTATATGGACTCTTATCTTTATTATAAGTTTGAAACTACTAGAATTGGTTCGCTCCTTCCCATGGTGTCATAGAGCCCACATTACATGGCAGCTTTAGATCCAAGAGATTCTCTAGACACAGGATATTCCCCCACAGACACAGTTTACTCACGGATCACATGTAACATATTTTCCGTCTCATTGACTCCAGTGATGATATATGCAGCCCCCTTTTGGGCACAGGGATTATCCTCGGCAGACTAGCAGAGCAGATTGAGCGGCCTCTGATCCTCATGCTATCATGGATGATTCGCAGCAAACCATCTGTCCCATATCATATCATTCGAACGGAGTTTTCTGCATCCCCCATGGTTATAGAGGCACTCTTCTAGACAGTTACCTATATATATATAGAGAGAAAGAAAGAAAGAAAGAAAGATTTTATTAACGTCTTCCAAAAGACCGAACTCGGCCTATGAGACAAATCGGAGTACCTGTATGGGGTATCCTCTGTCATCCCAACAAAATGAAAAAGTATTGAACAAAAAAGCTGAATCTGGGTGTGTAGGGGATGGAGCTCTACTACTAGGAGAATGCAAAGCTATATGCATGGAGTATACAATCATGATATGCAACCTAGCTAGCTCCATCCTGTACCATACTGGGGGTATAAAATGGTGTACATCAGTGAAGGGGGTGTCCATAGCTCCCTGAAGAACATGCCTGGGTGTGCTCTGAAGCGAGCCAGTCGCTCCGCACCCTCTCTGTGAAACTGAGCTCTGATCTATGTCATCTCTCTCTGGTATAGGCGTGGTGTCCGAAAGCTAGGTGTCCTTTGTCTCCGGCGGGCTCTAAGTGTCTCTGCTCTCTGGAGAGTAATTCCCTGCCATGTAGGGGCTGGGAGGGGGATGGATCTCTGAAAAAATGTAGTAATCTGTGTCTGTCGCCCCCCCTCTGGAGCTGTCTGAGCGTGTAATAATGTCTCTCTGTGGCGCTGTATGTCTAGAATGTATCTCCCCAATATGCGCTGGTCTGCTGCCTCAAAGATCTGGCGTAGGGAATGTGGCTCTCTGAATAAAATGGGATATCTCTCTCTGATGGCTGTATATGCTCTGCATCTGCATACATAATGCTCCTCACTCTCCACCTCCTCTCTGCACAATCTGCATACCCTCTCCTCTCGGGGGATCCGTGCTGCTCTGCCAGTCTCAATCTCCAATCGGTGTGATGAAACTCTGAGCTGACCGATAGCCACTCGGGAGCCGTGTGGTAAAAATCCCTCCATGTATCTAGGCCTCTCTATAAATCCATCATCAGTGATACTCATGAAGGGATCTCTGTAGTATAGCATCTTCGGTGGAAGAGGCTGTGTAGGCGATATCCATGTCTCTCGTGTATAGAGCTGCCATAGATCCTGTCTCAATACTCTGTTCCTCTCACTATGAGAGAGACGGATATGTGGTGCATCCCTGTCATACTGGAATGGTGGTAGATGATCCATGTCTAGGCCATGCTGTGAGAACCAATGTGTGACCTGTGCATACCATGATCCTCTGTCTCCTGCCTCAGCCAGCTGTCTAGATGCCTCAAAAGCTCTATATGACAATCTGTCCTGTGGCATCTCTTTGAATCTGTCTAGCAGGCATATAGTCTGAAATATAGCCTCTACCATCATAGGAGGCGCAGCAAACTCTGCTCGGATAATGTCATGAGGTACCGACGGTTTGCTGCGTATCATGCGTGCCATCATGAGGGCCTGTGGTCTCTCTATCTGTGTCCACCAATGGGTAGGAAGGCCTGGCGCCCATACCGCTGCTCCATACATCAATGCCGGTGTGACTAATGTGTCAAATAGCCACCCCTTCGTCCGGGGCTCCTGAAAATGCGCCTGGTGGCACTGTCTCTCTAGCATAGCCAATGCTGCATATCCCCGTGTCAATCTAGCTCTGGCTGCTGAACCCATGGTGAAGCGTGTGGCTGCTTCAGAGAAGGTAACCCCTAGGTACACGTATGATGTCACCACCTCCACCTGGCATCCTGCGAGAGTGAATGCCAGCTGACTCCTGCCCTGTCTCGATGTATGAAAGACCATAACCTTGGTTTTCCCAAGGTTCACAGTAAGACCCCTTTGTGTGCAGAAATCATCGAGTGCATGTAGATGCTGCTGTAGACCACCTGGAGACTCGGACACTAATACAATATCATCAGCATAGAGCATAATATGTACTGAGGTACCTGCTAAATCAACTCCATCTCCGCCTCCCCGTGTAATGAAGTTAGCCACCTCATCAATGTATAACCCAAATAGCGTGGGGGAAAGTGGGCATCCTTGCTTCACACCAATGGTGCTAGCAATAGTCTTGGACATACCTCCTGGACATCTGACTTGCCCAAAAACCTGCTCATATAATGCATAGATGCCCCATGTTATATCTGTTGGTATGCCAAGAGACTGCAAGCGCTGAAAGAGCCTCTCTCGTGGTACTGTGTGTCAAATGCCTTGCAGAAATCCACAAAGCAGCAATAGAGCTTTCTCTTCCTCACTCTGGCCTGATCAATCATACATCTCAAAGTGAATACATGGTCAGTGGTAGAGAAAGCTCTCCTGAAGCCTGCTTGCCCTGATGAGCGTAAACCTGCTCGCTCAGCATATAAGCTAAGCTCTTGCTCCAGCATTGCACCATAGAGTTTGGCCAGCACGTGGCCAACCATAACCGTCCTGTAGTTGCTCGGATCGAGCATATCCCCTGTTTTGTGAATCGGCACAATGGTGTGCATCGTCCACTCCGCAGACAAACCCTCTGCTAGTGCCCTGTTAAACAGGTGTGCAAGAAAAGGAGCTAAAGAATCTACTGCATATATGAGATGCTCACCCTGCAGGCCCATATGGTCGGCGGCCCGTCCATGCTGTAGGCAGCGGATAGCTTCGTGTACCATCGAGTGGGTAAAGAAGCTAGCTGTGGTAGGTCGAGGCTCCTGTGGCTGAGGTATAGGTGGCTGCTGTGGGGCATGGTATAGGCCCTCTGCATATGTGTGCCATGTCTGTGGGTTTGCAATAGGTGTCGGGGTCCGGGGCTCTCTGAAGTGCCGCCATGAGATAGGGCTATCTCTACTCATGAAGAAATGAAAGATCTCTAGCTCCTGTATCTCTGCGAAGGCCCGCCTTTTGCGGCGAGTAAGTCTCCTCATCTCTCTCCTCGACTCCTGCTCTGTGATGACTCCCAAGGCTCTCTGTATGCGGAGCCCGTGAGTATAGGGCTCTGCACTCGTCATCATACCATCTGTTCTGGGGCATAGTCCCAGGTCTCGCAGGCTCTCCTGAGTGTACACGATGTGGGAAGCTCTGTAATGCAGCCGTGTGTAGGAGTGATGCCAACTGGGCTGTAATGGTATCCATAGGTGCCAGGGGATCCATGAGTAGGAGCCCATCCTCTACTCTGCTAGTGTATATGTCTGCCATGTCATGTGTGAAGTAGATGGTAGTGTGTGGCATTGGTATGTGGGGGACTGGTGATACTGGTGATCCGGCTAGTGAAAATGCCAAGTATGTATGATCTGCCCCAATAGGACTCCACATGACTGCCTCGCCTAGCCCTGGAGTCTTCTCAGGTGCTGCGAGAGGCACACACTCATCTTAGTATGGCTCTGTTATCACATGGTTTACAGCATATGGGCTTCAGATTGACCAGCTCGCTTCGCTCCTTACTAGTATGACCGAGACTCATCATACCTCAGGCTTTCCCATGTGGACTGTAACCGATTGCTCTGATATGATTTGTTTCAGGCAAACATTAGGGACACTTGGATTACCCCGGCGTGGCCCTTGCTTCTCAAAATGCAGTATTATCGGGATCATTTCCTTAGTCTCACTGAGGATGGGTTCATATAGAGACTAGGCTTCCTGGATATCTTTATGTCTCATGCCATGAGGATTGCCATTTGCTAGCTCGGAGTTTCATCCCATACCCTAGAGATCGAGGCCGACAGAATAGCGAGGATACCCAGGGAGGACATGATTTGCAAATTATGCAGCAGAGAGGTGGAGTCCGAGGAGCATTATGTATGCCAATGCTCAGTCTACTATGAGATCAAAGGGAGGTACCATTGCCTTTTGAGAGAGGGGTTTGGTCCTATTAGCCATTGTTAGAAAATATGTGATCTAGCATCCATCCTTAGTGCAAACCTTCGTGGGAAATGTTTAGTGGTACCTTAGAAAAAGTGGTCTAAGGTTAGAATGCTCTTGTTTTACTTGATTACTGTGTAGGTCAAGTAGGTGACTCCCTGATTCTAGCCATCACCTTTTAGGCGAGTCAGGTGAGAGATCTTAGGAGAGGTAGAGCGATTCTAGGCCTCTAGGTGCCTAACAGGCTCTTCTACTCATTCACTAGCCAAGTGGAGAGAGTAGAGTGCATACTTTGTGTACTTGCTTAGTGCTTAATATACTAAGTGGTCCTTTGTGGAACATACTCTCTACTTTACATGGCATTGTGTCCATCTTACATTGATTCCATGTGTATGCCTATGTGGTGATTCTTGAGCACATTCCATTGCTCTTGAGTCTCATTCATTTATACTCCTGTAGCTTCGTTGTGTGTTTAGCACATTGATGATAGCTTAAGATAATGTTAATCACTCATAATTGATTGCCATATTATCTTCTTCTCATCATTTCTTTTAACATTGTATTAGAGCTCCTTCCCATGGGAGTGTGCTCCTTCATGTGTTGATAGGATGCACCTTAGTGTTTGTGGGTGTATGTGATTTGTTCACAAGCATTCCTCATTATAAAGTGTGCATTAGTTGCTTAGTGGGCTGTTTTCTTGCTTTAATTGAGTGGCATTTTGGAGCATTAAGAGAGACAACATCCAAATCTCTTTGTGAGCTTCTATGTGAACCTTGCTTTGTGCAACACTCTTTGTACCTTCTTCTCATGGCATTGGTGTGGGTGGCCCAGACTAGTTTGAGGGAGGGGAATAGTTCTTTGTGAGTATATTTAGTAAATCTTTGAGATGGCATTCTCTCTCCGTTGTACTGCATACTATGAGATACGTGGTCGTTTCCATTGTATATTCAGAGAGGGTTTTGGACCACTTTCCAGAGTCATGGGGTACCAGGACCAGAGGTGTTTGGGATTGTTCTTGCTTGAGATGCGGAGATATAGAGATAGTTTGCTTAGGCGCACAGAGAGCCAGACTCAGAGGCACATTACAGACTTCTTTAGTCCAGCCATCACTGCGCCAGATGGACCACAGCAGCAGCAGGACATGGATACCGCCCACACCAGCGGTACACTGATTGATCGGGCGATTGAGCTTGGGTGGTCCAGACGCCCATGACTACAGAGGAGGCATCCCAGCATAGACGGAGGTTGTAGCGGCGGATTCAGATTATTCTTGCGAGACATGCGGGACACCCAGTCAGGGTGCTGACCACAGAGGATATTGAGGAGATCTGCCAGCGTCCGATGCGGCACATATTATGAGATGGAGGCACCTCCATAGTGTACCCCCCCATCCTACATGATATTGTATCCCCTCACTGTACTCCACTCACCTCCATAGCGTACCCCCCCCCCTCACTATATTCACACCCTATAAGGGTTTCTGTTTACCTTCTAGTTCCAGTTTCATTTTCTAGGTGCCAGTAGTATCATCTTTATTTTTCATTTTCTGGTTTTTTATCCAGACATTGTATCAGATCCACCATGATGTAACTTTTTGGTCTCATAGGTCATTATGGCCTTTTGAAGACATTAATATATATATATATATATATATAACATTTCTCCCGCAGTGAGTGTGGCACATTGAGTGAGAGAGATCTATGTTTGCAAATCTTTGAGTAAGAGCAAGCATCTCTGAGTGAGAGAGAGAAGGGAGAAAAGGAGTGCTATTGAGTAAAAGAGAGAGAGAGAGAAAGCAATCAACAGATTTATTGTCACTCTATTGAATGTGGACTGCATAAATTAAAGGAGATAGCTCCATTCTCAGCCCATTTTTGAGCTCAAATTTTTTGATTGAAGTTGCTGTCTTTCTGGTGCATTATTCAGCATCTGAGAAAGGTCCTTCATAACATCTACTTCAAGCATTTTCTGGGGCAGTTGAAATCTGTTTGAAGAGCTCAATTAGAGCTGCGCAACTCTGTGTGAGCTTGGCATTCAGCTCAGAATCTGTGAGAGCTTGGCAGTGGGCGATACAGCTTCCAGTAATGGTGTCGTTGTGTAGACGCACGTGGAGCTGGTTGGAAGCTCTCGTAGAGAGCTTATCTGAGCTCGGGTTCTACTCCATAAGAGTCTGCCTACAGCAGCTCCACCAAGGCAGACGATGGGTTTTTTTGTTCCCAGCAGCTCCACCAAGGCAGACGTTGATGGGTTTTTTTGTTCCCAAACCTTTGAGCTCTATAAATGTGTCCACCCCAACCCTAGGAATAAGAATAAGCGCATCGAGGATAGCTAGAAACCTTAGGAAATAGGTGACTGTTGCCTGGCGACCTTCTATAATAGAACCAATGGTTGTCACCCCAGCCAAATGAAGAAATAACTCTTGCATGCACAGTAGAGGAGAGGTAGATGCTTGAGAGCCGGAAGGGAAGTGCATAGTGGCAGGGTAGCATTGTGAAAAAGAGTTGCATTGGGGAGAGCATTATTGCAGAGAAGAGAGTTCTGAGAGAGCCAAGGGGCGTTTGTTAGCTTGCTGTTTGTAGGCATATGCTCACTTATAGTAGTGCTACGTGTGAACATGGCTTAACCAAGGGCACTTTTTCCCATGTGGTTTTCCCCCTTGGATATCAAGTGTGAAAGGACACTCTATCCATATAACTTTTGTACTTCTATATTATATGGATGTGACTCACATGCAAGAGTTGACTTGCATTTGTGATCACCACACATTTTGTGTCTTGCTTTCTCTCTCTTTGTGTGAGCCTCTTGTTTCTGCAGCTAACCCTAATCTGTAGGAAACCTTGCTGTGTGTGAGTCCCAACATTTGGTATCAGAGCTTTCTTGCTCTTGCATGCCATTGGACTTCCGTCGACTGTTCTGTCCATCGTTGTTCGCCAGCCTCCGTCCACACTGTTCCGACGCTCAGCAGTTTCCGTCCGACAGTGCCCGTGAGTTCCATCCAGCGGCTGTTCTTGCGCCGCCGCTGTGCCGCCCTTTCTGGCTCCCTTTCGGGCGGTGCTATTGTCCAGTGCACCACTACCGCGTAGCCCGCGAGCGGTTCTCTTTCCACGAGGGGCGCAACTGAGCGGTGCTCAGCCACACTTGCGTATTACATGGCATAGGTCGGAATTTCGAGGCTTTTTTTGCCCCATTATGGCCGGCGTCTTCATCGCCGTTTTCGTCATCTGCCATCCGACGTCTTCTCTGGTTCCGACCAGTTCGCCATGTTTGCGCACGGACCGTTTGTTACGCCTCTCGCCAGCAAGTTGCTTGTGTGCTATCACCCACAGTCAGCCACCTGACGCACCTGCACCGCTACCCCCTTGCACCTCCGTCTTCAGCTCGTAGCCTTCTATACCTGGTCACCTTCTGTACCTTCGCCACCTATAGCTTCCCCGCTGCTCACAGCAGCAGTTTAGCTCCACCGCAAGGTCACTTGCAGCTCTCCAGGTCACTTGCAAGTAAATCATTAAAAAGAATTTTTTTTGATTTTACACATTAAATTCAGACACTTGCAAGTGCAAGCATTTGGGGATTTCTGTGAGTTGCCTTACGGAATTTGGTGGATTCCTCAATTTGATGCAAAATTGGCAAAATTGAACATATTGCCTTGCTTGGAATTTGGGGGGTTTTAAAAATTGAGGCCAAAATCAATCAACTGAGCCTCTTTCGATTGCATAAATTTGGGGCTTTTGTGAAAATTGGGCAATTGATTGCACATTGAAGCAATTGCAGTGCATAAAAATTGGGGCTTTTCAGTTTGGAGCATGTAATAGGAGATTACAGCATTGATTTGTCACATATGTATACACATTGAGTGTACTTAGACAATTTGGTGCAGGTTTATACTTGCTTGAAGTTGCAAGCAAAAGTTTGCACAGGACATTTGGTTGCCTGGCAGTGCACATTAGTGCTTGGTTTGCTTGCAGGTGTATTTTGTCTACATGGCTCAAAATGGAACAGATGTATTTGGTGTGCTCACCCAGGAGGACAAGTTGGATGGATCAAAGTACTCCCTATGGAGTTTCATGAGCTGTAATTTGTTGGTAGCCAAAGGGCTTTGGGGCGTTGTGTGTGGTGATGACACACGCCCACTTACCATATAGCCAGCAACGCCTCAAAGGGGAGGTGCTCAAAGAGCTCCTGAAGTAGAACCTTCTCCCACACAAGAGCAGAAGAGATGGGACTCTAGGGATGCACAAGCCATGTACTTGATAGCCCTTTCAGTGAAAAGGTCTGTTATTCCACACATTCGGTCTTGCAACACATCGAAGCTTGCATGGGACACATTGGAAGCTATGTATCAGGTACGCAACGAGGCAAGAGTTGCCTACTTGAAGAGACAATTGGATCTTCTTTCTATGGGGATGAGGGTGACTCCATGTTATTAGATAATCTCACCAAAGTGAAAGATTTCCAGGAACAATTGCTCAACATTGATGAGGTTATCTTAGACAGACAGCTGGTCACCAACGCTCTTAATTCTTTACCACCTTCCTATTTGGGCTTTCACACCTCTCTCAACCTCTCTATGAGAGGAGTTGCCAATCCCGTCACTTTTCAAGAGCTAATGGGTTTACTCTTGCAGGAAGAGCAAACCTATCTAGCAACCCTGAGACAAGGCATTTACAGCCAAGGATAAGGGTAAAGCAAGGAGCTTTAAGCATGGGGGACACTAGTCTAGTAAGGTTGGTCATGGACAACCCTCTTTTGGTGGTGAAAAGTCTGATAAAGGGGATGCAAACAAGCCTAAAACGAAGGGCAAATGTCACTACTGCCATAGGCCTGGCCACTACATAAATGAATGTAGAAAGTGGATTGCAAAAGAGAAGAAGAAAGATGTAGGCAATGCAGTAGCAGACTCTTTTGATGACAAAGCAGAGCAATCCGCTAATGTAATTCAGGAAGAGTACACTTTTTTGGTCACATGCACTAGTGACACACCAAGTGTGACATGCGAGGGATTTGACCGTCGTAAACACAACCTTAGTCTAACTAAACTGCACTAAATGATGCTTGAGAAAAGACAGATAGTGTCAATGCAATGCAATGCAGCTATATTAGATGAATGGGTTACAATGAGATCTGAATAGATCTATGATGCTTTCCTAGATGGATATCCTTCTCGGGATGAGAAGAATAGGCTGAATACTGATGCTGAGGACTGTTCCTTGCTCCAATGCTGAGGTCCACCCTTCGATGCCGGCTTCCCTCTATGTAGGAGACAGGAATGATGAACTATATGCTGAATATGCTGCCTATATGCTGAATATGCTGATATACTGAATGAACTGTTGTCCCACTGTCTTTCCCTTGTCTCTTGGAAGGGAACACTGAAGGGATGGCTTTGGAACTGATGCGATGCTGATCTGATGCTGAAAATGCAGATGCTCTCCTGTTGCCTGGGAAGGAAACTCTGAGGAGATGGATGCGTTCGCTGAACTGAACTGGACTGAACTATGCGTTGAACTGGAATGTGTTGATGGACTGAAAATGCTGATGTGAGATGCAATGATGGACTGAATGGTATGCGCCTCTATTTATATGAGTGCCTGGTGCTGGTCGGCCAGCCTTGCTGCAGCCGGCCAGCCCTGAATGCTCACGACTGCATATGAATGCCATAAAATGCCAGTCGGCTGGTTTATAGATGCTGTCGGCTGAGTAACATTGCTGTCGGTTGATGCACATGAATGCCTTACAATGCTCATGATGACTAGAGTGCTGATGTTGGTGATAAAACACCCCCATATGATACTCATACTGATATATGCCTGAATGAATATCCTGATTATATGCCTGATGATGCCATGCCACTTGTACACCTGATGGGTGTGCACGTGACATTCCCCTCTGCTAAACCGTTGTTGGGTGGTATACCTGGCAACCTTTCGACTCCTCTGTTGATCCTTCTCCACCGAACCACTGCCCCCTTCCGACTTCTTCTGCCGGGATTGAGGTCGTATGTAGGAGTGAGATCCTTTGAGCCGCCAAAGACTTTGTCGACTATGGGAATTGAATGGCAAATGTTGCTAAAACTGCTTGGAAATACCTGAGTCACCCCTGACCTGTCTCTGGAAACCTTTCACCTACCATCTCTGTCGTTCCTGAAGCTCTGAACCTCTTGAGGTGATGTTGGAGCAAACTTCCGTCTTCTTCTGTGGAAGAGAACCCCTTGCTACTGCCAGTTGAAGCTCAAAACTTATGCACTCCTTTGATGATGGATGTGATTCTTCCCTAGAGAATCCATGGGCAAATATGTATGTCTTGCAGATGCAAGATTGACTGCTAAGATGACTGCTATGCAAGCCATGTGCAACCCTATATGCTGTGCAAGAATGCAGATGGATGGGTTACTAATGCATACCTAAGGGAAAATCCCTAAGGGTGGCCTGCAAGATTTTGAGAACTGGGTTTTTAACTGTGCGGAAGCGATTAACATGATGTCTGACTGAATGACTAAGGGAATGAAAATGATCTAAGGCTGGTTACCTTGTAACGGTCTGATACCAATATGACGTGTGAGGGATTTGACCGTCGTAAACACAACCTTAGTCTAACTAAACTGCACTTAATGATGCTTGAGAAAAGACAGATAGTGTCAATGCAATGCAGCTATATTAGATGAATGGGTTACAATGAGATCTGAATAGATCTATGATGCTTTCCTAGATGGATATCCTTCTCGGGATGAGAAGAATAGGCTGAATACTGATGCTGAGGACTGTTCCTTGCTCCAATGCTGAGGTCCACCCTTCGATGCCGGCTTCCCTCTATGTAGGAGATAGGAATGATGAACTATATGCTGAATATGCTCCCTATATGCTGAGAAGGAAACGCTGAGGAGGTGGGTGCGTTGGCTGAACTGAACTGGACTGAACTATGCGCTGAACTGGGATGCGTTGATGGACTGAAAATGCTGATGTGAGATGCGATGATGGATTGAATGGTATGCATCTCCATTTATATGAGTGCTTGGTGCTGGTCAGCCAGCCCTGAATGCTCACGACTGCATATGAATGCCATAAAATGCCAGTTGGCTGGTTTATAGATGCTGTCGGCTGATGCACATGAATGCCTTACAATGCTCATGATGACTAGAGTGCTGATGTTGGTGATAAAACACCCCCATATGATGCTCATACTTAAATATGCCTGAATGAATATCCTGATTATATGCCTGATGATGCCATGCCACTTGTACACTTGATGGGTGTGCACGTGACACCAAGTGCTTCAAACAATGATATGTCTTGCATTGCATATGACAGACAGGATGTATCATGGTATTTTGATAGTGGTGCTTCGAGCCACATCACTTCATGGAAAGATGTATTTCAGCACTTGGTTTATGCTTCTCATGGCCGCACTGTATCATGTGCAAATCATACCACTTATCCAGTAAAGGGAATTGGCAATGTCATACTTGTTGCAGCCAATGGTGCCAATATATGTATGACAAAAGTGTTGTATGTTCTAGGGATAAAGAAAAATCTGCTCTTCGTCTCAGCCATAGACGACCAAGGTTTAAAGGTTGAATTTGAAGATGGGAAGTGTTTGGTGAAAGACCCATCAAAGGGTTATGAAATAGTCACTTTCGGAACATGATACAAAGGCTTGTATAAGCTGGACACCTATGACAAGCGTACTTATGATGCACATACAGTGGCTGCCCACGTTCCTACTATGTATGATGCAGAGCTTTGGCATGCTCATTTTGGGCATGTAAATTTTCTGACAATATGCCGCCTCTTGAGTGTCCAACAAGACATGTATGTGAGGGGTGTATTCTGGGAAAGATGCATCGAAAACCATTCCCCAGGGATGGAGCCGCTAGAGCTAAAAGTAAATTATAGCTCATACACAGTTGTGTATGTGGTCCAATGCGAACACCATCCATAGGGGGGCATCTTTATTTTGTCACATTCATTGATGACTACTACATGTTTGCTTGGGTTTACCCCTTGAAAGCAAAAGCTGAGGTGTTTACATGCTTTCGACACTTTGTAGCAATGGCTAAAAATATGTGTGGATGTAAAGTCCAAACACTCCGCTTAGATAGCGGTGGAGAATACATGTCAAATGCATTCAAGGATTATATGCTTCAAAAGGGCATCAAACACCAATGTACTGTGCCTTATATACCACAACAGAATGGTGTAGCTGAGAGGAAAAATAGATCTCTCATGGAGATAGCAAGATGCATAGTGAAAGCACAAAAGTTGCCTCACAATTTTTGGATGGAAGCTATAATGTGTGCAACTCATGTGTTGAACAGGTATCGAACAAAAGCTTGAAAACCATAACACCATTTGAGGCTTGGTATAGCCGAAAGCCAAAAGTGGATTATATGCGTATATTTGGGTGTTTGGCATATGCACATGTGCCAGAACAAAGCTAGATGATAAAGCAATAAAGTACATTTTTGTGGGCTACAACAATGAGAGCAAGGACACCATCTTTATAATCCAGCAATATGCCAGATTTTTGTCAGTAGAGATGTGATATTTGCTGAAAATTCAGTTCAGCCCATGTATAACTTGTATAAAAGTCATGATATAGGAATACAAGACATGTTTGATGGGCTATTACCCATTGCAACAAGGGGGGATTGAGATCAGCCAGCCCCTACACAAGAAAATCCTCATGTAGAACATGTGGAACAGCCAACAATTTAGTCCCCTTCTATGGAAAAAGTAGCCAAGTCGGTGCCGAGATGGTCTGAAAACTTTGCAAGATAGCAAACTTGTAGCTCCACTGACAGGTAGAACAAGGGCTAGCTCCAGCCATGCATTGAATATGCATCGTGGGGAGTCTGCATTAGCCATGGGTGGTCTCTTTGATTCAAAAGAGCCTTCTTCTTTTTTTTTTTCTGAGAAAAGATCCTTTCATTAGTTATATAAAAAAAACGCCCGCTGGGCTACAAAACCTCTCTTGCTCATAAGAAGGCAGAGCAGAGATCCAATCAAGGCAGCTAGGGAGACTCTCCCTAGGTGCAAAAAAGTACAAATATCAGTACAAATAACTGAGAGGCTATATCATACAATAGGAGGGGGGAAAAGCCAAACAGGTGGCCTGTAATGCCAGCGGGGGGTACCCGCGTGTAGGGTATAGAAGGGGCCGCTGCGCCAAGTGGTGTGAAAGGCCTAGTGCCGCAAGATCGCCGCATCTGAGTCGCCCCGGATGCGGTCATACTGTCCTCGCAGGGTGTGGATCAACTCTTGCCAAATCCCCCGAACAGTCTCTGCTGGTGGCTCCAGTCTCCCCTTAAAGACCCTGAAACACCGGGCTCTCCAGGTGAACCAGATGGTGAGGCTGCTGAGGAGCTCCCATCGTAGATCCCTCTCATGTGTCCAGCCGGCGGACGAGAAATCCGGTGAAGGAACAAGGCGAGGCTGGCCCCTAATGAATCTGATGGCCTAGCTGTCCTGCTCCGTCTTGTATCCCAGAGCAGGCCCTGACGAAGTCGATCAAGCAGCGGCACCCCACGTATACATGCCCTTCAGAGAGGGGGGTCAAAATGCGCAGCATCCGCAGCCAAATCTACTGCGCCTGTGGACAGTCCCCTAGGCAGTGTCTGTGTCTCCAAAGGGTGGCTGCATCGGACGCAGGCTGCCGGAAGACCACTATAGACAAGCCAAGTGCCAACTGCAGAGCCCCTGTGGGCAACCAGCCACACTGGAAAGTCGAGACCCTGCGTGCCTGTCGACTAGCCTAGAGCCTGGTCCAAAAATCCTCTAGGAACTCCTGTGAGAGTCCTTGTAGCCGCCAATGCTCCGATGCAGCTGGAGAGACCATCCTCCTCGCAGTCAAAATGTGTCTCCCCAACCGAACAGTGTACTGGAAAAAGGTGATCTCTGTGGCCTCGGGGGACGTATAAGGATCATGCCACTCGTACTCGCCAAGGTCCCACTGCCAAGGGGCGCGCAGCATATGCCCATATGCGCCAATCAGAGTCCACATCTGCAGGGTCTGGATCAATATGCCACTTCCGGGAAGCGGTGGCCATTACCCGTATCCTCTGAAAGATGCAGTCTGCAACCAAAGGCGACTCTGCCTCCACTCTCTGAAGTCTGCCCTCGTCCTGGATCTCATAGTAGAGGCATCTACCATCCTCAGTGCAAGCTCTGACAGCAATCAGGATCTCCAACTGTGTAAAGCCTCCCATCCACTTTTGGGAGCTACACGCCTCTCTCATTTTTTCTCTCTCTTGCTTTTTGGAAAACGTGCAAGCTACGTGCGTGGAGGAGGAGAGAAACCCTGTCGACTGGCTGCATAGAGGTGGTGACTACTGGATTTGCTGTGTAGAGCATAGGCCGTACAGAGCATGTGGCTGCAGGCCGTACAGTCAGGCGGCTGCAGTTCTATTGGTGACTGGTTCAGGCGGCGCTGGCAGGTACAGACAGCAGGCGGCTATTGTGCAGGCGAGTATGTATGGTACAGACTAGTGCACAGATGGGTACTGTACGGGTAGAATAGCACAGACGCTGCAGGACATCAGACACAGACTGGTACCGCTACTGTACGACAGCTGACACAGGCAGCAGTTGCACGTACAGAACTGTACGGAAAGGTACAGCAGAGTACTATAGTATTGTACGGACTGGTACAGTGGGGTGCTGCTGACCTGTACGGACAGGTACAGGCAGGTACAGTCCTCTTCAGTCCTGAACAGTAACAGGCGACGCATCTCAAGCTGCAGGCGGTGTTTTATCAGAATATAGTTGGTGCATCAGTTAGGCGGTTGCAGGGAGAAAAGTACAGACATTATTTTGCAAGTACAGACTTGGCAAATAATGTTTTACTAATATAATATACACAATATATTCTGAAAAGCACACACTTGAGTTAGTGGGTAAGCATGTAGTGAGGTACATTCAGTCCCTCTGGTACAGATCCACGCATTGAATTGGTAAGCTCTGAACTTGTCAATCTTTCTTTCATGTCCACTGGCTTATGTCTGCTTGTGTCATCTGGCCCCTTGTGAGAGGAGGGGTATGGCAGTTTGAAGGGTGGAAACAGAGATTGGACAGTGGATGTATGTTTGAACTGAGTTGAGACCATGTTCATGGAACAGCTAGATGTATGCTCAAGGCTGCCCTGCTGAATTGTCTTGGTTGACTAGAGGGAAGCACAGTGTGTTGCTTTTGTGGGACACAGATCTGTGTGTGAATCCTCTGTGCTAAGAGGTCTTGAGGGCTGCCAGATTGGACATGCAGGTTTTCTTTCCTCGACTGGCTTTGTTGTACTCAGTTATACATTTCATTGAATTTGAATAAAGAAATACCGAAAGGGGCGCCAAGCTTTGGGGCCAACAGGTGCCGATTTCCTTTCAGTTTTGGGGCATTCTAGCTCCAGTTAATTTTGTTATTTATTGGACTACAATTGGAAGGGTGACTGCTAGTCTACCGCACTTTGGTTTCTACCAGAGGCCGGTTTCAAGGTTCCGTTGCCGGGACCCATCATCAACTTTCTTAAGGGGGTGAGCTCGTGGGTAACTCCAGGAAAGTCATTGCTGAAAAATTCAGCAACATGTCTGATACAAAAGACGAATATTTTTATGATGAAGAGGAAGAGCAAGAGACCTCTCTTGAGAGAAATGAATCTGAGGAGATTCTTGCAGGAGAACAGGCTGCAGATGATGCACAATATGAGGATGTAACACAGCCAGAAGATATGCCTAGTAAAGAGGAAGATGATGCTCAGTTTAAAAATCGTTTGGCAGGTGTAATGGATGTGTTTATGCAGCTCACACAAAGTGAGAAAATTGCTGAATTTATGAGATCCCGTTCCGAGCCTGAAAAGAAGAAGAAGAACGTGCGTTCTAAGAACCTACCTCAGGGCAATAGTGGTGCCTTCCCACAGGATCCATCTTTTGGACAGTTTCCAAACATGCAACATACTTTTGGTGCTAACTCATAGAGTTCCTTTTTCGGACAGCCATCTATTCCTCAGCAGTCTTTGCATCCAGGTTATTTTGGTGGTGGCTCTGTGTTCCAATCCATGACCGGGGGTTACCCTCAGGGAGGCATGGGTATCCCAGGGACTTTTGGAGCTAATTTTCAGCCTGGTATGCAAGGGAATATGTATGGTGGTATGCAGTCCGGAATACAAGGAAATATGTATGGGGGCATGCAGCCCGGTATGCATAATGGTATGTTTGGAAACATGGCTGGAATGTATGGCATACCGGTTGTGGGAATTGGTAATGTTGACCCTATGATGGGCATGAATGCTGGGGGTAGCAATCTTGTGAAGCCACTTCCTTACGATAATCTTACGCCTATGGGTAAGGCGAAGGATTATAAGGAAGGGGGAGCTGCTGTGAAGTTTGACACATTCAGTGGGGCCAAAGATAAACTAAAGGCACTTACCTTTTTACAGCAGTTTGATGCTGCTTTTTCTGTGGTAATTACACGGAGTCCTCTAAGGTGAGAAAAGCTGCGACTTTTCTCAAAGGCAATGCATTGCAGTGGTGGTCCACTCTTCTTTTACAGGGCATAGCACCATCTACTTGGGTACAGTTTAAACAGGTGTTCTCTTCCGTATGGCTCACATCTACTCTTGAGGTGGATGTAATGACAACATGGCACAAGTTGGATGCATCAAAGTGTGAAAATCTTGAAGATTATAATAAGAAGTTTTGGGAAGCTTTACTCCCACTTACTTCTTACCGTGCAGCGCCTTTGTCTGAGCAGGTGGAGAAGTATTGTTGTGGGCTGCCCAAGGAAGTGCGTGACTATTGCATAAAGACTCGAGTAACAAATATGTCACAGATGATAGAGAATGCTATGACAGCAAATGCGTTACTCACTGGGGTCTCATCTGGATTTAAAGGCAATAACAAAATCTGAAAAGTCAGGGCATGCTTCGCGTGGTGCAAAAGGGTCTACAGAGAAGCGATATAAGAAGTGACCAATCCCCAAGAGAACTCCTGAGGAGAGAGAGGCTTTGATGGATGCTCGGAAATGTTTTTACTGTACAGAAGAGGGACATATGTCTCTTAATTGTCCCAAGCGTAAGTCCCAACAGGACTCTGACACAAAAGGGGAGCCCAAGTCAAAGAAACCAAAACCTTCTGCAGGGTTAGTTCCTGACCTTGTTGGGGAACAGCCAGGTGGTGAAGAGACTGACTTGTGCAGGGCATGGGGCAAAGTGAGAGATCAAAATGCCTTGATTTTCTTTGACACAGGTGCTAGAGCCAACTTTATTTCACCAGATTTGGCTGGCCGATTGGGGATCCGTGCAGAGGAGATGGGGCCTTTACATGAGGCTAACATGGCTTGTCTTGGGTATGCAGAATCCGTCACTCCTATTATTGGGAAGCTCAGGCTTCATTTGCAGGGATATGTGGACAGTGAGGAGTTTTTCATCATGCCTCTTGATGGATGTGATGTTTTGTTGGGAATGCCATGGTGCCACAGAGTACATGCGGTGGTGGATACATACAATAGAAAGATTACTTTGACTCATAGAGGGAAAGAACATGTTTTGGATGTAAAGCGTAAAGGGGAATCTGTTCCTATTGTATTAGCTTCGGCAATTTCATCAGTAATGAAAAAGCATCTTTCCGCGTACTTGATTTATGTAAAGGATGCAAAAGATGATGAGTCTAAATCTAATTTGTCTACGTTAGATAAGGACAGGACTGATTTCTTATGTGAGTTCCAAGATTGCTTTTCCGAGTCATTGCCAGGAGAACTTCCTCCGGAAAGGCCAGAAGGTCATGCCATTGATCTAATTCCGGGTAGTACTCCACCAAATAGACCGCCGTAGTGTGTTAGTGCAGCCCAACAAGAAGAAATTATGAGTCAGGTACAGGAGCTGTTGAATAAATGGTTGATACAGCCTAGCTCATCACCCTTTTGCTCACCTGTACTCTTAGTGCAAAAGAAAGATGGTTCTTGGCGCATGTGTATTGATTACAGGGCGCTGAACAAGAATACCATCAAGAATCGATTCCCTATTCTGAAGATCGATGACATATTGGACCGCTTACAGGGCTCCACATTCTTTAGTCGGATTGACTTGAAAAGCGGGTATCATCAGATACGTATTATACCCGAGGATGTGCATAAGACAGCATTCCGAACCACTTTTGGATTATATGAGTTCTTGGTTATGCCCTCTGACAAATGAACTTGCCACATTTAACAGAATGATGGACAGGATTTTCCGGCCTCATAGAGCGTTTGTGGGCACATTCTTTGATGATATGATTGTGCATTCGATAGACGTGCCATGGCACAAGGCAAACTAAGTAAAACCCCCATACTGTGATCTGCGCCTGCGAGCTCCGCCTCCCCCCCTCCCGCTGCTTCTCGCCGTCGCGCCCCCCTCTCCCCCCCCGCCTGTCCCCCGCCTTCTCCTCCGTCCTCTCCCCCCCTCCTTCCTCGCACCCTTCCTCGCTATCTCTCCCCCACCTTCTGCCTCGCATCCTCCCCCGCCATCGCTCCCCCGCCTTCCTCCTCGCATCCTCCCCCCGCCTTCCTCCTCGCATCCTCCCCCCCCCTCCTTCCTCGCATCCTCCCGCGCCTTCTTTCCCCCCCCCGCCTTCTCCTCCTCCGCCTCCTTCCACGTTTCCTCCCCCGCCATCCCCCCCCCCCCCCCCCCCCCCCCGCCTTCTTCCTCGCTTCCTTCCTCCGCCATCTCTTCCCCCGCCTCTCTACCCCCCACGCCTCCTTCTCCTCCGCCTCGCTTCTCTCCTCCGCCATCTCTGCCCCTTCCGCCTTCTCCTCCTCTGCGCGGCTCTTCCCCCCCGTCTTCTCCCTCTCCTCCCCTTCCGTCTTGCCCCTCCCCCCACCGCTAGCTCCCCCGCCTCAGCTCCCCCCTCCCCCCCCCCCGCGCCCCGCTCCCGCTATCCTGTAACCTTTCGCCTCTCCTCTTCCTCGCAGGGCTGTGTCCCTCCCGTTGGTGACCCCGGTTTCTGGCCTTTTCCCTCTGGAGGACTCCATGGAAGCCGCTCCGACTACCCCTGCCGATTCCGGTCTCCGTCTGGAGTTCACAGCCGAAGATCATCAGTTGTTTGTTTCCACAGTATCCGCTCTTGAGGCCTCCTCCTTGGTCTGCAAGATAGTGGGTAGCCGTCCGATGCGGAGAGAGCTTCGCGACCTTCTGCAAGGCAGCCTTGTTGGCGTGCCTGCCAAGATCGTCAGCGTAGATTTTTTGGGACGTGGCTACTACCAGGTGGATTTCGAGTCCCCTCAGGCAGCTTAGATGGTGCTGGCTCGGAGCCCCATTGCCCTCCGCTCTTCCCGGGCGTTCCTGGCGCGATGGACTCACGGTTTCGACCCCGCTTCTGACCCGCTAGCAGGCGCGACAGGTTTTCCTGTCACTATCTGCTTTCCTGGACTCCGTAGGGAGTACTTGCCCCTCTTGTCATCCATTGGCAAGGCGTTGGGGCAGGTGGTGGAGACGCCTCAGACAGCGGCTTCAGTGAGCTCTTGGGCAACAGGACTCCCGGCCATTCGTGTTGTGGTTCCGTCACCGGAGTCCCTCCCGAAGACGATCCTCCTCCCTTGTCTTTCTGGAGGACATCTGATACAGCGCGTGGAGTATTCGGGCCTCCCCGGCCAGTGCTACACCTGTCGGGAGATGGGCCATCTCGCACGCGCCTGCCCCCACAAGGGGGTTCATCCTTCACGCTATGCCGCCTCTGGACCCACTGCAGGAGACCCGAGGGGTGGCCATCCACCTCAGAGACCGGACATCCCTGGCTCGCCTCAGCAGGCGCCATCATCTGACGAGCAGCCCCCGGCGGAGGATGCCGCGCAGACCCAGGAGGTTGGCACATGGCAGGAGGTTCGCTGGCGGAAACGCCCGGCCCGCAGGGACCGTCCTCGCAGACGCCAGCAGGCAGCACAGGCTGGCGGACAGGCGACTCCGGCTGGCGTCCAGGCACCTACCTGCACTTATGCTCCAGTCAGGGATAGGCGGCCAGCAGGTCCCACCCCGATGGATGAGGATTCAGACTCAGTGCCCGTTGAGGCCGCCGGTGGAGCCTCCCACGTGGAGATCCCGCTCCCGCCTCCCCCCGCGGGGGGCCCCGCCCCCTCCATGGAGCAGATTCCTGAGGATCCTGGGCCGCACTTTGCGACCCCCGGCTCCTCTTCCCCTCGCTCGGAGAGCACTCCTTCCATCCCCCCCTCTCCCCCCCCAGCCCCCCCCCTCCCGCCTCCCCCGGCGGCCCCCCCTGACACCTATCCCCTGGCAGACGCCTCTCCATCCTCTCCTTGCTCTCCTCCCTCCTCTCCGCGAGCCCCCATCCCTCCCTCGGCCTCTCCAGGATACTTCGCCAGACCACCCACTGCCCCGGGGCAGCGCAGCTGGGTAGGCCAGAGTTCAGTCCAGCGGCTGTTCCACCGCCACTTCGGGCCGGTGGAGATGGCGATCCTAGCTTCGCCCGCCACAGAGTTCTCTCCATCCTCCCCTGGGGAGCCCCCGCGAGTGATGGGGCTCCCAGTGGATTACGGTTTTTTCAGGTCTCTCCAGCTGGATGCTGGCCCGTTCGAGACACTGGTCGTGCCCCTGCGAGTTTGCGTGGTGTGCCATCCCTCTCGTTCTCCTTCAGTGGTGAGCAGCATGGTGGCCTTCTCCTTTCCTCTCAGTGTTGCCCCAGACACAGCATGGGATTGCAACTCTGTAGAGGGAGTTTTGCGTGATCAGATACTGGAGTTTTCTCACCACTTCAGTGACTTGGGGCTCACGGACTTATTGCAGACCCGATTACACTCAGCCCGCATGAGCTTGTTTGGTATAGGAGATTGGCAGGCGGATCCGGTCCACACCTCAGTTGAGGCGGTGCTACTGATTCTCCTCCATGCCGCCCCGAGGGTGCAGCCTACCTTTAGATACATATATGCAGAGGATTGGTCTCACACCTATGCCCTGGACAGGGCGAAGGCGGAGTGGGGCTGGACACAGAGACAGGTCACCCTCTTTTTGGAGAGACTCCGCACCCGGACAGACAGTGACTATTCTCCCCCCAAGCCGGTGCCCAAGACTCACAGAGTGGAGGGCAGATCATCCGGGCCGGCTGAGAGGGGTGAGCCAGTGGCGGCTGCTTCACTTGCCATAGCTCATCCATGAGGATCCTCTCATGGAAGTTGGAACATCCAGGGTCTCGGTGGACATCGCTGCTACATTGGTCGGGGCAGACTTCGCCAGGAGATCCAGAGGGCTCTCGTTGGAGGACCCATAGATATCCTTTTCATCCAGGAGCACCACCTTTTTGCCGGGCGTACCCGCACCTGCGGGAAGATCTTGCCAGGCAGGAGTCACACTTTTTGGTCACCGGCATATGGCTCCCAGGGGAACCAGGGTGGAGTATGCATCTTAGTCAGCGAGCAGCTTCTATCTGAGGTTGTGGATTCTGGCACTCTGGTCCAGGGTCGAGCGCAGTGGATCATCCTTCGGGTTGGGGAAGACCGCATTGGCTTCCTCAACTTCTACGCCCCTAATGGGGCGACCGGGAGAGCCGAGTTCTGGAGCACCATTAGGCAGTCCCTCCCCTTGGCAGACCACTGGTGCCTAGGGGGGGATTGTAACATGCTGGAGGATGCAGAGGACAGGATGGGGGGCAGCCAGGAGACCATTCATGGGCCGGAGCTCGCTGCCTGGGAGGAACTAGTGCTGCAGGTGAGAGGCCAGGATCCGTGGACTCTCCCGGAGTTTGGCAGGTTGCAAGGGAGTTTATCTTTCTCGCGCTCGGATAGACGGGCCACAGGAGTTAACCTTTCCCGCATCGACAGGTTCTACATTGATGAGTGGGCTTGTGATAGAGGTGGCACTGTGGGCATACTTGCAGGCTCCTCGTTTTCAGACCACTTTCCAGTGCTTCTCCAGATCGAGGACCCTACGAGAGGAGAGGGAGGCCAGAGCGTCCGGATTCCAGATTGTCTCATAGAGGAGCCTGAGATTGCGACCAGAGTTGAGCAGGTCTGGCAGGAGCTGTAGTTCAGGAGAGGATCGGCAGCCAGCGATCTTGCCAGGGGCTTGCAGGAGATCAGTCGGATGCTCAGATAGGCTGCCTTGGACCGTCTGGAGGCCTTCAGCGAGTAGGAGAGGAGCCTGCGGGAGGAGTCTAGCATCCCTTCAGAGACTCCAGGAGAATGATCCTACGAGCCCTTGGATCTCAGAGCAGATGGAGTCAGCTCGCACAGAGATCAGATCCATCGAGGAGAGGAGGGTGGAGTTCCGATTCCATGCTCGGGCTTCTTTTTGGACTCAGGCTGGAGACAGAGTGACTCGAGATTTCTTTGAGGCGACAGGGCCTCGCTTCAGACGAGAGGGTCTCAGGCGTCTTCGGCAGGCTGATGGCCAGGTTGTGGTGGATCCCCCCAGGGTTCGGGCGATAGCCACAGATTTTTACAGGGATCTGCTCTCTGCTGAGCCAGCAGATGACAGGGTGAGAGAGGCTCGGGAGGCAGTCTGGCGCTTCACGAGACCGGTTGTGCCGGCCCATTTGCAGCACTCCCTTCTCTCCCCCTTCTCGGATACGGAACTGGAGGAGGCTCTTCAAGCACTTCCTCGGGGCAAATGCCCAGGAGAGGACGGTCTCTCAGTGGCTTTCTTCCAGAGGTACTGGGGTCTCTTACATAGGGGTTTCAGATTGGCATTCCAGGAGATTATGGAGTCGGGAGGTCATGCCGGACAGCATGGCAGAGGGGTTGATTCACTTGATCCCCAAAGAGGGAGGAGACAGACTGGAGATTAGACAGTGGAGACCGATCACCTTGCTAGGCACGGCCTACAAGGTCCTAGCTAAGGCGATCAGCAGGCGGCTTTAGCCTCACCTTCCAGACATCATCCACTCCACGCAGACAGGCTTCATCCAGGATAGGAGCATCCTGGATAACATCTTCTCTTTCTGGGAGGCTACGGCTTTGGCTAGATTTCGGCACGAGGATCTGGCAGTGCTCCTTCTCGACTTCGAGAAGGCATATGATCGGGTGGACTGGGCCTTCTTGGAAGGCACTATGGAGAGGATGGGCTTCCCCCCTCAGTGGATCCGTGGGGTCTCTGCACTGTACACATCGGCTCATAGCCAGGTGCTGATACAGGGCGTGCGCGGAGAGAGGTTCCAGCTCTCGCGCTCGGTGCGGCAGGGGTGCCCCTTGGCGCCCTTTCTTTTTCTTTTTGTGGCGGAGGCCATGAGCACTTTTTGACGGCACAGGATACAGGTTTGCGGGGCCTCCAGCTCCCCATCCGCACCTCGGAGGAGCTCCTAGACTCGGAGTTTGCGGATGACACTGCTGTCTATCTTCAGGGAGGAGAGGAGAACCTCCGCCGCTTCGCCTCAGCCATGGACAGGTTTTGCAGAGCTTCGGGCGCTTTGATCAACTGGCACAAGTCGTGTGGGTTGTGGGTCAGTTCTATGCCCCCCCCGACCTGGAGGCCAGTTGATGGTTTTCAGTGGCTGCCCCCCGGCACTACAGTGCGCTATTTGGGATGCTATGTGGGCATTGACATATCTCCGGAGCAGCAGATAGCCCCCCTTCTTCTGAGCATTCGGAAGAAGCTTCTGTAGTGGATCTCCATCCAAGCCACTTGCGAAGGCCCGCCGCACGGCTGAGACAGCATCTACCTCAGCAGGTCATCCATGAGGATCATCTCATGGAATGTACAGGGCCTGGGTGGAGCACATTTTATACGCTATCGAGGTTGCTTGAGGCAGGAGCTTCAGAGATGCCTGGTTGGTGGCAGCATTGATATTTTGATGATGCAGGAGCACCACTTGGGTGAGAGCAGGATCCGGAGATATGGTTCGGTGATGCCTGGTAGATGGGATACCTTTTGGTCTGCAGGGTTTGGTCCTTTGGGTGGACAGGGAGGAGTTTGCATGGTCATCGCAGATGTATGGCAGCAGGCCATTGTGGATCGAGGGATCATTGTGCCTGGTAGAGCACAGTATGTCATTCTGAGGATGCATGATGAGCTATTGGGCGTGCTCAAGGTCTATGCGCCTAATCATGCTAGTGCCAGAGCAGAGTTCTGGACCCAGGTTACGGATGCATTGCCAGAGGCCGCACATTGGTGTGTCGGGGGAGACTTCAATATGCTTGAGGACCCGGCCGATAGGGTGGGAGGCAGTCATGTTACAGTGCACGGCACGGAGCTTGCAGCTTGGGATCGGTTTTGCATGACACTGAGGATCACTGATGCATGGCAGCATGGGGCTTTCTCCCGTTCTCAGGACAGTCTTAGTTTCTCTCGGTCGGATCGTCGACAGGGAGGGACTAATTTATCACGGATTGATCGCTTTTATGTGGGCGACTGGTTAGGGGAGCGAGGGGGCTCCGTCGGCATTCTCGCTGGCATCTCATTTTCAGATCATGCGCCAGTTATCCTGACATGGGAGGAGAGGACACGGGAGCCCAGCTTGCAGTTGAGGATCCCAAAGAGGGTACTTACAGATCCCAGTCTCGCTGAGGACATTGAGAGGATCTGGCATGATAGTCAGTGCTCTGACCAGGATGCAGCAGGCCAGTGTGCCCAGGGACTCATCGAGCTTAGCTCCTTTTTGCACGCTGCAGCTTTGACACGGCTGGGAGAGATTCGCGAGAGGGAGCATCGGCTGAGACGCAGCCTTGCCTCATTACAGCGCCTCCAAGAGCAGCAGAGCCGGCATGTGAGTGGTTGGCGTCCCAGCTGAGCTAGGTACGCCAGGAGGTTAGAGAGGCAGAGGAGCAGAGACATGAGTTTTACTATCGTCGTCAGGCCTCTCAGTGGATGCAGCTTGATGATAGAGTGACTGGTGAGTTTTTTGAGATCACTGGACCCCGCCATGCTCGGGCAGGAGTCTGTCAGCTTGGTAGACCGGATGGTTCGGTAGCTACTGAGCCCGGGGAGATCAGAGCCATAGCCACTGCATTTTATAGAGACCTGCTTTCAGCGGAGCCAGCCACTGAGGACAGAGATGCTTGCAGACAGACTGTGTGGGCCCATGTGCAGAGGAGGGTCACAGATCGTATGCGTTCGGTTCTTGGTGCGCCTCTTTCAGAGATTGAGCTTGCCAAGGCCTTGAGGGTCCTGCCGCGACATAGCTGCCCAGGGGAGGACGGATTGACGCCAGTCTTTTTTATGCGCTATTGGGACCTTTTGGGGCCAGGCCTCCGCAGGGGCTTTCAGCATGTTTTGGACACTGGGGTGATGCCGCAGAGCTTTTCAGAGGGCTTGATCTATCTTATCCCCAAGGGGGAGGGAGTATCAGATGATATTCGGCATTGGAGGCCCATTACGATCCTCAATACTGTCTACAAGGTCTTAGCAAAGGCCTTGAGTTTGAGGATCCAGCCCTTCCTGGGGGAGTTGATTCATGCTACTCAGACAGGATTTGTCAAGGAGCGCAGTATCCTTGACAACATCTTTACTTTCTGGGAGGCGACGGCCAGAGCTAGATTTCTTGGCGAGGACTTGGTCGTGATGCTTCTCGATTTTGAGAAGGCATACGATAGAGTTGATTGGGGTTTCTTAGAGGGCACTATGCTTCGCCTGGGCTTTGAGCCAGGATGGATCAGAGGGGTGGCGGCTCTGTATTCCACAGCTCGCAGCCAGGTGTTGATTGCAGGAGGACGGGGGCCGAGTTTTGAGCTGACCAGATCAGTCCGTCAGGGGTGTCCTCTCGCCCCCTTTCTTTTTCTCTTCTTTGCGGAGGCTATGAGCATGTATTTGACGGCAGAGGAGGTTGGTTTGAGAGGACTTCAGCTCCCAGTCCGAGGGGAGGACTTGCTTGATGCTGAGTTTGCAGACGACACGGGCTTATTTTTGCATGGCCAAGAGGCCAATCTTCTTCGGGCAGAGCAGTCGCTCCAGGTTTTTAGTGCAGCTTCGGGAGCATTGATCAATTGGCGCAAGACAGTGGCCTTTTGGATCAGTAGTGCTCCCACTCCGGCATGGAGCCCGGACCCCGGTTTTAGATGGATTCCTCCAGGCACAGCAGTGCGGTATTTGGGATGCCAAATTGGCCTAGATTTGTCACCTGAGCAGCAGATTGCCCTGCTTCTTCTGAGCATTCGGAAGAAGCTTTTGTATTGGAGTACAGCTCGACTATCCTTGGCTGGGAGGGTGGTGGTGGCAAATCAGGTGCTGTTAGCGACCATGTGGTACATTACGTCTTGCTGGATCTTCTCGAGCTCTTGCATCAGCCAGGTACAGAGGCTGATCATGAACTTTCTGTGGTCCGGGCGGGACGGTCAGCCAGCTCGGGCAAAGGTTGCATGGGCAGTTATTACACTTCCGCTGGCTCAGGGAGGTTTGGGCATTATAGATCCAGTCGATCAGAGCAGAGCCTTATTGGGGAAGCTTATTGTTCGGGGGTTGCTTCCAGGCGGTGAGCCTTGGAAAGAGCTCCTCTTGCAGCGGCTGCAGGCTCGAGCGCCCCCAGCAGGGGGCACTTGGGCACCAGAGATTCGCTGGATCTTCATAGAGATGAGGAGGACAGGCCTCAGTAGAGGATGGGAGGACAGATTTGCTTTGAGTATCCTGAGAGCTTGGGAGCTGCTGAGACCGGGGCTCTCTCAGCGATCTCCTTCTTGTGTTGAGGAGCGGGCCAGACAGCCGCTCATCTGGAGCCCAGCGGTTCGCACAGAGCAGGGTCATATGTTGGGTTCTCGGCCTCGTTTAGCCTGGGGGCCTTTAGCGGCAAGCCCAGCTCGTAGTTTTGGAGACTGGCAGGCCTTCTGCAGTCTCCCAGAGGAGATCCAGGTGGAGAGGCTGAGTCACTTCAGAGGGGGGTTGATTATGAGAGATGATATTCAGGAGGCACTCACAGAGGAGTGGTTCACGCCTCTCGAGCCAATGACCCCACGGTGGATGGGAGCCTTTACACAGTTGGAGATCCTGATTGCTGTCAGAGCTTGCACCGAGGATGGCAGTTGCCTCTACTTTGAGATTCAGGATGAGGGCAGACTCCAGCGAGTGGAGGAGGAGTCGCCTTTGGTTGCAGAGTGCACCTTTCAGAGGATTCGGGTAGTGGCCGCCGCTTCTCGGAAGTGGCATATAGACCCCGATCCTGCTGATGTGCTCCCGGATTGGCGCATATGGGCATATGCAGCGCGCCCCTTGGCCCGGCTACAGTGGGACCCCGGGGAGTATGAGTGGCATGATCCTTATGCATCCCTTGAGGCCACAGAGATTACCTTTTTCCGGTATACTGTTCGGCTGGGGCGGCATATTTTGACGGCGAGGAGGACGATCTCTCCATCGGCAGCGGGGCATTGGCGGCTACAAGGACTCTCACAGGAGTTCCTGGAGGATTTTTGGGCTCGGCTCTGGGCTAGTCGACAGGCCTGCAGGATCTCGACTTTTCAGTGGTTGGTCGCCCACAGGGGCTCAGCAGTTGGCACTTGGCTTGTTTACAGCGGTCTTCCAGCGGCTTGCGTCCGATGCGGCCACCCTATGGAGACACAGAGACACTGCCTTTAGGAGGCGCAACAGATTTGGCTGCGGATGCTGCGTATTCTGGCTCCCCTCTCTCCATAGGGTATGTTTACGTGGGGTGCCGCTGCTTGGTCGACGTCGTCAGGGCCTGCTATGGGCTATGAGATGGAGCAGGGCAGTCAGGCCATCAGATTTATTAGGGGCCAGCCTCGCCTGGTTCCGGCATCGGATTTCTCGTCCGCTAGCTGGACACAGGAGCGGGATTTACGATGGGAGCTCCTCAGCAGCCTCACCATCTGGTTCACCTGGAGGGCCCGGTGCTTTACGGCCTTTGAGGGGAGATTGGAGCCACCAGCAGAGACTGTACGTGGGATTTGGCAGGAGTTGATTCACACCCTGCGAGGACAGTACGATCGCATCCGGGGAGACTCGGATGAGGCGATATTGCGGCGCCAGGCCTTTCACACCACTTGGCGTTGTGGCCCCTTCTACACCTTACACACGGGATCCCCCCGCTGGCACTACAGGCCACTTGTTTGGCTCTTCCCCCCCCCTATTGTATGATTTAGCCTCTCAGTCCTCTATACTGATGCTTGTACTTTGCAGCACCTAGGGAGAGTCTCCCGGGCTGCCATGCTGTTTTCACTGCTCTGTTTCTCTTATGAGCAGGAGAGATCTTTTGTAGCCCTACGGGCGTTTTTTCTATAACTAATAAAGGATCTTTTCTCGGGGGGGGGGGGGGGGGGGGGGGAAAGCTTCTGTATTGGAGTACCGCTCGTTTATCTCTGGCTGGCCGAGTAGTGGTGGCCAACCAGGTTCTGCTTGCTACCATGTGGTACATCACTTCTCTCGGGCGTGCATTGGCCAGGTGCAGAGGCTCATCAGGAACTTTCTTTGGTCCGGTGGCGACGGGCGGCCCGCCAGGGCCAAGGTGGCATGGGCTGTGATCACTCAGCCGAGGGAGAGAGGTGGCCTGGGCATTGTTGATCCTATTTGCCAAAGCCGAGCTTTGCTTGGCAAGTTGGTGGTTCGTGGCCTCCTACCAGGCGCTGAGCCGTGGAAGGAGTTTCTTGTTTCCAGGATGCTCAGTCGCACTCCTCCTCTTAGCGGCCCCTGGACCCCCAGCATCAGGTGGATCTTTACAGAGCAGCGATCCAGAGGAGTGGGCCTTGGCTTCGAGGAGCGTTTTGCAACTAGCCTTCTGAGGGCCTGGGCGCATCTGAGGCCGTCACTCTTCCAGACTCCCCCAGGCACTGATGAGGAGCGCCTGAGGCACGTGGCTGCAGGCCGTACAGAGCACGTGGCTGCAGGCCGTACAGTTAGGCGACTGCAGTTCTATTGGTGACTGGTTCAGGTGGCGCTGGCAGGTACAGACAGCAGGCGGCTATTGTGCAGGCGAGTGTACGGTACAGACTAGTGCACAGATGGGTACTGTACGGGTAGAATAGCACAGACGCTGCAAGACATCAGACACAGACTGGTACCGCTGCTGTACAACAGCTGACACAGGCAACAGTTGCATGTACAGAACTGTACGGAAAGGTACAGCAGAGTACTACAGTATTGTACGGACTGGTACAGTGGGGTGCTGTTGACCTGTACGGACAGGTACAGGCAGGTACAGTCCTCTTCAGTCCTGAACAGTAACAGGCGACGCATCTCAAGCTGCAGGCGGTGTTTTATCAGAATATAGTTGGTGCATCAGTTAGGCGGTTGCAGGGAGAAAAGTACAGACATTATTTTGCAAGTACAGACTTGGCAAATAATGTTTTACTAATATAATATACACAATATATTCTGAAAAGCACACACTTGAGTTAGTGGGTAAGCATGTAGTGAGGTACATTCAGTCCCTCTGGTACAGATCCACGCATTGAATTGGTAAGCTCTGAACTTGTCAATCTTTCTTTCATGTCCACTGGCTTATGTCTGCTTGTGTCATCTGGCCCCTTGTGAGAGGAGGGGTATGGCAGTTTGAAGGGTGGAAACAGAGATTGGACAGTGGATGTATGTTTGAACTGAGTTGAGACCATGTTCATGGAACAGCTAGATGTATGCTCAAGGCTGCCCTTCTGAATTGTCTTGGTTGACTAGAGGGAAGCACAGTGTGTTGCTTTTGTGGGACACAGATCTGTGTGTGAATCCTCTGTGCTAAGAGGTCTTGAGGGCTGCCAGATTGGACATGCAGGTTTTCTTTCCTGGACTGGCTTTGTTGTACTCAGTTATACATTTCATTGAATTTGAATAAAGAAATACCGAAAGGGGCGCCAAGCTTTGGGGCCAACAGGTGCCGATTTCCTTTCAGTTTTGGGGCATTCTAGCTCCAGTTAATTTTGTTATTATTGGACTACAATTGGAAGGGTGACTGCTAGTCTACCGCACTTTGGTTTCTACCAGAGGCCGGTTTCAAGGTTCCGTTGCCGGGACCCATCATCAACTTTCTTAAGGGGGTGAGCTCGTGGGTAACTCGAGGAAAGTCATTGCTGAAAAATTCAGCAACATGTCTGATACAGAAGACGAATATTTTTATGATGAAGAGGAAGAGCAAGAGACCTCTCTTGAGAGAAATGAATCTGAGGAGATTCATTTCTCTCAAGAGGAAGAGCAAGAGACCTCTCTTCAGAGAAATGAATCTGAGGAGCAAGAGACCTCTCTTGAGAGAAATGATGAAGAGGAAGAGCAAGAGACCTCTCTTGAGAGAAATGAATCTGAGGAGATTCTTGCAGGAGAACAGGCTGCAGATGATGCACAATATGAGGATGTAACACAGCCAGAAGATATGCCTAGTAAAGAGGAAGATGATGCTCAGTTTAAAAATCGTTTGGCAGGTGTAATGGATGTGTTTATGCAGCTCACACGAAGTGAGAAAATTGCTGAATTTATGAGATCCCGTTCCGAGCCTGAAAAGAAGAAGAAGAAAGTGCGTTCTAAGAACCTACCTCAGGGCAATAGTGGTGCCTTCCCACAGGATCCATCTTTTGGACAGTTTCCAAACATGCAACATACTTTTGGTGCTAACTCATAGAGTTCCTTTTTCGGGCAGCCATCTATTCCTCAGCAGTCTTTGCATCCAGGTTATTTTGGTGGTGGCTCTGTGTTCCAATCCATGACCGGGGGTTACCCTCAGGGAGGCATGGGTATCCCAGGGACTTTTGGAGCTAATTTTCAGCCTGGTATGCAAGGGAATATGTATGGTGGTATGCAGTCCGGAACGCAAGGAAATATGTATGGGGGCATGCAGCCCGGTATGCATAATGGTATATTTGGAAACATGGCTGGAATGTATGGCATACCAGGTGTGGGAATTGGTAATGTTGACCCTATGATGGGCATGAATGCTGGGGGTAGCAATCTTGTGAAGCCACTTCCTTACGATAATCTTACGCCTATGGGTAAGGCGAAGGATTATAAGGAAGGGGGAGCTGCTGTGAAGTTTGACACATTCAGTGGGGCCAAAGATAAACTAAAGGCACTTACCTTTTTACAGCAATTTGATGCTGCTTTTTCTGTGGTAATTACACGGAGTCCTCTAAGGTGAGAAAAGCTGCGACTTTTCTCAAAGGCAATGCATTGCAGTGGTGGGCCACTCTTCTTTTACAGGGCATAGCACCATCTACTTGGGTACAGTTTAAACAGGTGTTCTCTTCCGTATGGCTCACATCTACTCTTGAGGTGGATGTAATGACAACATGGCACAAGTTGGATGCATCAAAGTGTGAAAATCTTGAAGATTATAATAAGAAGTTTTGGGAAGCTTTACTCCCACTTACTTCTTACCGTGCAGCGCCTTTGTCTGAGCAGGTGGAGAAGTATTGTTGTGGGCTGCCCAAGGAAGTGCGTGACTATTGCATAAAGACTCGAGTAACAAATATGTCACAGATGATAGAGAATGCTATGACAGCAAATGCGTTACTCACTGGGGTCTCATCTGGATTTAAAGGCAATAAAAGCTCGAGCAAGAAATCTGAAAAGTCAGGGCATGCTTCGCGTGATGCAAAAGGGTCTACAGAGAAGCGGTATAAGAAGTTACCAATCCCCAAGAGAACTCCTGAGGAGAGAGAGGCTTTGATGGATGCTCGGAAATGTTTTTACTGTATAGAAGAGGGACATATGTCTCTTAATTGTCCCAAGCGTAAGTCCCAACAGGACTCTGACACAAAAGGGGAGCCCAAGTCAAAGAAACCAAAACCTTCTGCAGGGTTAGTTCCTGACCTTGTTGGGGAACAGCCAGGTGGTGAAGAGACTGACTTGTGTAGGGCATGGGGCAAAGTGAGAGATCAAAATGCCTTGATTTTCTTTGACACAGGTGCTAGAGCCAACTTTATTTCACCAGATTTGGCTGGCCGATTGGGGATCCGTGCAGAGGAGATGGGGCCTTTACATGAGGCTAACATGGCTTGTCCTGGGTATGCAGAATCCGTCACTCCTATTATTGGGAAGCTCAGGCTACATTTGCAGGGATATGTGGACAGTGAGGAGTTTTTCATCATGCCTCTTGATGGATGTGATGTTTTGTTGGGTATGCCATGGTGCCACAGAGTACATGCGGTGGTGGATACATACAATAGGAAGATTACTTTGACTTATAGAGGGAAAGAACATGTTTTGGATGTAAAGCATAAAGGGGAATCTGTTCCTATTGTATCAGCTTCCGCAATTTCATCAGTAATGAAAAAGCATCTTTCCACGTACTTGATTTATGTAAAGGATGCAAAAGATGATGAGTCTAAATCTAATTTGTCTACGTTAGATAAGGACAGGACTGATTTCTTATGTGAGTTCCAAGATTGCTTTTCCGAGTCATTGCCAGGAGAACTTCCTCCGGAAAGGCCAGAAGATCATGCCATTGATCTAATTCCGGGTAGTACTCCACCAAATAGACCGCCGTACTGTGTTAGTGCAGCCCAACAAGCAGAAATTATGAGTCAGGTACAGGAGCTGTTGAATAAATGGTTGATACAGCCTAGCTCATCACCCTTTTGCTCACCTGTACTCTTAGTGCAAAAGAAAGGATGGTTCTTGGCGCATGTGTATTGATTACAGGGCGCTGAACATGAATACCATCAAGAATCGATTCCCTATTCTGAGGATCGATGACATATCGGACCGCTTACAGGGCTCCACATTCTTTAGTCGGATTGACTTGAAAAGCGGGTATCATCAGATACGTATTAGACCCGAGGATGTGCATAAGACAGCATTCCGAACCACTTTTGGATTATATGAGTTCTTGGTTATGCCCTTTGGTTTGACAAATGAACTTGCCACATTTAACAGAATGATGGACAGGATTTTCCGGCCTCATAGAGCGTTGGTGGGCACATTCTTTGATGATATGATTGTGCATTCACATACTGAGGAGGAGCATAGAAGGCGCATTTGGCCATTGTGTTTGAAGAACTCCTCGCGACGTCCCATACCGCCACGAAGCTGCCCTCGCGGGCCTCGAGATTGCTGCCGGTCTCGGCTGTGTAAAGCAGGTGCACGTCTGCACTAGATCGAGGCTCCAAGACCATAGAGCTCTCACAAACTCGCGAGACTCTCTATAATACAATAACTAACCTTGGCCACCCTTTTATAGGCTCTTGGCCGGTCATCGAGCGTCCACACTTGGCCGCCCGCCCTTCTATACTTGGGTGCCCGCCCGTTAGTATTTCCCTAACTCAGCTCGTCAATCAGCCTGCCTAGTTCCAAGCTTCCCCAAGCCTCGAAACTAGTCTTGCATGCGTATAGCACACGGTAGATACACACTATGCACATGACATACTCCCCTTCCTCTAAGAGCTCACTCTTGAGCTCACTAAAAAGCCAGGGTAATCTCTCTGAAAAGTAGTCAATGTCTCCCATGTAGCGTCCTCCTCAACACGATCCTTTCACTTGATCTTGTATTCCGTGATAAGCGTATTACGCAATCGTCGTTCACGAAATCCATTCAGGGTTGTGCGGAACAAATGTCATGTCCTTGACATCTATAATTTCTTGAGGAGTAACTAACTGATTTGCTCCACCCAGTTCTTCCTTAAGTCTACTGACATGAAATACAGGATGAACTTTCACATGAGAAGGCAAATCCAATTCATATGCAACTGAACCAATCCGTTTTGTAACCTGAAATGGTCCACAGTATCTAGGGGATTCGGAGATCTACTTGTCCGTAAAGTCTCGGAATCTTTCGGAACTCGCAAATACACTATCGTTCCTTCCTAGAACTCTCTAGGTGAACGATGTACATTAGAATAAAACTTGTCTCGGTCTTGAGCACTTCTAATAGATTCCTTTGCAACTTGTAACATTTCCTGCATATCTTGCAAAAAATTACGTGCTGCATCATGCTGAAGTCCTGAGAATCCTACTGTAGCAGGTGATCTTGGTTGAAAACCATACATAAGCATGAAAGGACTAAAACCTGTACTTGTATGCTTAGTACTGTTATATGCAAATTCTAACATAGGAAGATAATCCTTCCATGAACTCTGTCTTTTGGATACATATGCTCGAAGCATATCCTCCAAAATCTGATTCACTCTTTCAGTCTGGCCATCAGATTGAGGATGATCAGAGGAACTCAAATTCAAAGTTGTTTCCAACTTCTCAAAAATAAGTTTCCAAAAATCACTCGTAAACTTAGAGTCCCTATCACTGACTATGTCCTGCGGTAACCCGTACAGACTAAACAATTGCTCGATAAACTGCCGAGCTAATTGCGTAGCTGTAATAGTCTTCTGGGTCGGTAAAAATCTAGCCATTTTTGTCAAGCGATCTACCACAACCCAAATAGAATCGTGGCCTTGATGTGTTCTTGGCAATCCGGTAATAAAATCCATGGAAATACTTTCCCATTTATTACCTGGGATTTGCAAAGGATGCAACAACCCAGCCTGTCTAAAGCGTTCAGCTTTATTTGCCTGACAAATCTGACACTTGAGAACATAATCTTCTACATACCCTTTCATCTTTGGCCAATAAAAAGTGTGTTTCACTAATGATAGTGTCCTGTGTACCCCAGGGTGTCCAGTAGAAGGGGCATCGTGACACTCCTTAAGAATCTTGGACCTAATGTCGGGGATCTGTGGTACACAAATTTTGCCATTACGGAATAGCAAACCATTCCGAATCATCCACTGACCTCCTGCAGCCTGCATAGTAGACTGCTTAGTCACCGAGTCTTGGTCAATCAATGAGCTCCCGTCCTGGATCTTCTGCCAAAATGGACCAAAATAACTATCAGTCCTGCAAAGCCCTCTCAATGGGGGGGGCGAGGGGGGTGGAGAAGGAGCCGCTGCCGAAACCGGAGCGGGGACGGGAGGAGGCGAGGGTGGAAGCGAGGCGGTAGGGGGGGACGGGAGTGGGGGGGTTGAAGGAGAGGGTGCTGGCATCTCCTGGTCCTCAGTCGTCGCAGGGGTCTCCTCCTAGAGGGGAGCAAAGCTGTTCCTCACGGGAACCCAGGTGGCATGATATAAAACTCCTCACTATCAACATAACCCTGCACATGAAGCCTCAGCTTCCCAATGATAGGGGTAACGGGTTCTGGATACCCAAGACAAGCCATATTTGCCTCATAAATAGGCCCCATCTCCTCTGCACGAATCCCCAATTTGCCAACCAAATCTGGTGAGATAAAGTTGACTCTAGCACCTGTGTCAAAGAAAATCAAATTAATCTGATCTCTGACCTTGCCGCATGCTCTACACAACTCTGTCTCCTCACCACCTGGCTGTTCCCTAACAAGATCAGGAACTAACCTTGCAGAAGGCTTTGGTTTCTTAGGCTTAGGCTCCCCTTTAATATCACAGTCCTTGTTGGACTTGCACTTAGGACAATTGAAAGACATATGTCTCTCTTTGGTACAAAAGAAGCATTTCTTGGCAGCCAATAAAGCTTGCTTCTCCTCAGGACTTCTCTTAGGCATTGGAACATTTTATGCCGCTTATCATCAACCACTGTTACATCCTCAGGTGCATGTGCCATGCGCTGACTTCTCAGTTTTCTTGCCAGTGCTTTTGATGCCCTTAAATCCTATTGAAACCCGAGTGAGTAACGCATTTGCTGTCATAGCATTCTCTATCATCTGCAACATATTTGTTACTCGAGTCTTAATGGAATAGTCACGCACTTCCTTGGGCAACCCACAACAATACTTCTCAACCTGCTCAGACAGTGGCACTGCACGATAAGAAGTAACTGGGAGTAAAGCTTCCCAAAACTTCTTATTATAATCCTCCAGATTCTCACACTTCGATGCATCCAACTTATGCCATGCTGTCATTGCATCCACCTCAAATGTAGATGTGAGCCACACAAAAGAGAACACCTGTTTAAAGTGTACCCAAGTAGTTGGTGCTATGCCTTGCAAGAGAAGAGTGGACTACCACTGCAATGCATTGCCCTTGAGAAAAGTAGCAGCTTTTCTCACTTTCGAGGACTCGATGTAATTGCCACCAAAAAAAGTAGCATCAAACTGCTGTAAAAAGGTAAGAGTCTTGAGCCTATCTTTTGTCCCACTGAATGTGTCAAATTTCACTGCAGCTTCCCCTTATAATCCTTCGCCTTACCCAAAGGTGTTAGATTATCGTAAGGAAGTGGCTTTACAATATTGCTACCCCCTGCATTCATGCCCATACTAGGGTCAACATTGCCAGTTCCCACACCCTGCATACCATGCAGTCCTGCTGACCCTCCCATGAAACCGGCCTTCAGAAATCTGACGGGCGGTGGAACAAACACTCGCACACAAAACACTTCATCACCCATGGGAACCTAGAAAAGGAAAACAAACAAGGGAGCTAGAATGCTCCTGCAAATAGTACGAGGACACCGATTGGCCCCAAAACGCAGTGGCGTCCCTTGCGGTATTTCTTTACTTAAACAAAATTTGAGTACAAAGTACAACTTGTCGAATCCTCTACCAATAGGATCCCTTATAGCTTTCACCCAGGACTTCCAAATAAAAACTCTCGTTATCACAGCAAAACATTCCATAGAGAAGGCACACCTGTACGACACTTGCTTGCTTGAAAAGGTCTTCTCCATTTCTATCATGGATCCCACAACCCTTTCCCAAACAGCAATAGGGCTGTACCAAACCTCATGTCCTTCCTATAGTCGCAGCTTGCATGCAACCTTGAGAAAACTAGAACCTGTTCACATGAATCCAAAGACATGCTTTCCACATGAAACCAAAGACCTGTATCTGATAAACCATAGACCTGTATCCATAAACCATAGGCTTGTATCCTCGATACCAAAGTCGTGTTTCTTCTCGAAAAACCAATGTCCTGTTTCCATGAGAAAAATCCACATATGCACCATCCAATCACGGTGCCAAAACCCAGAGAAAAAGAGAAAAAGCCTATCTCTAATCTCCTGCACCAAAAAGGTTTTGGAAAAAAAAAAGACCATTACCACCTTCTGCTGGGAGTCGTTGCCAGCCAGTCTATAGCGCTGCTGTTCTGGGAATCGCCTGGCGACCAGCCACCCACAGAGAGAAATGCTAGACACCACCTGAGGCCATTGCCCCGCCTGGCTGATTCCACACACGCAGCCGCCACTGGTATGCCTGTTCCACATTGCAGAAGGTTGCCTGTAAACTCCCCAACTAGCTCTTTCATAAATGTGCAGTCCAGTCCTCTGCGAATCAAGCGAAAGAGGGAGATGGAGAGCACACGTGGTTGAAAACAGTACGGAAGCGTGCTCTACGGCAACTTAGTCGAGGCGCCACCCACACGTGCAGCCTCCCTGCTTGATGCTTGCCTGGCAGCAGCCCGCTTGGTGCCTGTTGCGCAGCTCGTGCACACAGCATGTCTGGTAGCCGCCTGGTCACCTGTCTGGTAGCCGCCTGGTCACCCGTCTGGTAGTAGCCTCGTAGCCCGACTAGCAGCAGCCCCTACAGCTAGCCCTTGCGCAGCAGCTTGGTAGTCCGCCGACTAGCAGCAGCCCCTACAGCCAGCCCTTGCGCAGCAGCCTAGTAGTCCGACTAGCAGCAGCCCCTACAGCCAGCCCACGGAGAGACGCACCACACCATACGATGATGACCCACGACCAAAACCCATGAGTTCGCCACACGCCACACCTTCAAACCTGTGATCCCAAGGTGATGCGCCACACGCCACACACCACCTTTATAAAGAGACGATCGCTTTTCAAAAATGCCAAAAGCAATCAGCAAAACGCATGCTTAAAAATATAACCAATTTTTTAAGCCTTCAAAGGTTTATTAAACCTTAGAAACTTTTAAAAATCCTTTTAACATGCCACTATGCATTCCAGGCTGTATGCCCCCAAACATATTTCCTTGCATTTTGGGCTGGGCAGGGCAGGGATCAAGTAATCAAAGGAGGAGAAAGACACTTGTCCTCCAGCTAGCCACTCTATGAGGAGAAGGCTATCTCATACAGGGGGAGGGGGGGGGGGGGGGGAGACAACCACACCGGTGGTCTGTAATGCCAAGTAGGGTCACCACCTCTATTAGTGAGAAACGGGCCAGGCCGCCAAAGCCTCAAGAAAGCTTCTCGCCGCTTCTACATGCGGTCAGATCCACCTTACAACTTCCCCCACTGACCGCAGAGGGTATGTATGATATTGAGCCAAATGCTCCCAGCCCTCAATGGCTTCACTGCATCGAGCCCCCGTATATGCCAGACTGCAATGCTGCTGCAAATCTCCCATCTCTGGAATGGCCCTGGTCTCCAGTGGTCTATAGGTGGGGCAATGACTGGTATTGCTGAAATGCAGTGGTGAGAGACTTGAAGAGCTAGCCCTCCACCATCCTCCTCGTAAGCCCTGACCACCCCAGCCTGTGGGGCCCAAGCGACAATGCCACAAGTAATGATCCGGGTCGAGGCCCTGTCCATAGTGAAGATGCGGAGGATCCGCCGCCAACCGTGCTGAGCCTTCGGGCAATCCCAAAGACAATGTCGTTGAGACTCCTTGGGGTGGCCACATCTCGGACAAGCTGCTGGCCGACCTCTAGCAACCAACCAAGTGTTAACAGCCAAGCTCTTGTGTGTGCCATCAGCCAAAGAAAGAGGGTGATCTTTCTAGGCCGAAAAGTGTCCCAAAGCCTCTTCCAAAAATCTGAGAGGAAATGCTGTGAAGGCCCTGTGTGGCTGCCAATGTGCTGCTATTGCCAGAGTGAGGAGCCCACTATCCTCCTCCGCTTCATGAACTGCCACAAGAATATCATGCCTGGTAAACACGCCTAGCCACATTGGGGGAGTCGGTTCTAGAGTCAGCCACTCCCAACAAGGAATAGTTGAATCGATGTCGATGTTGAGCTTGTCTCTACCCCGGATCCCTATCAAGCCTCTCTTGTGCACCTCCGGGGGTAACTGCCTATGTGCAATCCAATCGCCTAGGGACCTGGCAAGTCCTGTACTCAACGCGCCCCATGAAACGTGAGGTCGGGCCCCTGCCATGTGGCCACTGGTTAAACAGATCAGGGGGTTCCAGACCAAAGGCTGCCTAACCCGCTCCTCTGAGGCTACCGGAGCAATCTGCCTAAGGGCCAGCCTGAGGTCATCCCAAGCTCGAAGTAAACTAGCTGCAAATCTGAATGCTTCAGCTTTCTTATGTGGAAAATCCCCATTCTCACCTTGGTTTTGTTTTGTGTGTGGGCTTGCCCCAAAACACTGATCAAGACTGGTGAAGGGACTAAATGGTGACGGTAACCCAACTTTGTGAAGAGTAAAGAAATACCTGCGGGGGTGCCAGAGCGGTTTGGGGCCACCACTTCTTTTGTGTAGGAATGATCTAGCTCCCCTTGTCTACATTCTCTCTCTATCTTCTTTCTCTTCAAGTTTCGGTTGTTTTAAAGTGCTTGTGTGCAGTGAAGTTATTGTTTACCACCCGTACATGTCCATGCCATGTGGATTGTGATTGGCCATATACAGGTTTCATCCCGCCACCTCAGAGTGGAGACAGGTAGAGCTAAGCACATTTTCAGAGCCGGGGAGCTCATACGGAGACTTGGGGAGGAGAGGATGTGCCAATTATGCCACACAAAGGTTGAGATAGAGGAGAATTACATGTCATTGCCTAGTATACCATGAGATCCATGGGGGGTTCACTGTCTGTTCCATGAGGGATTTGGTCCACTCTCCAGGATCATTGCCTTCACGGACCAGTGTTGCCCAGGGCTCTTCCTGCTTGAGCTCCGTAGACACAGGGACACTTTCTTGAGAGAGCTTCGGACCCAACTACCCTGATCCCTACCTCACCAGCCAACCATCACCAGCTTCTTCTAGACCTAGGAGGTGGAGGACACCCATACGTTGGATCCACCTCAAGCTGCTCTGGACCCACCTCCCCCGAGAGGAGTTGCCTTGGACTGGGCATCTGCATTCCAGTGTGCCCGATGCCCTTGGACACCCGGACGTCGAGCTCCAGATCCAGGTCATGCTCCACCGCCATCGAGCTAACTTTCCACGTGGAGTAGCTGAGGGAGAGCTCTCGGCCATACTCATTAGCCCCATGCTTGATATTTTGGAAAGTGGTATACCATCTATTGGGGGCTGATGCTTGATATGCAGGCATCACTAGTTGGTTCGAGTCACGTGGCTTTGGGATGGACTGTTTCTCCCTGTTGGAGTACAGCTTGGACTCCCCTTTCCTTGATCTCTCAGAGTAGGAGATTAACCGCATCATCCGTCCAGATCTTACTAGACTTAACACAGACAGGACATGGATATTATTGGCCATGCTTTCCCCGAACTTTCAGTCCTACATAGAGCATTTCTTGAGGGTCAGTGGAAATGGTTTCATTGAGAGGCCCAATTATCTCCATACACTTCCAAAGCCATGAGGATCGCCATTGGTTAGCTGAGGGTGTCGTCACACCACCTTCAGATTGAGATGGGGAGAGTAGAGGTAATCCCGTAAGTCATATTGGTATGTAGGCTATGTAGTACTGGGGAGATCCTGTCTCTGAGGATCATTAAGTACTTAGAATGCCCAGTTTACTATGAGATATGCAGACGCTACCACTGCGTCTATAGGGAGGGATTCGGGGCCTTGCCATGATGCATTACAGAGATCAAAGATGCTTGGGACTCAGGCTTAGTTCCGTACGTCGTACGATTGAAATTGTACGTACTTGCTGTACGGTACGGTACCGTACGGATCCGTACGGTACCGTACGATTTATTTATTTATTTATTTATTTTTATTTTTTTTGGTCGTCGTTGTTGTTGTTGTTGTTGTTGCTGCTGCTGTTGCGTGGAGCAATTTCAGTCTTCTAGAGAGCCATTCATTGCCATTTGCAGCCTATAGGGAGCTGTTTGTCAGCGTGTGCACTTGCCATTGCCATATTAGGCAAGCGATCATATTGCCTGATGAGGAGGACGAGGCAATCTTCATGGAGCTCTATAGTGAGCTTGTGGCAGCAGATACTCGCAGCACCAGGAGTCAGCATGGACGGGGGCCCGAGCAGTTGGAGTTCATAGGCCTCCGCCTTCGGCATCGGCAAAGGGTGGCCTTCGCACATATGTGAGGCGGGGATCCTCGAGCTCCAATCCCCGCCTTCATGATGATATTCCATTGCCCCCTCATGATGATACCCCACTGCCTAGAGAGCCCTTGTTTGATGATGATGGCAACCTACTTAGCGAGAATGATCCCCAGAGTGTCTCGTCCACCTTCGAAGAGTCCTCTTCAGAGAACTCTCTTGATGGACACTCTAGTAGTGATCATGTTGATGATCATGCAGATGTTGGTGATGATGTAGACTTTTGATATGTTATAGCTCTCTAGGCATTGGGCATCTATCTCCTTCTAGCCCATCGATGATGTATTGTAGTATGTAGTATCATGTATGTACGCATGTTGGCGGTCGCCCATGCCATGAGTTTTTGGCCTATCCTTTTGTAGCAATTTTGTACTCTAATGGCATGATGACATTATGTTCATGGTTCTACTATTTTGTAACTTCTTGTCTACAATTTTTAAGTTTAGGAAGTATTTTTTTAAAAAAAAACGTACTAATATCGTACCGTACCTCAAAAAATTTTAAGGTACCAATTAGTACCGTATTGTATCGTACCGTACCGTACCGTACCTTTCGTACTAACTAACCATGTTGGGACTGTCTGCTTGGGTTGAGACACCATTGAGACAGATTATTGAGGCAGCAGCCCTAGATGCGGGATACAACCCAGACATTTATCACTGACCTCTTTGGCTCAGCAGAGATCCCCAGCTGACACTCAGCCGGTACGAGATTTCCCGAGACACGTGGACCAGGACAAATCTGGACATATCATGGAGTGAGCATCCTTCAGATCCATGGCAGTCTGGCACAGTCCCTCCAGCAAGCCAGCACCCCCGCTCTCAGTGATCGAGACACTCTACGCACCAGCTCGCGATCCAGGACTTGCTTTCGTGATATAGATAGGCAGCCCCACATGTGGTTGATATTGAGGCCAGGTACATGGTCCATGAGGACGATGACACATTATGAGCCCGGACACGTGATTTCTGCAGCCTATGGAGATGTACAAGAGCCTTGAGAGAGGGCTAGTCAAGGTGTCTGGAGATGTATCGGAGTCCGCACATAGGAGCCACACCTGTGCCTTGGGGAGTGGTTGGGTACGTGGCTCAAGAGGAGTGGCATGCCTTTGCCTTGTTAGGCCCCACTTGTGGCAGAGTATTCACAGTTGTCCGACAGGATGGGGAGGTCTGTTTCATGTGGATGGCTTAGCCAGGCCACGCTACACATTGTGATATGCTACCTTCCACCATAGGCTTCTCCCTTAGCATGGGATTTTCTTCAGAATGAACACTCACTGTATGCCCCTTTGTTTGCAGATATCGTGGAGTATGCCCAAGAGGGAGATATCCTCCTGTTGGCACTTTAATGCATAGACAGCCGAGATGCTAGTGCATGTATGTCGACTTTCATGCAGACCCAATTATGCTTACAGAGATAGACCCTATGGAGCTAGGGCTACAGCGTCATCGCAGAGCAGTGGACAGATCGCTAGCTATGGCAGGAGTTTCTTGGACATGGGAGGTATGCGTGAACTGTTAATCTACAATAGGATGTCTGGTTGGCCGACCTCAGATTGTGTGACTTGCTTCCCCCACTCCAGTGGCTCCCACACCGTGGATTACTTGATGGGCTCTCCTGCTCTTATGGGACAAATTGGGGACTTCGCCCCCCCCACCCCCCCCCCCACCCCCCTTCTCCTCATCACCCCTCTCCCCTTGCTGCCTTCTTCCACACACCCCCCCCCCCCCCCCCCCACACCCCACCCCAACCCCTCGAGAGTGGTCTCCAGGACTAGGTCCCTCTCCCCCTGCCACCTACTCCCCCTCCCTCCACCCCTTCTTTAGCTTCACCTCAGCCTCAGCCCCCTCCACTTCAAACCTCAATGTACCAAGTTTGATGGTCACAACTTCCATACATGGCAAGTTAAGGTCAAGTTCTTACTCATGAGAGAAGGGTTATGGGATATTGTTAATGGGGATGTAAAGAAGCCTAACACTAGAGAAGGAGATGCATTATGGAGTGCTAAGGATAAGAAGGCATTTTCCATCATAGCACTAGGGCTTAATGACAATTGCATTCATGATGTTGTAAGTGCGCAAAACTCTCTCGATGCAAGGAATGATTTAGATAAACTTTTTGGAGCTCAAGGCAAGAACTTGAAGGTCAGTCTTAAAGTACGATTCTATGAATTAAATTTGAAAGTTGAAGAGTCCCTTGCAGCACATCTCAACAATATGAAGAGCATGTTGTCTCAACTAGCAGCTATCAAAGCACTAGTAGGGGAAGATCATGGTATTGCTATGCTCCTAAAAAGCATCCCTGAAGAGTTCGACCACATTATGGCCACCTTGAAGAACATTCCAGAGCCAACCTTGGAAGGTGTGGAAAGTTCTCTACTTGAAGAGGACGAGAGGATCAAAGCAAAGCTTTTCAATGGAGGACCTATGGATTCCAAATCTTACTTCACCAAAGGTCAAGGAGCTTCCTACAACAAGGGTTTTGGGAAATTTACCATCCAAAGACAAATCCGAAATGAAGTGCAAGTCTCAATTAATGAGGCTAACCTAGTTACTGATTGGGCATTCTCGAAAGTCATTAATCAAGGGTTTGGGAAATTTACCATCCAAAGACAAATCCAAAATGAAGTGCAAGTCTCAATTAATGAGGCTAACCTAGTTACTGATTGGGCATTCTCAGAAGTCATTAATCAACACCTCTACTCTTGTAAACCACACAAGCTAAGATGGTGAAATCTAAAAAGAAAAATAGATAAATCCATTTATGCCTAGAAGAGTGTAGGACCAAACAAGTGGGGGAGATTGTTGAGTAAAACACTTGTTAAAGTCCAATGTTATTAGCTGGGGGGGAGCACCAAAGGAACTTATGCTTTGTGAATCTCTTAATTATCCAATGTAAGTGATCATTAGCTCCTAGAATCTACCGAAAGCCCACGAGTTTCTCTTAGGATTTATGGAAGGTGTCTAGCCTTGGATTGAGGAGATAAAGGGGGATAGATAGAGATAATTAAGGGAGATGACAGGGGAGATACTTGTTGCACCTCTTGCCTTTGTACTTGCCTATATAAAAGGCCTCAAAACTTAGATTAATGTGATGGTTTTTCACTAATTAAACTTGTGTACCATTTGGTTGCTTTTAGCATCATTATTATCTTTAATCACTTCTCACAATGATGCTTACACATACCTATGATCCACCCTAATCATATGATTGCTCTCAAGGACTCACACGTAATCCAACAGACTTGACAAGGCTCCTCACGAGCTGCACATTGATAGCCCCACCCAAGCTCCCCACAAAACTCCAGCTCTACAGAGAGCGCTACCTGCAAATTTTTTATGATGAATTCATTATGTGCCCTAGATACCATGCCGTGCGTACCACCATTGGTGAGCTAAGTGTATCATCGCACTGTCTCGCAGAGTGCATCCCCAGGAGAGATGGATATGCCAGGTATGCACGACCGGAGAACTGGAGACCGGAGCACTATTTTGTAGTTCTTTTCCAAGAGATGGATCTGGCCCTCTCTCACGGGTCATGCAGTATACAGATCAGCAATGCTTAGGTGTGTGTCTACTGGATCTCTGTCATCATCGAGAAGCCCTACTCCGGGGGGTTGCAGCCAAGGGGATGCTTCTCGGACCTCCATTACGTGCTTTTTTGGACTGCCTCAGCCTGCGACAGAGGAGGCCACTCAGGCGTCACATGGATAGAGCAATCATACAGGCCATCGACATACCAGAGCTGTGGCCCCACGCACCAGGGTGTCACTAAAGAGAGAGTCTGATCCCTTTTGAGAGCCAGGCGTCTCTGTCCCTAGAGATCCAGACCTTCCACCCATCGGCTGAAAATCCAGGACATGACATGGACCACAGGAGGGGTGGGCTTCATCACAGCTCTGTGCTTTGTCATGGAGGAGGATGGTACTATTATTGGATGTGTGACACCACATGGCTTGTTAATAAGTAAATAATGTTTTGTCCGCTTCTAATGCAATGGCATTTTATAATATAAACTAGGGGCAGCTATTGAGTTTGCATTTATATGTTTATGTAAATAAAGATAAATGATCTCTATATATTAAAGATGTGGTTCTCCAAGCTACATAAGTATCTCGATTCTCCATGTAATTTTCTGCATACAAGTTTATTCTCTAGATAAGAAGAGAGATGTTGTATAAAGAATTGAGTTGCTATTTATTGTTGGCTTTATGAGAGGTTCTTTTACCCCATTGTGTGTATGTGTGTGGTTTCGGGGGGGAGGGAGGGGGGGTCAGTCGTTGTAAGCGTGGCTGTGCATTTGTACGGAATGTTTTTCATGCTGCCACAGGGTAGATTTGAAGATTGCTTGGCTTTCGGAGATGTGGTGCTGGATATATGGTTGCTGGTAATGGGAGGCCTCGTACTAAGTAGAAACCAAAATATGCCTTCCAAGACATTTGGAGATTTGGATCCTCAAATTACTCCAAACCTCAAGAATAGTCATGAAATCATATTTCAATGGGCTCATATTCACGATGTTATGTCCATGTTGCAGGTAAAGATTGGATTATTCTGGTGCATGTATCACTTGCAAATCAAGCAAATGGATAACCCATGCTGTCTTGCAGGACATCGTAGGCGTGAAGGAACAAGTTCTTGGAAGCTCTAAGGCAAATGTTAGTGAGATTTTCTTAACCATTGGTTTGATATACTTGTATAAGGAGGACTTTGATCTATCCTTGGAGAACTTGAACAAGGCAAGAAGCGCCGCCAGTTCTAACGAAATGAACACAGATTTACATGATATGATTAAGAGTGCGCTAGTGTTGATTCAGGAGGAGCGAGTGTTGAAAAACAACAAAAATCGTTAATTGAGTTTGTGTTTTAAGCATATATTACAAGAACGAACTGTTGATAGCTGTTACATTACAGCAGGCAATTCAACTACAGAGGAGTCTCTGTTAGCTTATATGTATATATATATATATATAAAGAGATGGAATTGACATGCTTTTTTTTTTTTTAAAGGAAGCAAAATAGTATCAATTCACGTGCTTTTATCCCCCCCCCCCCCAAAAAAAGGAAATAGTATCTCTTATTCACGTGCTTTTATTAGATTTTGTGGGGGGTTGATTTCCCACCCCACATTCTTTCATGCACAGTCCAAAGCTTAAGTAAAAGTTTGAAGAAGCCCCTAGAGGTTTAAGACAAAAAACTTTCAAGGTGCAAATGCAAAATTTCAAGTTGTGAATATTGCAATTCATTCAGTTATTTTTAGTGTTGTTGAAGTTTGAAATATTAATCGATATACAAATGAGCAAGATACAAAAAAAAAACCTCCAATCTCATTAGACGGAACACTTTTAAGGAGGATGGTTTTCATGTATAGAACAATGTTTTTATAAAGTATTATTAATCAATCAAATGTTAAATTTTATATGTTTAATCACTTGCATGTCAAAGGAAATACAATAATTTTGAAGCTGTGAACAAAGCCCTTGTTTTTTCCAACAACATTAGAAGAAACAAGGGAAGAATTTCTTTTTAAGAGCCTACCTTTGTTGACAAGAGAGAGAGAGAGAGAGAGAGAGAGAGAGAGAGAGAGGGGACCCAAAGGGTCCATGAGACCAACAAGGTAGCATTATAATATTGAACTTTGGAAAATAAAAATAAAGTGTTCAAAACTAGTTGCATAAGTTAAAGTATTTGGGTGATGCTACATGATGACAAAGTGTGTTCATACATTGATACCATTCTCCTCCATAATAGAATGCAATTAGCCATAGCATCTCCCCTCTGTGATGGGAGCTTGCCATAGCGTCGAAGGACATCCTAGATTTGCAACTATTGGGTGGGGTATATGACTCTCATAAGGGATTGCGCACGCTCGTTAGTGGCACCCTGTGTACTTGGTGTCGGAGGGCGCATTCATGTAGGTTATCATAGACTAGGTTGCTCATGTTGTTGCTTCTATCAGGCCACTATAGACGGTGGTGGTGACTCAAAGAAATTTGTGATGGAGGTCTAGGAGGCACCTCACTAGTCTTGTCTCTCGAAGTACTATCTCAACAATATTTCATTGTGGCGGTGAAGCTCCAATAAATACATGCCTAAACATCTTTGGTCCTTATATTGCATGACCACAGAGAGAGAACAAGAAGAAGAAGCTCTTTTAATGTCGTAGGAACAATCCCAAGAGACCAAATATGACCAGAGAGAGAGAGAGAGAGAGAGAGTGAGAGAGAGAGAAAATTGTTATCATCTTATTTTTTTTCTTTTAATCGTTATCTTCTTAATTTTTGGCTAAAAATGAGAATGATTACTATAGCAAGCCTTTTATAAAGGCACACCAAAGATTTGTTTTAGAAAAAACTTGCGAAGTACGAGTCAAACGAGAAGGGAATAACCCCTCCATAGGTAGGTGCTCTTGAATGCAAAGGTTGGGGTCTATTACACCACGTAATTCCATCTATGCCTTTAGATAAGGAAGGTCTCTAACTTCTTGTTATGTGAAGCCCTATATGTGCTTCAAAAAACACTCACATTGACCACAAAGAGGGTGAATAAGTTTTTTTGGTTATTTTTATGAGAGTGAGGTGAGTCTCTTCAATACACCATGCCCACCAAATGTGCGAGACTATGAGCTTATGGATCAATTGCCTTTATGAATTTTGGGGCAGAGACAATGTCCAAGGAATCTTAGGTACTTATCTTGCTCGTGATACGTTCATATACTTGACATGAAGTGCCAAAAGCATGTGTCTTTGTTCCTTGTGATGTGCACTCCCTAGGATATAAAATGAATATTTAGCTGGTCCTAGGTGAAGAGATGTGGGGAGTCTGTCTTTCTTCTTGTGCCGCTAAGCAATCTTAAGGACAATGGCTTTGGGATTCCCATTCTCCTACACAACATCGACAACTCAATGGTTTTCCCATTGTTGCTACCTCCAAAATTTCTATCGCATGTGACCTTAAGGAAATTGGAGAGCTTGTGCTGGCAAAAAAGAGATCAGGATGGAGAGAGAGAGAGAGAGAGAGAGAGAGAGAGAAAGAAAGAAAGAAAGATTTTATTAACGTCTTCCAAAAGACCGAACTCGGCCTATGAGACAAATCGGAGTACATGTATGGGGTATCCTCTGTCATCCCAACAAAATGAAAAAGTACTGAATAAAAAAGCTGAATCTGGGTGTGTAGGGGATGGAGCTCTATTACTAGGAGAATGCAAAGCTATATGCATGGAGTATACAATCATGATATGCAACCTAGCTAGCTCCATCCTGTACCATACTGGGGGTATAAAATGGTATACATCAGTGAAGGGGGTGTCCACAGCTCTCTGAAGAACATGCCTGGGTGTGCTCTGAAGCGAGCCAGTCGCTCCTCACCCTCTCTATGAAACTGAGCTCTGATCTCTGTCATCTCTCTCTGGTATAGGCGTGGTGTCCGAAAGCCAGGTGTCCTCTGTCTCCTGCGGGCTCTAAGTGTCTCTGCTCTCTGGAGAGTAATTCCCTGCCGTGTAGGGGCTGGGAGGGGTATGGATCTCTGAAAAAATGTAGTAATCTGTGTCTGTCGCCCCCCCTCTCGAGCTGTCTGAGCCTGTAATAATGTCTCTCTGTGGCGCTGTATGTCTAGAATGTATCTCCCCAGTATGCGCTGGTCTGCTGCCTCAAAGATCTGGCGTAGGGAATGTGGCTCTCTGAATAAAATGGGATATCTCTCTCTGATGGCTGTATATGCTCTGCATCTGCATACATAATGCTCCTCACTCTCCACCTCCTCTCTGCACAATCTGCATACCCTCTCCTCTCGGGGGATCCGTGCTGCTCTGCCAGCTCAATCTCCAATCGGTGTGATGAAACTCTGAGCTGACCAATAGCCACTCGGGAGCCGTGTGGTAAAAATCCCTCCATGTATCTAGGCCTCTCTATAAATCCATCATCAGTGATACTCATGAAGTGATCTCTGTAGTATAGCATCTTCGGTGGAAGAGGCTGTGTAGGCGATATCCATGTCTCTCGTGTATAGAGCTGCCATAGATCCTGTCTCAACACTCTGTTCCTCTCACTATGAGAGAGACGGATATGTGGTGCATCCCTGTCATACTGGAATGGTGGTAGATGATCCATGTCTAGTCCATGCTGTGAGAACCAATGTGTGACCTGTGCATACCATGATCCTCTGTCTCCTGCCTCAGCCAACTGTCTAGATGCCTGAAAAGCTCTGTATGATAATCTGTCCTGTGGCATCTCTCTGAATCTGTCTAGCAGGCATATAGTCTGAAATATGGCCTCTACCATCATAGGAGGCGCAGCAAACTCTGCTCGGATAATGTCATGAGGTACTGACGGTTTGCTGCGTATCATGCGTGCCATCATGAGGGCCTGTGGTCTCTCTATCTGTGTCCACCAATGTGTAGCAAGGCCTGGCGCCCATACTGCTGCTCCATACATCAATGCCGGTGTGACTAATGTGTCAAATAGCCACCCCTTCGTCCGGGGCTCCTGAAAATGCGCCTGGTGGCACTGTCTCTCTAGCATAGCCAATGCTGCATATCCCCGTGTCAATCTAGCTCTGGCTGCTGAACCCATGGTAAAGCGTGTGGCTGCTGCAGAGAAGGTAACCCCTAGGTACACGTATGATGTCACCACCTCCACCTGGCATCCTGCGAGAGTGAATGTCAGCTGACTCCTGCCCTGTCTCGATGTATGAAAGACCATAACCTTGGTTTTCCCAAGGTTCACAGTAAGACCCCTCTGTGTGCAGAAATCATGGAGTGCATGTAGATGCTGCTGTAGACCACCGGGGGACTCAGACACTAATACAATATCATCAGCATAGAGCATAATATGTACTGAGGTACCTGCTAAATCAACTCCATCTCCGCCTCCCCGTGTAATGAAGTCAGCCACCTCATCAATGTATAACCCAAATAGCGTGGGGGAAAGTGGGCATCCTTGCTTCACACCAATGGTGCTAGCAATAGTCTCGGACATACCTCCTGGACATCTGACTCGCCCAAAAACCTGCTCATATAATGCATAGATGCCCCATGTCATATCTGCTGGTATGCCAAGAGACTGCAGGCGCTGAAAGAGCCTCTCTCGTGGTACTGTGTCAAATGCCTTGCGGAAATCCACAAAGCAGCAATAGAGCTTTCTCTTCCTCACTCTGGCCTGATCAATCATACATCTCAAAGTGAATACATGGTCAGTGGTAGAGAAAGCTCTCCTGAAGCCTGCCTGCCCTGATGAGCGTAAACCTGCTCGCTCAGCATATAAGCTAAGCTCCTGCTCCAGCACTGCACCATAGAGTTTGGCCAGCACGTGGCCAACCATAACCGTCCTGTAGTTGCTCGGATCGAGCATATCCCCTGTTTTGTGAATCGGCACAATGGTGTGCATCGTCCACTCCGCAGGCAAACCCTCTGCTAGTGCCCTGTTAAACAGGTGTGCAAGAAAAGGAGCTAAAGAATCTACTGCATATATGAGATGCTCACCCTGCAGGCCCATATGGTCGGCAGCCCGTCCATGCTGTAGGCGGCGGATAGCTTCCTGTACCATCGAGTGGGTAAAGAAGCTAGCTGAGAGAGAGAAAGAGAGAGAGAGAGAGAGAAGAAGAAGAAGAAGAAGAAGAATAGAAGAAGAAAATATATATTAACATCTTACAAAGGACCCAACGAGTCTGAGGCAAAATGTTCCATGGAATCTCATCATGGGAAAAAAAAAAGACAACATAACAATAAAAAACTAACACTAATCCCAAGGTAAATATAGATATGTATGGATCATAATCATCATCCTCATCATCATGGATATAAGGTGGGTGTAAGGGATACGATGGTGTGAGTGCAGAGAGGGAGCTATCCATCAACGTGTGGTAGTAGGGGTCCATAAAGGATGTCTAGCATCGATGAGGGTGTGAGGAGGGCCCCTAGATTTGCAAGGCCAAGGAGAAGATGGGATGAGGTAGCAGCTACAAATGCTCGGTGGTGGGTGAGGATCTCATCAGTCTGGGGCTAGTGAGTTTGGGGTGCTTGAGGTTTGGGAGGGTGAGGCCGTTTGGCTCTCCGAAGTGTAGTGGCACAAGGCAAGGTAACTCTAGTTGAGGGGCGAGATGGTGGGCCGTTCGTCGCTACTATGATGGGGCCTCATTTGTCTAAGTGTCCTCCTCCTATAAGCAAAAAAATTGGTGATGGTAGACTGAGATGGGTGCCGGGGTCGAGAATCTCTGAATAGTAACTCTGTGCGTCGTCGGATCTCCAAGAGGAATAGTCCAAGACGACGTTAATCTGGATACTCCATAACTAGAGATAGTGACCCAAACCCCCCTATCTTAATAGGTAGTGGAATCTTCCCTTGATCTCATGATACACCAAACTGACAAATATAATGCTCCTCAAACTCTACTCCTACATGGCACAATCTATAGAGTCTACTCTCACTAGGGATCCTTTGCTGCTTTGCCAACCTTAATCTCGAGCCAAAGGGATGAGATCCTAAGCTAGCCAAGTGCTATCCTCATGGCATGTGACATTAAAACATCCAGGTACCCTAGCCTCTATACGAATCCATCCTTTGTAAGCCTTAGAAAGTGGTCACCATAGTATTGCATCTTGGGTGGTAAGGGCTCCTCTGGGGTAATCCATGTAGTACTGTGTCTTGGGTGATAGGGGCTCCTTGGGTAATCATGTATCTCAAATGTATAACTATAGCGATTCGTATTGATTACGCAATTCTTATCCACATGTGTGAGCTTGGTGTAGGGAGAGTCTAGCTCATACTAAAATGGGGGTAGTCGACTCATTTGTATCTCGTGTGTGGTGAAACATGTGAGGATAGAAGCATAACAGGATGGATGCACCTCTCTCTTTGCTATTGCGTGAGATAAGACTATATTGCCAGGTATGGAACCATGATGAATCCATTACCAAATATGGATTGTATGTTCTACCACCATAGGTGTTGTAGAAAGCTTTGCTCATATAATACGGTGAGGGATAGATAGTTTTCTACGTATCAATCTAGATAGCATCAAAATCTATGGATGCTCTATGCGTTGCCTATTTGTCCATGTGTGAAGTGGATTTTGGTATAGTGGGAGGTAAGTGGGGGTAGCGGCGGTGGGCTGGATGGTGTACAAGCAATGGAGAAGGAGAGGTAGGTGTGGTCGGCTCCAAGAGGGCATCTGGGGATGGTGAACTTGGAGATGAGTGAAGCAAGTTGAGGGGGTCCCATAATATAATCTACCCTAATCGATCCTCCATGATAGGGAAAGCTTGTGAGCCAACCGCCGTTGTGCCATCCTGTTATAAATAATAAGACCATCCCGAGAACCCAACTCGAGGAGGTGCTCCCATATCTAGTGATATAGCTCAAGGTCCTAAGAAGCCCGCTTGCAACAATCTTGTGCCCTCTTGGTCAAGTGCGTGTAGTGTGATGGGGTCCTCAACGCTATATAACTAAGACAACTCTCACTCTCGATCCTAGCGTTGAAGTCCCCAATGAGGAGAACTTCATGAGATCTTATCAGACAATGATGCATAAGGAGACTCTTTCCCCTTCTTTGCCTGAGTGGTTTGACTATTCTGACTATCATGTATAGCATATCACGAAGTATTTGGGCCCTTCATCGCTACTATGGCGGGGACTCATCCGATTGAGTGTCCTCCTCTTATGACTGAAAAAAATTGGTGATGGTAGTCTGACATGGTTGCTGAGGTTGAGGATCCCTAAATAGTAACTCTCTATGTCGTCGAATCTCTAACCAGCTAATTGGGAGGTAGTTATTATCTGGGTGCACCAATGAAAAATCTAAGCTCTCCAAAATCTTTCTAAACTATTTCTCATAATACACCGAGCACTAACAAATATAATGCTCCTCAGACTCTACTCCTCCCTGGCACAATCTACACAGTCTGCTCTCTCTAGGGATCCTTGTTGCTTTGCCAACCTTAATCTCGAGCCTAAGGGATGAGACCCTAAGCTAACCAAGTGCTATCCTCATGGCATGTGGCATACATGTGTGAGTCTAGTGTAGGGGGAGTCTATGTCAAACTGAAATGGGGGTAGTCGGCTCATCTGTAGCCCATGTGTGGTGAACCATGTGAGGACAGAAGCATACCAGAGGATGGATGGACCTCTCTCTCCACTATCGCCGGAGAAGGTTGTAGTGTCGGGTATGGTCAACTGTGAATGAATCCATCATCAATATGGATTGTGTGTACATAAGAGTATGGAATAAGTCCTCTACCACCATAGGTGTAGTAGTAAACTCTGCTCGAATGGTATGGTGAGGGATAGATGGTTTGCTACGCATCAATTTGGATAGCATCAAAATTTATGGACACTCTATGCGTTGCCAATCTACCAACTGGTAAGCCTGATGCCTAGAATGGGGATGCATACGTCATTGCCGGAGTCACTAGTGTGTCAAAAAGCCAACACTTACATAGCAGTCTTGGTTCCGTAGTGGCAATATGGATTAAAGATGAGAAACTTATTTCCAACATGTCTAGGCCCCACATACAGTAATATGCATGTTTGTGCTTCTGCATTTAGAGTGCACAGAGTGTAACTCCATATATTGTACAATTTTGTCCATACATAGCAAATAAGGTGAGAACTCGGAAAACATACGAAGATTGAACCATTCCATGTTGAGTCCTCTGCTGACATGAGACCTTGACAAGAGCGCATAGTCGAAGATGTGAAGCTTTTGTGATCTTGGAGTGCTGTAACTATAGCTTTCTTGAACTCCATTGCCAGATACTTTTACAAGCATCCTTTACTGCCAAATTTACAAAGAAAAACAATTTATCTAAGCATCTAAAGCGTACAGCTTGTTCATTACCTAAATTGTTGAAAATAAGGGGTGATACAACGTTTCATTGCTTGCTTCCAACCAGCTCCTCAAGTTTGTTGGTTTCATGAAGCTCTTTGTCTTAGAAAGGTGCCGGCATCTAATTGATTAGTTTTTTATTTATTTATATGGACATATATAAAATAATATTTTCAATTTGAGAAAAGGCTTGTTCTTCCCTCTTGCAAAGGATGATGTGAGGCCGCATCCCCGTGCCAAGGCCTCCTTCATTTCATTGGCAATGACCACTAGTGGTCTAGAATTGCTTGGTGTGGTGAGGTACAATTCATAGATCTCATGGTGGAATTGGATACTAGGTTGCTTTGTTGTTGTTGGTTAAGGTTTTTACTATGATGATGAAGATAGTCAAAGGAGAGACAAATGGTTCAATGTAGATAAAAAAGAGTTATTTTCTTGAAGAGAGTCAAAGAAGAGGAAAATGGTTTGATATAGTTCGGAAAGAGTTATTTTCTTGAAGAACCCACTATGGCCCCCCATCCAGAGATGTCCATGGATGAGTGTCAATAATGAGGCATGGTGCAGGTGTTAGCTATTGTGAGTACCTATGTATGCAAGATATCATGTTGGGCTATAAGGTGTGTCCTTATGTTCTCCAATTGAAAACTCAAACTCCTTGCTTTCTTTGACTCTTATTTCTATTTTCTTTGATATTCTTGCACTTTGGTTTAGAAAAAAAGTGAGGTCTTTTTTATGCCGAGGTATGTCATTTGAAGAGGAGGTATATACCACTTGTGTGCGCATTGTTGGATATGGGAGAAGCTTGCATGCACATAGAGACACACACACAGCTTGAACCAGAAACGTGAGGGAGCTGGAGTGTTGGAAGAAGTACTCAATAATGATGATGATGTACAAAGTACAAGGAATACATAAAAGCCTAGGGCAAGGTGCCCACAACACACATAAGTGTGTTCACACAGGGCAAAAACTTGTGTCCACTCACATGGAAAAAGTGCCTGTGAGTAAGTTGGGTTCACACCTGAACTAGAGCCGAGAGTGGTCGGGTGGACATGACCAACAAACCCCCCTCAAGTGAATGGTGTGAACGGAGACAGGGTGTAGCATACTACCTTGGTAGAGGCTGTAAGCTCAAAGCTTTGTGGAAAGCTTCAAACGTTTCCCTCGAAAGAGGCTTTGTAAACCCATTTGCTATATTGGCATGTGTAGGCACATAAGCCAAGTCAATATCTCTTCCATGGAGCCTTTCCCTGACATAATGATAGTGAACCTCAATATGCTTTGTGCGGGCATGAAAAACTAGGTTTTGTGCAACTACCAAAGCACTCTGACTGTCAGTGTAAATGGTGTTAGGAGACTGCTGTCTAATACCAAGATCGACTAATAGGCGTCGTAGCCAAACACATTCCACAGTAGCGGTAAAGGTTGCCCTATATTCAGCTTCACAGCTAGAAGTGGTCACTGTAGGCTGCTTCTTACTGAGCCATGAGATGCATGAGTCACCAAAGAAAACAGTTACCACTGGTTGACACTCGCGTGTCATAGCAACGTGCCCAATCACTACTATCTCTAAATGCAAGCAAGCATAATGTAGAAGAATTGCCATAGAGCAAGGCAAAGTTTGTGGTGCCTTTAAGATAGCGAAAGACACGCTTACACGCTTGCCAATGCATAGTGCTCGGACAATGCCTGAATCTGCTCAACTGAGCAACAGCTTACTGTATGTCCAAACGAGTAGAGCATAAATAAATAAGGCATCCCACAACCTGTTGATAGGTGGCAACATCAAAAGGCTCACCAACATGCTCAAGTGATAGTTTTAGACCTGGTTCCATAGGAGTAGAAACAGGTTTACAATCTGTCATGTGAAAACGCTCAAGGCGCCACTCAACATATCTACACTGAGATAACATGATACCCCCCTCAAAAGGTATAAACTATATGCCTAAATAGTAATGTAAATGCCCCATGTCAATGACATCAAATGCATGCTGCCAATCAGCCTTAAAAGCTGAAATATCACCCTCTTCAAGGCCAGTGACGAGCATGTCATCCATATAAAGAATAAGGATGAGAACATTGTTCCCAATGTGGTGAACATAAGGTGTACTCTCAGCTGAACTATTCTGAAACCCTTTGGCAGTCAATTATGTATGTATCTCTTGTGGTACCAAGCACATTCAAGTGACCAAACCGAGCATACCATAACTCAATTTCACTCAACACACGGGAGGTGGATGCAACCATAGCATCATGAGAATGAGAACCATGAGAATGAGAACTCCTGTCATACATGTCAAACTTATACAACTCACTACATAATGTCCCAAAAAGCATAAGAGAAGCTGAATCTCTTCTGTCATACACTGAGCAACAATGGTCAGAAAACTGAACCTTAAACCCAGATAATACAAGGGCTAAAACAGAAATGAGATTCTTCTTAATGCTTGGTATATATAAAGTGTCACTAAGAGTAAAATTATCCCCATTACATGCTGTTAGCTCCACGTTGCCAATGCCTTTAATGGAGTAAGAGGCATCATTGGCACACATAACAATGCCACCTAGAGGTGAATCCTGCAAAGTGAAAAATATATCCCTGCAAGACGTGATGTGCTTAGAAGCACCACTATCAAAGTACCAATCTCCAGCTGAGATAGACATACAAGAAGTAGGAAAACTACATGTAACTACTAATGCATAGCCCTCATGTGAGCAAAGTTAGCCTCTTCTTTAGTGTCCATTGTAGCCACCAAACCTTGCTTTCTTCTCGCTCTCGATGTGCTTCTTGCATTCCTCGATGAGATGGCCAGGTTTCCTACAATAGTTGCATCTCTTCTTCTTCTTGGTGTCACCCTCTTTAGACAAGGTAGAATCTGAATGGGCAGCTCATTTGCCCTTAGGCTTACCACTAGATGAAGCCCCAAATTTACCCTTGTTTCGATCAAAGGTACCAAATGCCTGATCAGCAGAAAGCATAGTAGTCCTATTAGAACGAGGCTTCTCTTCCTAGCAATAAGAGAGCCACCAACTCATCAAAGGTATTACAAGTTTGGATTACCCTGCATGAGTAGACGAAGAGTAGTAGCAAAACCCTGATAGGGTTTTGGAAAACCCTAAAGCACTATAGACACAAGTGAAACATTTGGAATTATCTCATAAATGTTGATAAGCTGCTCTCACAAATCCTTGATGTGGGTAAGGAACTTGTCCATTGAATCACCCTCATCCATATGCTCAAACTCAATCTTCTTGCAAAAATAAGCAACAAGAGCCTCATTGCGAACCTGATACAAAGAAGCAAGTATATCCCATGTACCCTTAGAAGAAGTGCATGAACGAATGTGTGGTATAACCTACCTTTTGCATGAAAGAGCAATCAAAGCATGTGCCTGAGCATCCTTGGTATCCCATCTTAGCTGTTATAAACTGGGTGGCAAAGGTGCAGAAGATGTAGCACCACCTGAAGATACATCATCACCTGCATTAGTGCCTGAAGCACTTACTGCTCGTGCAGGAGTAATAGGCCTGACATTAGCCCCTAATACATAGACCCATAATTTCTTTGCGACTAGTACATATTTCATCATATATGCCCATATAAGATAGTTGGTGCCATCCAACTTATCCTCAACAGACAACATGCCAAATAAATCACTAGTGTTTCCAGACATGGCTGTTTCAAATGCGTACAAACAGGTAGTGTAACTGAATCAAGGTGTGAATTGCAATATGACCCAAGTGTACCACTGTGTTTGCTCAATACATAGGCATAAACCACATCAACTGGAGTGCAAAAACCTTCAATGCAACCCAATGCTGAGACACCTGAAAATTGGGAGAAATGCCCCAAATGTGTCTTTATCACCTGTACCAATGCTGTAACACCCAAAAAATTGGGAGAAATATCCCAATGCCAAGTGAATGTGCATGTAACACCCAAAAAGTGCAAGTGTTGCAATTTCAGGCTCAATGGTGGAAAGTCCCAGAATTAATGCAATCAATTTGCTAATTTTAAAAAAAATTATAGACATACCGTAGCAATCGCCGAGCAGCTTAAGTCAATAGCTTCAATAAGTTGGACAGAATAGGTCGGGCAGAAGGTGTAGATAGGGCGGCGCAAGTTAGTGGCAGTGCACAGCGGCAGCAAAAAGGCTGCATCAACGCAAGGGACAGCACTCGTGCGCAACTCTGCAACAGCAGCAATATGGTCGCACAAATCTGCAACAGCAACAGCGCGGACAGAACAACAATAGCCGTACGTTAGCACGCAGCAGCAATGTGCGAAGAGAGAGAAAATGCGTGCAGTTGTAGAGAGAGAAGGCACACGTCTATGTGTAATAGGCCAAATCTCAAGCTAAGGGGACAGTAGGGTGTAACCATAATCCTGACCCTAACCAAGCTTTGATACCAATGTTGGATATGGGAGAAGCTTGCCTGCTCACAGTGACACACACACACAGCTTGAACAAAAAATGTGAGAGAGCTGGAGCGTTGAAAGAAGTACTCAATAATGATGATAATGTACAAAGGACAAGGAGTACATAAAATCCTAGGGCAAGGTGCCCAACACACAAGTATGTTCGGGAAAAAAACCTGTGTCCAATCATAGGGAAAAAGTGCCCGTGAGTAAGCTTGGTTCACACCTGAACTAGCCGACAGTGTGGACATGACCAACACGCACCGTTCAAGAAAATCCAGGTGACGTACCATGGAGACCAACCACCAGCATAGTTCCCCATATCCAAAGTGCATAACCATGTTCTCTAGCTGGTTAGCCTTCCCCTGTCGTGCTCTGTCTTGTAACACCCTTTCTTGGCCACTTGGTAACTTTTTTCACTGACTCTGCTGCTGATTGTACGCCCAACTGACTCTGCTAGTGTCCCTTAGGTGCTGGTATCTGCCCCAAGCCTGCCCATGGGCCCAGGCATCTATCAATGTGCGATGCCACCCTACCGTCCGAAGACACTCGCGCATGCATGGAAGTCATTGCCTATGATGATCACCACTACTACTACTGCTGCTGCTCTTAGCATCGGATCTGGCCACACCGTACCTACTACTGAGCTACACGGGGATTGTCCTTGCCCCCCAACACCTCCTGTCCGGTAGGTTGCTGCTGCCTGCAGAGTCCTCTCTCATGGAGCGACATCGGTTGCCTTGTGGCCAATCCCTTTTTTAAGATATAAGTATGTTTTTTCAAAAAAAAAATTATTTTTGGGGGCTATTTAATAAATAAAACACAAGCTATAAGGAATTCATAGAACCTGTGAGTCCGACTGCATGACAAACCCAAGCATGCTACATCATTGTGGTAATTGACTATTTCATTTAATGAATAGAAACCGGGGTCTCTATGAAGAAGGTTGACACTCGTACCAGTGCTAAATTCTTGTATGAGCAAGAATTTCCAGATTTGGATGCCTGTTGGAGCTAGGAAGAGATCCTAAAGGATCACATGTTATCAATGCGGTAGGTAGATGCTCGTACCAATGCTAAATTCTTGTATAAGCAAGTTATTTCTAGATTTGGATGCTTGTTGGAGCTAGTAAGTGATCATGGAGGATCACACTTATCAACGAGGTAAGTTAGTGCCTCTTATAGGATTTCTTGGTGGTCATCAAAAATACTCACCTTGGCCATTGATAAGCCAATGGCCAAGCCAAATTCACTAATAAAATGTTATTTGTAATTCTTATAAAGACCATTTTAAGGCTAGCCAAATTGATTAGGAAATGGCCTTACAATTTTAAGCCTTTCTCGAATGTTGTTACATAGCCCGTAGCGGCTATGGGGAGCTCGATCGGACTTCGAGACTGCCCACCGGAGCGCGGCGATCGAGCCAGGGTTCAAGGGAGAGGACACCCAGGCATAGTTCCGCGGGCAGTCAGGTATGTGTAGGCAGGCGAGCCACCATATATACCCGGCAATGGAGAAACTTATCTCCATTCCGTCTATGGCTGGGTTCTCTCTCTCCTCCAACACACAACTCACACCCACCCTCCCTCTCCCTATCTTCCTCCTTGTCACCGTACATCCTCTCTCTCTTTTCTATCTCTCTCTTCTCTCTTCCTCCTTCCACACATGCCCACACCGCAGGCTCTCTCTCCCTCCCCCTTTGTCTATCCCCATCTATCCCTTTTTCTCTCCCTGCCACCATTCATCCTCGATCTATCCTTTCACAGGTTCTTTCACATTTACTCATTCTCTTTTATAGCCTCTAACCAAGGGCTTGTTCCCGCACACACCCTATTCACTTGTATTTTTAACACCTCCCCTCAAGTGAATACTCCTAGTACACCTAGACCCTATACCAAGTTTGCCTCCCCTTACTTTTGATAGTCCGGACCAGTGTCTAGCACACCTCCCCTCAAGTTATCTTAGCACACCTGGACCCTGTACCAAGTTTCTCTCTTACTTGATAGCCCGCGACCAGTGTCTAGCACGCCTCCCCTCAAGTTATCTTAGCACACCTGGACCCTGTACCAAGTTTCTCTCTTACTTGATAGCCCGCGACCAGTGCCTCAAGTCCCTAAACTCATAGTCCTTGACACTCTCTCTCTCTATGTGTCCAAGGCTTACTATAGTTGCCCGCGACCTTGACTAAAGTGCTCACACATACATCTATCTACCACATGGCCTACATCATCGGCGGTGGCTCAGAGGTGGTTTTACTTTGTTGGGGCAGGTTACGTTGGGTTGTAGGGTCTCTCTCTCTCTCTTAGAGGTGGTTTTACTTTGTTGGGGCAGGTTACATTGGGTTGTGGGGTCTCTCTCTCTCTCTCTCTCTCTCTCTCTCTCTCTCTCAGAGATTTTCACATGGCTCCTCACTCTTTGGAGCCTCACATCTTCTCTTGTCTTCAGTCTTCTTGTCGTGGCAGCTTCTCTCCACGCGTCTGTCTCTTCTTCTTCTTTCACTCTTCTTGGGGCAGCTTCTCTTCTTGTTTCCATGTTTTCCTTCAATGCTTCCTCTAGATTTTCTTGGTGTGGATCTTCCTCTTGGAAAGAGATATTCTTCTTCTTTCATTGCTGGGGCCATGAGCTTGTCTGTCAAGTCTTCTTGCTCCATGTGAGCAACATGTTTCAATGTTTTGCTGGCAGTTTCTTTGGCCTTTTGATGTTCATCTTGTGTCATTATGCAATGCAAACCCAAATTTATGCGGGAGGTCTTACCTCTTGCCTTATTGTGGACAAGGGCAGTGTCTGATCCCATATTTACACTGATGCAATGTGTCCAATACATAATGCGTATAGCATTCATTCTTATGCACATTCCCAAATGCAACTCTGGCTATGAATAATCTTTAATTTGAGTGAGATTTACAGGCATTAACCAAGGGTTAAATGCAAAATGATGATTATCACAATTTTATCAGCACAATTTTACCAGAAAGTACATTAAATCAAGGGTAACCAATTTGTACGGAATGGTTAGAGTATCAAACCAACTCTGAATTGTAATCTGAAGTTATAGGGATCTGTATCAGATACCTAATGGTTAATTTGAACCCTCAATTGTACCAAAATATAGTGATTGATTAATCACTATATAGTGATACTCTAACCAAAATATATGGTTAGAGTATCAAACCAACTTCGAATTGTAATCTGAAGTTATAGGGATCTGTATCAGATACCTAATGGTTAATTTGAACCCTCAATTGTACCAAAATATAGTGATTAGTATTGATTAATCACTGATTAGCAAATTAATCCACTGTTTTGTGTGCAAAAAATAGAGTATGCGGGGAGTCTAGATTTGGTGCCTTACACTTCAAATGAGCTCAAATGCTTTCAAAGCCATCAATAGCAATGAATCTAATAGAGGATTAAGCCAAGAAACACAAGATTTGACCAAATATTGAAAGCTTAATCTCTGTTTTACCAAAGTCACCTGCAGATTTGATGAAGAGCTTGGATCTCACTGTAGACTTGATGAAATTGAATTCTATCTTCACCAGCTTGTAGAGCATGCTTGAAAACCCCCGGGGCTAAGAGGAATTAGAGCAATTTGATTTGATCGAGTGGAAATTACTGATTTGCTGCTACAGAAAAACAGAGCTTGATAAAAATGCGATTTCTCTTCATCCGGTTGGCGGTTTGCGTTTCTGATTTGACTAGCTAGAGTAGCAATGAGTTGGCTATCTATGGCTAGAAGGGTTTGGGCTAATTTTATGTGTGCAAGGAGAGGGAGCTCCTCCCCACTGGCTGGAGGCTATTTGAAAAATAACTAAAAATTTGATTAATTTTTAATTATCTACTAATCTTGGTTAATTAGATAATGGGCTCATAAACCTGATGGATTCTAGGCATGGCTCTAATACCATGTTGAAATTAGGGCATTGTGATGAGCTATGGTGGATCAAACACTAGAATCAACATCATTAACAAAGTGATTATTAAATAATTAAGACATAATTAGTGGATAATTAACAAATAGATTAATGTAGGCATGGATACTCAAAAAATAGCAAATTCTCATTAGGGCAATGCCTCAATTTATAGAGTTTACATCCAAGCATCAAATCCCACTGATTTCTCCATGATTCACTACACCTCTTTTCCATGATTCTCTCCACCTCTTCACTTTTCCCAGAATATCTCCACACTTCCCATAATATCTCCACACTTCCTAAATCTTCTCATGCTACCCTTTATTCTCTCCTAGTAGATTCTTCTCACCTTTTCACAGGTTCTTTCACATTTACTCATTCTCTTTTACAACCTCTAACCAAGGGCTTGTTCCCGCACACACCCTATTCACTTGTATTTTTAACAAGTTTATCGATGTCGTTCCTTCTCCACTGGGTTTGCTGTAGCAGTCTCTTGCCATGTGTCCTAGCTTTCCACAGTTGTGGCAAGTGAAGGTCCTTCCTCCTACTCTGCCTCTTCCTCGTCCTCGTCCTCGAGAGAATCCTCCTCGGGTGAAGAATGCTTTTTCTTCTCCACCCAGCTGTTGAGTCCAGCCATTTCTTCTCTTTGACTCTGGTCTCTTACTCTAGTAGAGCTCCTTCTATCTCGTGTAGCTATTAAGGTACATTCTTTAATGTTGCTACAATGTTTTCATATTCACCTTTGTCCACACTCTTTTGAAGCACTGCTATAGTGCCTCACTCATCATCTTCTACCTTTTTGCCAATGGTTGATAGTTGTTGCTTAATGCTTTTATATTTGTTCAAGTGTGTGATTAAAGGTTCACTTTCCTTCATATCCAGTTTGTAGAATTGCATTAACAGATTCATCTTTGAATTTTGTGCTTGAGTGCCAAATAATTTATTGAGTTCATCCCATGCATCTTTTGCCCATTGTATCCTTGTGATGTGATAAATAATTTCATCATTTAAACTGAGTGCGATAAGTCCTAATGCTTTCTTATTCCTGCTTTTCCACTCGTTTTCCCCTCTCACCTCTGGGCATTTATCTCTTCCCTCAACTAGCCCCTACAGATTTTTCCTCATGAGCAGATACATGGTTTTTGTTTGCCATGTGTAAAACTACTCCCTATTAAATTTGGCTATCTCTTGTGCTGTACTCATGTGATGGTGTGAAGGGGGTCTTACCTCTTGATCCAATTTCAAGATTCAAGAACAGTGTCTACCCTTTTACAACTCAATCTGGTGTTTAGGTGATGATTACAACAGATTTATGAGCATAAATTCACGAGAAATTAAATTAAACCAAGGGTAACAAATCCGTATGGAATGGTTGGAGTATCAAACCATCTCCGAACTGCAATATGAAGTTATAAGGATCTGTATCAGATACCCAATGGTTAATTTGAACCCTAAAATACATTGATTAGTATTGATTTATTACTGATTAGCAAATTAATCCTCTGTTTTGTGTGCAGAAAACAGAGTATGCGGGGAGTCCATATCTAGGGTCTTAGAGTTCAAATGAGCTCAAATCCTTTCAAGGCCATCAATAGCAATTATTCTAGTAGAGGATTAAGCCAAGAAACATAAGATTTGACCAAACATTGAATGCTTAATCTCTCTTTCACCAAATTCACCTGCAGATTTGATGAAGAGCTTGGATCTCACTGTAGACTTGATCAAATCAAAAACTATCTTCACCAGCTTGTAGAGCATCCTTGAAAACCACTAGAGCCAAGAGGAATTAGAGCGATTTCATTTGGTGTAGACAAGATCTCCATTTCCCTTCAGAAAAAAGGCACCAACGTTTTAGCAAAAATTGGCAACTTTAGTAGGTAGTTTTGACGAATTGTTTGAATGGGCTGGAGCATGAGGCTTGTGGCTATGTGTGGCTAAAATCTTGGAGGCTATTGTTAAGCCTGGAGGGAGATCAAGCCCCTCCACCAGCTGGGAGTATAGAAGCTCTTTAAAAAGAAGAGGTAAACCTTGATTAGCTCGATGATTAGCAAGATAGTGGGCTCATAAATTTGATGGATTCTAGGCTTAGGCTCTGATACCATGTTAAATTTGCAGCAATGTGATGAGCTATGGTGGATCAAATGCTAGAATCAACATCATTAGAAAAGAGATTAGATGATAATTAATATGTGATTAGTGAGCAATTAACTGATAGCTTAATGTAGGCATGGATAATAAAAACTAGCAAATTTTGATTAGGCCAATGCCTTAATTTATAGGGTTTACATCTAGCATCTTCCCACTGATCTCTCCTTGATTCACTCCACCTCTTTTGCTTGATTCTCTCCACCTCTTCCCATAATATCTCCACACCTCCTGAATCTCCTCATGCTACCCTTTATTATCTTCCAGTAGATACTTCTCACCTTTTCACAGCTTCTCACATTTACAGATTCTCTTTTACAGCCACTTGCTAAGGGCTTGTTCCCACACGCACCCTATTCACTTGTATATTTCAACAAAAGTGGCCACTATTGCTACTTCTTATTACTAAGCCATGATATACATAAATCACCAAGGTGAAAGCAAAAGCCACTAGTGGGACACTCACGTGTCATAACATCCAGCCCAATTGGAATCACTAAATGCGAAATTGAACATCATCCCCCTTAGCATAAAATAAACCAAGGGACTGAGTGCCCTATAAAGTATTTGAATACTCACTTAGTAACCTATTGCCAATGCTTACTCTCGAGACTGTGCATAAACCTGCTCAACTAAGAGACCCTAAACTGATTGTGTGGCCTCATATTATATAGATATATGAGGCACCCAACAACTCACTGATAAAGTGATGCATCAAATGGTTCACCTGCATCTTGGTTTGGAGCAAGGTGGTTCCAAACGTTATGTACTGTACGGATCCGTACGTACTGTACGTTGTTTGGTACGGGAAAAAATTTTAAGGTACGTAAAAATACGTACCATTGGTAAAAATACATAAAATCTCAGAAATTTCAGCCACCTACATTAAATTTCAGTCCATGTCCACATTGACATATAAAACTTTCGAAATAGAGACACAACAAGGTCAAAAACCTACTAATTCAAAAGTGAGAAATTAGAATCACACAGTCGTCAATCATACTTAATAAGTTAATCATACTTAATACTTAATACTTATTACTTAAGACAAGTCACATTGTCACAAGTGAGTCGTAACAACTCACAATTCACATCAAAAAATGATGAAATTTGAAAATGAGTATGAATAATGACAAAATGTGCCATGTCCATACAACACCAAATCAAAACTAAGGTAATCCAAATCAAAACTCATCATCCGATGAGGATGATGACCCTGGAGAATCAAGCATATAACCCTCCGTGATGATATTGCCCTCGTCATCATACTCAGGCCCTGTCATCATGGGCACAGGTGGGTGGGCTGCCTCAGATGTCCCTGTCCCTGTCCCTGTCTCTGCATCATCTTGCTGGGTAGTGTGAATGAGGCGAACGGCCTCATTTGCACGTGCTCAAGGAGTCTAAATAGGCAGCTTCCCTCTCCGGGCGCCTCTCCGGCCAAAACTCTCTGCATCTCCAGGTCCCTCATGTAGCTGAATTTTATAAGCCCGGGCTCTCGATCTCGTCACCCGCCTATCTACACTCTCCAGCTCTCTATGCAGGAGGCAAAGAATCTCATCCTGCTCATCTCTCAACCGTAGCTCTGCCTCATCAATGGTGGTAGGATCTGGGACCAGCTTGACACGTGTTGGATCCACCTATTCAACGTAAAACCAAAGAGAACGCGGAGTGTCAATGACTCAACTTTTTGTATACTATAGTATTAAAGCTATGTAGATGGGAGGCCAATCCACCTCATCAATGGTGGTAGGATCTGGGACCAGCTTGACACGTGTTGGATCCACCTATTCAACGTAAAACCAAAGAGAACGCGGAGTGTCAATGACTCAACTTTTTGTATACTATAGTATTAAAGCTATGTAAATGGGAGGCCAATCCCCATAAGAGAATGAATAGGATAAACTCACCTATTTTGGGGTGCCCAAAGCATGATAAGCTTGTACGAGCTTCATGTTGGCCCTACAATAGACCAGTCTCTCTAGTTGAGAGGTGCTCAAACGATTGCGTATCTTTGTATGTATGAGCGAGTAAGCGCTCCAGTTGCGCTCACAAGCACTTGCTGAACAATCCTGCACTCCAATTCAAAAAAAGTGCTTCATTCATGTGAGCTCGGCAATTCCCAATAAGCTTCACAAGACTAGTTCATAGTCCATAGTACATACATGATATACATACCTGAGATGGCACTCGCAGAGCTATATCTGTAAGCTGTGGAAGACCCTGCACCACATTCGCTGGACCAACCTTAACAATTGCCTGGCGAATATGCTCATAGATACTCTCAGCAGTGATGCGTTCACCTGCCTTCCCAGCATCCACAGCGCGTAAGAAATACATACCAAGACATGAAGAGACAAGAATATTGATGATGTGTCGTTGTCATGTGTCACTCCAGCCACCATCTGAAATGATAGTGCAACCAAATTGTTGCCAACCTACTTTCACTGGCACCAATGCCTTGTCTATCAAGGCCTTTTGCTCATCAAGCATCGTGGTGTGCATCTTTTTGTACTCAAGCCCTGACCATGACTCCGTGTGTCCAACTTGGGCTATAACTTTGACCATCCTCTTCCATTGGTCAGTCCTCTAAACATTGAAGGAGATATTGCACTCTATGAGAGTGCGAGCAATCTCCATCTCAGCCACCTTTTGCCTTTCTTTGACCCAAGACTATGCATGCACACGAGAAGGCAAGGTGGTTTGCCTTTCCGTATATGTATCACCCTCATTCTCATCTTGCATGACAGGAGGCCTCTTTCTAGCAGACGATGCCTGCTCAGAAGAGGCAGGCTGAGATTCATTAACCTGCGTGGATGGACCGGCCAAGTCCCCAAGAAGAGCATCATGAAGCGCATCCTGTGTCTCTTGTGTGCCTCTTCCTCTTCCAGCTGCCCCCATTGTAGGGAAATTTTCAGCAATCAACTGATCTCTCAATGCTTGTGGCACTCTCTTGCACCCTGCACAATTGTTGGTGGTGCCAATGCCTGTGAGGTGCTTGATGACACGAGTAATTGTACTCGTGAGGGTGAAATTGCAGTACTTGCACTGCCATTGTCGAGTGCCACTACCTCCCTACCTTGGAGTAGTCACAATGCGAATGACATTTGTGTGCTCCTTCCAGTATGGGTTCTCTCGCTTCGGCATGATTGCTCTGACAAATTCAATGCACAATGCCATACAATTTCAATCAGGATTCAGCAATCACGCAATGCATAATATTTAGTGGGCAACTCAAGTGAGAGTGAGAGTGAGAGTGAGAGGGAGAGGGAGAGGGAGAGAGAGAGAGAGAGAGAGAGAGAGAGAGAGAGAGAGAGAGAGAGAGAGAGAGAGAGAGAGAGAGACTTGAAGGAGAGAGGCGCTGAGAGCTCAGTGCACGGTCCACAGATGGTGGGCTAAGGATCAGAGAGAGAGAGAGAGAGAGAGAGAGAGAGAGAGAGAGAGAGAGAGAGAGAGAGAGAGAGTTATGTTGCTGCCTTGGGGGCCTGAGCAAGGGTGGGTGGGGAAAGGGGCGGCCAACACCAGGCAAACATAGAGCAAGGGTGGGTGGGGAAAGGGGGGGCCAACACCAGGCGAACACAAAAGGGAAGGCGAACATGGCGAGGCACCTGGAGGGAGGCGAATTGAAGGGAAGGCGGTGGCAAAAGTAGCGAAGAGAGAGACTGTAGAGGCCCTTATCGGAAGGTGTACGCTGTACGGCGGAGTCCAGACGCTATCGCAGGCGAAACCCGAAACCACCACACGCGCTGTACGGAGTCCAGACGGTATCGACGAAACCCAAAAAAAAAAAAGATATGGAGTCCAAACGCTATCGCAGGCGAAACCCAAAACCACCCAAAAAAAACACGTATGGATCGATCCGTACGTACGGATCCCCGTACTGTACGGATGTACAGTACGGATTGGATCCGTACGTACGTTTTGATCCTACCTTGGTTTGGAGACTAAGCCTAGCACCTACCTCTACTGGTGTAGCAACAGGCTTATAGTCTTCAAGATCAAACCTTGTAAGAAGTCTCTATATGTTTTTTGATTGTAAGTAGCCTATGTATGTACTGCAACATCAGAATACCATCATCATACTATAAAATATATGCCTAAATAATAATGCAACATATCATCTCAAATGACACATGTAATTCAACCTTGAAGGGTGAAACCTTCTCCTCATTAGGTCCTGTGAATATCATGTCAACAGCAATATATTAAATGATAAGAAAAAAACAATCTTTACTCCTCTTTACATAGAGGGTACTCTTAATTGGACTGTTGCAAAAACCATTTGCAAACAAGTACGCATTTATCTTCTCATACCATGCTCTAAGAGCCTCCTTAAGACCTATAAAGCTTTTCTTAACCTGGATACTTTAGATTCATACCCCCTTCTGAACAAAACCATGAGGCTGAGATACATCAACCTCCTCTCTTCAGCATAACCCTTTGCAATAAGCCTTGTCTTGTAGCGATCAACACTACCATCTGATTTATGCTTTAGCTTATAAACCCACTTCGTACCAATGGCCTTTTTACCATAAGGCAAATTTGGTAAATACCAAGTGTCATTTTTAAGGATTGATTCATACTCATCCTATATCCAATGATCGTTTTCATGTGCTTCCTCAAAGAAAATAGGTTCCTCTTCATTACATATAATACTGGCATAATGAGAGCATGATCCACAAAAGAATAAGATGCATAATGAGAACTTGCATGTGTCATGCTAGGTAAAGGAGTAGCTAATTTCATGTCCTACAATGTCTGCACACCAACCATTTTGGCACACTCTTGGATGCCTATGTATGGTTGCCCTTTCCTCATCCCCACCACTGCATCATCCATAATTGTCTCATCAATAGGGTGATCTGTGGGTTAAAATTTGAGCCAATTTTTAGATAGTAGGGGCTGATTTATAGCACCTTTTGAGTATTCATTTGCTCCACATATGGCTACTCACCCGCCAACATTGTACAAAGGTAGGAGTGTATCAAAGGTGTCCTACGAGCATACATTTTGTTGTTTTTTACATAAAATCATGGGTTGAAATGAGTTCTCAATAAAGATAACATCTTTCCTCATCAAAATATGCTTAGTGGTGGCATGATGAACATGATTGCCTCTCCAACCAAAAAACATGAGGCAAATCCTGGCCTTTCTTTAACCATGCAACATGCCATCTCCATGAGAGATATATTCTTCCTCTCAGCCATCCATTTTGCACAGGTGTATAAGGCACTATGCATTGATGTTTTATGCCTCTTTTAGCCATATATACATGAGACTCCTTTGACGTATACTCCCCTCCTCAATCTGTACAAAGGGTGCCAAGTTTACATGTAGATACATTTTCATTCATAGAAATGAAGTGTCTAAATGTGAAAAAACCTCTAACTTTGCCTTTAAATGCATACACCTAGGTGTGTCTAGAGTAGTCATCAATAAAAGTCACAAAAGTAGAGATATTCCCTGATTGATGATGTCCTCTCACGAGGGACCACATACACATAAGTATGTATAAGTTATAATTTCTAAACAGCCCTAAGTGATCCACTTTTGAGAATGATGCTCATTGCATCTTGCCCAAAATTCACCCCTCACATATATGTTTGACAGGGACCTCGAGCTTTGGCAACTCTGACACTGCCTTTTAAGGTGTAATAAACTACCAAGATTCAAGTGACCAAAGCGGGTGTGCCATAGCTTCGTGTAACTCAACAGGCATTATTTGCTGCTAATGTTCAATACATGTGCAGCATGTAAAGCCCATGGCTTAGAGTACCATATACCATAGTGATGTCTCCATCACTTTGGTGAATTGTACACCTATCATCAACAAAGGCCTACCTTAGCAATGGCTAATAGTAAGTGCTTTTTTATGCCTAGCATAAACAAGAGAGAGTGATTTTCCCACCATTTGTTGTAGTAATGGAGAACAAGCTTACCAACTCCTTTATTAGATGCGAGGAGCTTTTTACACATGTGATTATCCCTTCTTGAGGAGCAAACTCGAGTGAGGAAAATAATTCATGCTGAGAAGTTTTTTTTGTGAAGTACTGGCACTCATCACATCTTTTGATGTATTCCATGGCATCTCCAAAAAGTGTTGAGCCACCACAATCCAGCATACATGACTTTTCTAGTGGTGATTTCACTCCCAAAGTATCCTCCAATGACTCCTACATGAGCTTGTTCAATAATATCAATGTATTTATCCTCACACACATAGAGTCTTATCATCTCTTGCTTTTTTATAAAACTAGCCTGAGATAAGCATGTAAGGGATTGCTACCTTCACAAGTTGCCTCTTCCTTTTTAAGGTGACTCTTTCTCCAAGCCAATGTATGAAGGCATGGTCCACAATGAGTTTCCTTTTGACTGATATGATACCCACACCCATTCAGACTCATTTCCCTCAATGTTTTCTCCTAGCATAGATTCTTCGAGTGTAAGCTACCTCTCATGAATCTCCCATTCCCTTAAGATATGGTTATGTAACGCTCTTAGGTTTCTTGCATCTTGTTATAGGTTTCCTCTCCATGCTCTAAAGTCATGTTATAGGCTTCCTCTTCAATTCTAACCTCTTTTAGTGCCTCCCTATTTCCTCATTGTTGGCTCGAGTGGTGATTTGATTATCGATATTTTTGTGATTCATAGATCGAGATGCTGCCCTCAGAATATATCTCTAGGATTGGCTCTAGAGGTATCAGTGTAGAAATCTTATGTGGAAATAGCATGATTGGTCCCGCGGGTCCCTCTATTTCTAGTTGGGTCCACTATACGGAGTTATGTGATTCTTTCAATCTCCTAGGACTCTTGGGTAGGTTAGGGTATTCTTGTAGTTTCTTAGGAAGGGTTTCCTCATGTTTTAGTCTTGGTTTGTATCCCCTTTCCATAGCTCTCTTGGCCATTTCCAAGAGTTTGTTTGTCCTATATTAGGATGAATCCATCACTACTTTTCATCCCGTCCAAAGAATATAAAGTTCTAGAACATCTTCAATTTCAATGTATCCTGGATCATCCCTTGGATAGTTTGTTTGTTCCTCTCATCCCCCTGGGATTGCAACACTTTTTGGACTTTTTCCCTAAGTTCTTATGCTTTGTTTGTGAGGATTGGTCTATCTAGGTTTTCGACTCCTCGCTCTTCTTCTAAGGTAATTTAAGTGAAGGAATCTAGAACATCCTCAACCTCAAAATAACTTGGTAGGTCCCTCGAGTCTATCTCTTTGGTCTCCCTTATGTTTTGTTTATGAGGATTAATCCATCTAGTTAAGTTACTGAGCTATTCTTAACACCCATCTTAGAGAGTCATGTTGTAAATTATAGCTTCAAGTCCATGGTCTCTTTTTGGGATTCTTCTAACAATTGAAAGTAGATCAAAGAGTTATTTTCTAAGGTTAAACCAAATGAATCTATCTTTATTCAACGATCAGTCACAATTTTTGTAGTACACACTTGCTTCTTGAAAGCAACCAAATGGATGTAGGGATCTCACATTCCATCGATCTTCGAAATTAGCTTGGCTATGAGAGAGGGTCTTATCCTAGAGTCCATTTCCTCCCTTAATCCCCTGGTAGGTTTGATTAGGTTAAAATGGAATCTAGGATTCTTCTTATTTCATGGGTTATGTGAGTTCTCAACCTAGTGTTTGTTGGTTCTACAATTGTCTCAAAACTCATTGCGGTCATGTGACTAGGTTCCATTTTGTGAGATACACGAGTATAGGATGGTCACACATAACCATAGGCTGGCACCCCAAAAGATGCTTCTCATGGTTATGCAAGGGGTATAAATGCGGCATTGGGTATCCATATTCTGGTGCTTCAGGAGCTATTGGTACACTTTAGGCCCTATATTTGTAGCTCTCAACTCTTGCAGCTCCCTGTCTTAATTGGATTGGTATTACTGGTTCAATTAGCGTTATCAATTTGGTTCTTTCTAAAGGTTCTCACCTAATGGCTCTCATCCATGTGGAAGCTTAATGTTCTTCTTGTATATCAAGTCTAACGTGGAGGGAAGTGTGACTTTGGCTTCAAGTCTGTCGGTCATGCATATATGGTTGAAAGAGGTATAAAACAACAATACACATTGCCTTTCACACCTCAACAAAATGGTGTGGCTGAGAGGAAGAACAAATCTCTCATGGATATGGCACATTGCATGATTAAAGGTTAAAAGCCATGATTTAGCTCATGTTTTTTGGTTGGAGGCAGTTATGTGTGCCACTTATATGCTAGTGCTAATCAGATGCCCTACCAAGCCCTTGCAGCCCTGCTGAAAACTAGCTTAAATTTTAGCCCATAGATCAATCTCTTTTGATAAGGTAACTGTGGATGATGAAAGAGGAGCCATTTAGACGTCTAAGAGTATGTCAAAATGGTTGGTGAGGACATTACAAGATAATAAATTAGCTACTCTTTTATCTATTAGGAACACGTGCAAGTTCTCATTATGCATCTTATTCTTTTGTGGATCGTTGCTAGTATATGTAATCAAGAGGAATAGTTTCCTTTGAGGAAGCATAGGAAAATGATAATTGGATACAGGTTAAGTACGACTCAATCCTTAAAAATGGCAATTGGTATTTCACACCTTTGTCTTATAGTAAAAAGGCTATTGATATAAAGTGGGTTTATAAGCTTAAGCATAAAGTTGATGGTAGCATGACATGTTGAGCACATGCTGAGCATAGGCTCTAATAAGGATAAGATTTCACCCTTCAAGGTTGAATTACATGTCATTTGAGATGATATATTTACATTCATTGCATGATTATTTTTGGGCATATAATTTTTTGCAACATGATGATGGTATTGTGATCTTACAATCAAAGTACATATAGAGGTTGCTAACACGGTTTGTTCTTGAAGACTGTAAGCCTGTTGCTACACCAATAGAGACAAGTGCTAGACTTAGTCTCTAGGATGTAGGGTAACAATTTGATGTATCACTTTAGTAGGCTATTGGGTGCCTCATATATCTATGTAATATGACGTGCTGTTAAAGGGTTACTCTACCATCAAACATTAACAACATGAGTCTTGGTGCTAGGCAATGTTTGAGTAAACCAACTCCTACAATAAAAAAAATTTATTTAAAGAGAGCTGTGAAGATGTTGGGGAGAATTCATTTGAGGAAGCATGGCATGTTGATGTTGCAAAACAATACTTGAATGAGGCACTTGGCAATGAGTGTTAAGAGGTTTATTTCTCATACAACTACAACTTCTCATCAAGAAAGGCACAAATCTACTTTGAGACAATGGAAGAGGGACAATGTAGTTTGTTTGATAAGGTAACTTTGGGGAAAAAAAAAGAATAATTCTAACTAGGTTGAAAATTGCCACTATTAGATTGCTTCCACTATAGTGCCAACTCCTAGACTCTTGAGACCAATGCAACCTTCAATCATCCCCACTTCCTAACCACGTGCTAGTTGCTAATTGCTCGAGTAGAGAAGCTAGAAGTATCTCTGGATTAGTTTACAATCATTACTTGTGGATGTTTTAGTGTTAAATGATTGAAAGGTATCATGAGGACTCTTGATGATGAGTGATGAGTGTAAGGGGCCAAAGTTTAACAAGGTTATGGGGGTGTAATGTTTGACATTGTATGGCTTTGCTTGACCCCATTATATGTATGATGATACAGATTAATAAGAAACGATGATAAAGTAACACCTTTACCCCAATAACACCTTCACTTAATACATCCAATGCAACAACATGCCTTGATGATGCATACGAACACCACTTTGTTGGGTAAGGTTCCATCTTGTTGCATTTTGAAATAGATATTGAGAGGAAGAAGACCCTATGAACATCCATCATTGTACAAAGCTCTCTATAGTTACAAGTTATGAAAACCTAAAGATGCATTATTATTAAACCCATTGTGACCAAATACATACTTCTAGATAGCTTGGTAAATGTAACACTTTTTGTTTGCATCATCCAATGTGTCTATCATCTGTTGGCATCACCAGTAAGTAATACAAACATCATGCCATGCATAACTAGTTTTTCGTGTAAGAGGGCATGTGCGTACATGAATTGATCTTTGTTGTTCCCAATCTCATCAACATCATCGTGCTTTCCAAATATAACTCTTACATTCCTCCTTTGCCTTTTAGTGTGCAATAGAGCATGTGCATACATGAATTAATCTTTGTTGTTCTCACTCTCAAAAGCGGTAAAATAGCTAGACCTGATAATCCAACATTTCAGGCAATGTTCAAGCGATTGTCAAAAATCGCTTCATGTTTTGATTGTGATGCTCGTAGAACGGTTCTTATTGATGACTCTCCATACAAGGGATGTGCTTCTGCTGATAATAATTGTATATATCTTGCAAAGTTTGATGAACCTTACAAGACTTGCTTAGCAGCAGTAAGGGTTGTTTCAATTCACCATAGTGCGATCAAATACTCTTTTGAGGGCCTTATTATGCAACTCTGCATAATATTAGTGCTGTGCTACATCAAGATGAGCATAGATCTCCTTGCTTGCAAGAGCAAGAAGTTAAAAGAAAGGAAAGCTAAATTACTACACCTTTGACAAGAAGTTGTGGGCAGTGTCTAGGTTTGTGACTATTGACCCACAGGGAGGGTCATGAGTTTCCTATGAAATGGAATTGTGTACATGAAAACATGTTTTGTCCCTATGGAACACGCAATGAATGAAAACTTTCAAAACAAAACAGAACACACCCAATCGAAATAAAATTTCACCCAGACTTGATTTAAAAAAGAAACCTTATTCTTCTCCTCTTCTTTCTCTTCCCCTTCACTTTGTCCTCCTCTCCATCCCTCAATTTTCTTTTAAAACCTATACAGATGAACAATGAAATAGATGGAAATTATTGTGACTATGTGCAGCAATCCTCAAATTCACCTACATTCACACCCAATTGTTAAAATTTCTTACAAGTATTCCACTAGTTCTTCAATTTCTCATTTTCTCCCAATTTACAAATCCCAATTTCATACTTTCAACCTCAATGGTTGAAACACTGTTTTGCTCAAATTTGAGTTTCTTGGTGAATTTCACTTGAAATTTTATACCCATTTGGTGAAATTTTCTAAAAGTTTTCCTCTAGCTCTTTGATTTTTCACTTTCTTCCAATTTAGTAACCTTTGACCAAAGGTCAGCTCCTTGATTTGGAGTTTTTCCAAATTCATCATTGTGAATGAGTTGTGCCATCCATGCCTTCTTCCAAACCTTTGGCTTCTTGTCCTTAACAAGATGGTCCTCCATATTAGTGTTCTTTGTTTGCCACTGTCTTCTTTCTCTTGTCATCCCCTTTATCTACTCCTTTCTTTTCTTCCAAGTCAACATCATTGCTCACAAATCTTTGCTTGACATGAAATTTTTGAGACTTGGGTGGAATTTGGTATCTTCACAAAGCAAATCCCACTTGTTGTTCTTCTTGTACATAAAAATGTGGAGGTTGCAAGACGATGACTTAGAGTGGTTGTTGGTATGTTTGGTCTTTGGTAGGGCCTAAATGCACATGGATAGTCTGTGAAAGTAGTGGGTCGAATGCGTGTAGAGATGGGGAAAGATGTTCTAACCTCAAGAGAATGACCAACCACATTGAATTAGTTGGGGTTTGGGACTGTTGCATGTAAAAAAAGAATGTAAGTTGAGAGAATGGAGAATAAACATGGGACTCCCTGTCACATGAGGATTTTGGGAGTCCATGCTCACACACACATAAGCTGTATTTGATCCCTAAAACAAAGAAAAGGAGAATGTTGATCCATCATTAAAGCACTCTCTTTCTTTTTCTCTATCTCCTTTAAGCACACATATGCACACACACACACTCTCTCTCTCTCCCCTTTAAGCACTCCATCATCATTCAAGCATTGTCTCTCTTTCTCCCCTTTGCCAACACTTTCACTTACCTCAGAAGACAATGACTCATTGAAGTAACTTGCTTTAATGATCCCTTCATTCCAACATGGCAATCTATACCACACTTTAACAAGGCTACAACATAAGTGATGCATTAATTTAACTTAAAAAAATCATGCATCTTTCTTTATGTCTAAAGAAAAGCCACGTATTTGGAAAAACATCATGATAAATGCATCAAGGCAAGATATAAAGGTTTTGTAACACCTGACTTGATTAGTCACTTGATCCACTAAAACAAAACTAAATAAACATTCACAGCACACATAAGCCATTAAATAGAAGCAAAAAAGTATTGTAGGAGTACTAGTGAGTGTTATGTACACTATACTAAAGGGTAAAAAGTTTCCATGGGAGCACTCAACAACCTTGCGGCATCGAGAGCTAATGTGAAAGAGTTGCTGATTTGCTAGCCTCCCTCCTAGGCTAGTGACAACCCTCAAAAATGGCCTCTTGAGTGAGTAACAATTGACTACCTTTTGCGGGGTTTCACCTTGCAAGATCAGCACACCTCCGAAAAATGCTCGATGGGGCACGTTGTGTAAGGTCGTACGTATTTTCTGCTCTTTAGACATCCTAATCTTCTTCATGTCTTTCCAACTTCAAGGGTCACCAAACTTGCTTCACCTTGATTGCACATAGTCTCTACTCTTTGGACAACCTATTTTCTTCCATATGTTCCCAACCCGACACTCTCATAAACCTATGGTTCATGTAAAATCCATGAGCATACCTTTCCTTGTTGCTATTATGACATCTATTGCTTATGTAAAATCAATGAGCATACCTTTCCTTGTTGCAATCATGACATCTATTGCTTTATGAATATGATACAGGCTTCTAAATGCTAACACTAGGTTAAATGGCCACTATAGTTCCCATAAATGTATGTTCCCGTGTAGTACAAGTTTCCCATTGCAAATTCCTTGATTCACATGCTTCTTACCCCAATTTAAAGTGATGTCAGAGGAAATTTTGCTACCTAATCATCTACACAAGAAAAATATGTTAAGAATTTTCTTTTGAATGATATGAATTTCCATGTGGAGAGAGAGAGAGAGAGAGAGAGAGAGAGAGAGAGAGAGAGAGAGAGAGAGAGAGACCTTGTAGATTGTGATGGAAAATGGTGTAGCCAATTATTTTCCCTCTACACATCCTCTAATAGCCTTGTTGCCTTGCCTTCTCAGCGAGCCTCAGCATACCTTCTCAAAGCTTGAAAATAAGGAAGTAAATGAGTTACTTTCTCATCTATGGAAGCATTGCTCATCATGACAAGCAAAGCATCTAGAAATCGAAGAAAAGAGGAGACGAAAACTATAACGATGACCTGTTTTGTAGATAAGGGCTTGTTAAAATAGAGGTTTGTGAAGTTGTTGCATTTGTGGTGGTGAGAACTCCTTGCGTTGATGAGGGAATGAGTATCTAGGCAGATGATAGGGCAAAGTGCACGCGCTTGGCTCGTGATTTAACTGCCCAAGTTAGCAGCCCAACATTGCTCAACTAGGAATGGCTGTCCCTACTTTGATCTTTGACGTGTTGGGTCACCCTTCAAAATGACGTGTTTAGTAGTGCCTACATTTTCTTGATGACACATTTTTTAGACGATCACTAAAAAATAGAGATTGTATTTTACGGGCAAAATTCCCAAAACCAGGTAAAACGCTCGTCAAAAGGCAACCTTGTGCAGTAGCCCAAGTTTGCTCAACCAAGAATGGTCCCAATGTAACTGAGTGAGCAAAACCACCCCTTCAAAATGACGTGTTTAGTATAAATAGTGCCTACATTTTCTTGATGACACATTTTTTAGACGATCACTAAAAAATAGAGATTGTATTTTACGGGCAAAATTCCCAAAACCAGGTAAGACGCTCGTCAAAAGGCAACCTTGTGCAGTAGCCCAAGTTTGCTCAACCAAGAATGGTCCCAATGTAACTGAGTGAGCAAACCCACCCCTCTTGTGTGTACACTGTGATAGGTGGTGCACATTATTATCTGGTCATAAAGACCCCTTAGACCTCGACCGGGGCCAAGGACCGAGGTTCGAACACTGCCTGCCTCGTGGGATATAGCGTTGAGCCCGCCCGCCCGCCCGCCCGCCCGCCCGCCCGCCCAAATCACGATTCACGACAGATTATTGACCGGTGGAGAACTTTTGTGGCAGGTATCACTATTTCGGGAGAGCGATGAAGTCTGTTCGAAGCAGATTTGCTTCCGCACGCTTCGATGCGGCGGCGGCGGTCTTGGTGGAGCTCAGCGAGAGGAGCTTCTTGTCCCGCCTTGGAAGACTCGCATCTCGAGAATTCTCTTCTTGTGCCACCCAAGGCAAGACCATCAACTGTAGAGGTGAGTCCACCCAGTACGGCGCGCCTTTGCAACTCCAGCACAGCAACACCACACACTTCCCTTATTTCCATGTGCTACGTGTGTGTATTGAATTAGAGAGAGCATCTCCTTCTGGTAAGCATGAACGTTTTCATGCTGATGAAAAAACCATGGGATTTACAAGTGTCACGTGCACCCACGTGGACATGAATCCTTGGCATGGACAGCCTCATAAGTAGATTTAGGCAACCAAAGGCACCTACAGCCAGTCGGGAAGCAAGTAGATCCAGTCGGCATCAGTTAAGTTCACATGTGTGAGCATAAACGCAACATATTCAAGTCGCGGAGCATTTTATGCAGGCAGACAGCATGAAGATGAACCGACAAGCTCATTGATATCATGCAGCCACATCACCAAGCAGTGTAGGTCCTACATCTTCACATCAGAATATGCAAAGTTCCCATACCCGGACTAGTAGTCATGCCTTGACTAGTAGCCACCCACCCTACCTTCACCTCAGGGACAAGGGCGTTGTCGTAGTTCTCAAGGGCATTTTCATAAGGGATGAACAAGTCCGAGCAAGGTAAAACAAGCAATTAAGAAGCATCAGGAAGGTCAGGAATGCATTAGGTGAATCCTCGGCATCTAGCCCATAAGGAAGGGACAACATTGGAACTAGATGCATAGTTGTCAACATCAGACTTGGAGTGAAGTCAGAGTAGTGGCAGAGTGGACAATGGAAGTTTTAGAAGTCAGTGAGTCCTTGTTCAAAGGCAGAAGCACTCCACGGAGGAAGGATGACAAAGTATCCACCTCGTCATGAAGTTTAATGGGAGGGGATGTCAAGTGCACCAAGGTGGACATGGCTGCCCCACACATGTAATCCTTGGCATGACATTGGACACGCTCATAAAGGCACCTACAGCCAATCGGGAAGCAAGTAGATCCAACAGGCATCGGCTCAGTTCACACATGTGAGCAAAAACACAACATATTCAAGTCGTGGAGCATTTTATGCAGGCAGCCAGCATGAAGATGAACCTACTAGCTCATTTAGGGCCTATATAAGCATTGTCATCATTTGTAGAAGAATATCTCCTTTTCATAGAAGTGAGTAGAAGGCCAGAGGTCACCCTTTTGGGTAGGTCAAGGGCTAAGAAGTTGTACAGACATTCGTGTCACCTTTTTGTACCATAATAATAGAGTGAACACTATATAGCATCTATCTCTCTCTTCTCTCTTTGTCTATTAGTGTTAAGCTGCATTAAGATTCCTACAGAGTGCTTAAGGACTGTGATTAAGGCATGAAGGCTTCCACTATGTCACAACATGCATCTTAGAAGCTTAGAGAAAAGGCATGCACGAAGCATATCCTCCAAAACCTGATTCACCCTCTTTGTTTGTCCATTAGACTGAGGATGATCATAGGAACCCATATTCAGCATACTCTCCAATTTTTGGAAAACTAGCTTTATAAATGTCAAGAAAACTTCGAGTCCCTATCATTGACTAATCAGAAGGCAGTCCATACAGCCTGAAAGTTATTCAACAAACTGTTATGCCAATTAATGTGCCTTCACTGTTACTTTTGTCGGTAAAAATCATGCCATCTTCGTCAATTTGTCTACCACCCTCCAACGTATGCATGAAGCAGATCCTCCAAAACCCGATTCACCTTCTTTGTTTGTCCATCAGACTGAGGATGATCAGAAGAACTCATATTTAGTGTACTCTCCAATTTCTGGAACACTAGCTATCAAAAATGTCCATAAAACTTCGTATCCCAGTTCATAGTGAGGGCAGGATGGAGATAGTTCCCGATGGCAGAGGGGGGAAGCATTCCTCCCAGGTGTTGTATGTTCCGGCACTTGGTTTTCATCTGTTGTCAGTGCATCAGGTTTGCAAGACTGGCGTACGGGTGGAGTTTGATGAGCATTTTGTTGCTCTCCGGGACAAAACAACAGGCCAAGTGGTTTGGGAAGGCGGAGTGGAGAATGGAGTTTGCAAGCTTTCAGCACTCTCTCTCCCAGGTCCTCAGGTTTGTGATGAGTGGCAGTCTGGTAATGGCTACTTAAGTGTGGATACGCTGCAGGTGCAGGCTTTCCGGGACCAGATGGTGGATAGCTTGCCAGTAGATGGCAGCAGTTGGCAGGAACTTTCCAGTACTGATGTTGGTAGTTCTTGTGTTCGTGAGTCAGAGGAAACTGAACAGGTAACTTATGCTCTGATGTCTCGTAGTGTTCGAGACAAAGAACCTCCTGTCGATGAGGATGTTCTTTCCACGGGGACCTTTCGGAAAGCCAGGCAGGTGGCAGTTGATTACTTGCAGAAGGAGGTGCATACTCCAGGCTTTGTGGTTCCGGATTCAGAGGGGGTGGTTGAAAGGTTTCAGAAGGCCTTCCGTGGTCTTCATAAGGTTTCCAGGACTTGTTTTTGCACCGTAACAGGTGTTGATCCTTGTGAGCAATGTGATGCCTCTTTGACCCAGAAGCAGTATGGTTCATGGATCTGGTTGATGGACACCAGATTGGACGGGAGCTTACTGATGAGGCGGTTGAGCTCATGGTTGCAAATGACTCTTTGGGAGGCATGATTGCGTTTTCTGTGGTTTCTGCGACATGCGAAGGATCATGGACTCTTGTACACAGGAGGGGGATTGTTGGATAGTCTGACTCCACGGTTGGAGTGACTCGGTTTGGGGAGGAGATCCGGACACGAGGAGATCTACTTCAGGCCCAGGAGCAGTTTTATGGAGCAGTAAGAAGCAGTCATCTTTTGCCTTGTCGAGCATAGAGGTAGAGTACCGGGCTGCTTGTGATGCTGCTTGTGAGGTGGTGAGGATGCAGAGGTTGCATGGCAGGTTTGGGCTTCTACTGGAGGAACCCATGGTCATCCAGAGGCACTTTGTTCGTGAACAGATCGTTGCTGATGACATCTTGCTAGAGTTCTGTTCGACGGAGGACAGTACGGTGGACCTCTTCACGAAGTCGCTCTCTCAGGATTTGCTCAGGCGGCACCCCAGCTCCCAGTGGTTGGTTTCACAGCCAGGAGCTGAGAGGGGGTGTTAGAAGTCATCTCCTGTCTAGTTTTATACACCAGGGCCTTTGTTGTGGGTGTGCCCGCCCTTATGAGGTGTTTTATCATTTTTCCCCACTCTCCGCATTTTTCCCCTATTTTTCCTATTTTTTGTGTGGCTTGGGAGGCAGCCCTGAGTTGGCAATTTGCTGGCCGACTACATCAGATGTGTGTACAGGTGTTGGCCGACTGTACTTGACCAAGAGTACACGCCTACATCTCTCCCTCTCTTGTGCTGTTATTTTTCTGCATGCGTTTTTGCTCGTGTCCCAGATCTGGTCATCATCTCCGTTGCGTATTCTGAAATTTTTCTGCCTAAAAGCTTTGAAAGCAATGGACATGTATTTCCCCCCTCGATCTGTATGGAGGATCTGCACTTTGCAACCTGTTTGATTTTCAGCTTGTGCCACAAATACATCAGATTTTGCCTTCAAGGGATACACCCAAGCAAATCTGGAGTAATCAAATCGATAAAGGTTACAAAGTATAGGTGCTTACCAATAGATGGTGTCCGCATAGGACCACACACATCACTGTGCACAAGGTGTAATTTCTGGACAACCCTTGTTGATCCATCTTTTGGGAATGTATTTCTGTGCATCTTACCCAATATGCACCCTTCACGTACATGTTTTGGTGGCAGCTCTACATGAGGCATATCGTGCCCGCCCTTATCAGGTGTTTTAGGAGATTGGAGGACTCTCCGCAACGGATACTCGGGAGTGGATTCTCGATAGTGGTGCTTCCAGGCACATGACTCCTTCCCGTTCCGGTTTACAGGATCTCTGCTGGCTTTCTGGTCATATTCTTACTGGGGATACGTCCACTATCCCAGTTCACAGTGAGGGCAGGATGGAGATAGTTCCCGATGGCAGAGGGGGGAAGCATTTCTCCCATGTTCCGGCACTTGGTTTTCATCTGTTGTCAGTGTATCAGGTTTGCAAGACTGGCGTACGGGTGGAGTTTGATGAGCATTTTGTTGCTCTCCAGGACAAAGCAACAGGCCAAGTGGTTTGGGAAGGCGGAGTGGAGAATGGAGTTTACAGGCTTTCAGCACTCTCTCTCCCAGGTCCTCAGGTTTGTGATGAGTGGCAGTCTGGTGATGGCCACTTAAGTGTGGATACGCTGCAGGTGCGGGCATTCCAGGACCAAATGGTGGATAGCTTGCCAGTAGATGGCAGCAGTTGGCAGGAACTTTCCAGTACTGATGTTGGTAGTTCTTGTGTTCGTGAGTCAGAGGAAGCTGAACAGGTCACTTATGCTCTGATGTCTCGTAGTGTTCGGGACATAGAACCTCCAGTAGATGAGGATGTTCTTTCCACGGGGACCTTTCGGAAAGCCAGGCAGGTGGCAGGTGCTTACTTGCAGAACAAGGTGGTTTCTCTAGGCTTTGTGGTTCTGGATTCAGAGGGGGTGGTTGACAGGTTTCATCAGGTTTCCAGGACTTGTTTGTGCACCGTTATAGGTGTTGATCCTTGTGAGCAGTGTGATGTCTCTGTGACTCAGAAGCTGTATGGTTCATTGATCTGGTTGATGGACACCAGTTTGGACGAGAGCTTCCTGATGAGGCAGTTGAGCTCATGGTTGCAGATGACTCTTTGGGAGGCAGGATTGCGTTTCCTGTGGTTTCTGCGGCATGCGAAGGATCAGGGACTCTTGTACACAGGAGGGGGATTGTTGGATGGAGTCCGACTCCACGGTTGGAGTGACTCAGTTTGGGGAGGAGATCCGGACATGAGGAGGTCTACTTCAGGCCCAGGAGCAGGTTTTTGGGGCAGTAAGAGACAGTCATCTTTTGCCTTGTCACGGACAGAGGTAGAGTACCGGGCTGCTTGTGATGCTGCTTGTGAGGTGGTGAGGATGCAGAGGTTGCATGGCAGGTTGGGGCTTCCACTGGAGGAACCCATGGTCATCCAGAGGCACTTTGTTCGTGAACAGATCGTTGCTGATGACATCCTGCTAGAGTTCTGTTCGACGGAAGACAGTACGGTGGACCTCTTCACGAAGTCGCTATCTCAGGATTTGCTCAGGCGGCACCCCAGCTCCCTGTGGTTGTTTTCACTGCCAGGAGCTGAGAGGGGGTGTTAGAAGTCATCTCCTGTCTAGATTTATACACCAGGGCCTTTTTTGTGGGTGTGCCCGCCCTTATCAGGTGTTTTATCGTTTTTCCTCACTCCCTGCATTTTTCCCTTATTTTTCCCATTTTTTCTGTGGCTTGGGAGGCAGCCCTGAGGCGGCTGGAGGACGAGTAGCTGGCCGACTGCCCAGACATCAGTCGTGGACCCCTGTGATGCTGGCCGACTGGATGTAGGCAGTCGTGCGCCTTATCAGCTGCTGCTGGCCGACTGTTGCTACAGTCGTGGAGGGACTTTTCAGCAGGCCGATTGCCTATCTGGGGGCATATAAATAGGTCCCCAGCCCCCATACCATATTTGTATCATATTCGGGATCTTCTTGTGTATATCAGAGCAGAGTTACACGCCTACATCTCTCTCTCTCGTGCTGTTTTTCTGCCTGCGTTTTTTGCTCTTGTGTTCCCAGATCTGGTCATCATCTCCGCTGCGTATTCTGACAGTTTTGCCTTTGCAATAACATCAAACTGCATAATTCACATGTCCAAACCTGGCATGCCACAATTATGTCTCTTGCACGACAGATTTAAGAGTGGTAACCACATGAGCATCATGCTCTCTCCTGTGAAACCTGTCTCTCTTGTCAAACCTGTCAAGCTGATATAACCCATGGTAAAATGTGCCGGAAGTGACTAATGCATAGCCACCACCTTCATGGTCTTTCACTGAGCATCTCTCGTCCTCAAAGTTCACTGCATATCCTCTTTTAGCAAAAGAGGAGACGGATAGCAAGTTCTTCTTAATCCGTGGCACATACAATACATCTAGAAGACATAAGTCTGCACCATCTGTTGTTGTGAGGATCACCTCACCAACACCCTGAATTGGATAAGAAGAATTGTTTGCACATGTTACCCGCTTGCCTTCAGGGGCAGCCATAAGCTTCTTAAACAAATCCCTCCATGAGGTAATGTGTTTAGAAGCACCTTTGTCAAAGTACCATGTGTCGTATCTTTCATTGACACTGAGAGACATGCTCCAATGATGTATCATAATTGCAAGTAAGGAAAGTCCACTCATCTTGCACAAGATTTACTGATGCATCATCTTTCCCTACAAGTGATGAAGAAGAATCTACAGCATAGTCACAGGGGACCGAAGGGACGGACTGTTGGAACGGAGGGACACCGAGTCGGGATGGTGCAACGATGGGGACGGCAGGGGATGATCAAACGCCCCCCTGGAGGCGTCCCTCACAAGGGACAGGTACGGGAACGGCACAGTGGGGGGACGCAGGGAGCCGTTGCACGCGCAGTCTGACTGTTTTTTTCCACCCATTTCCAGCCGTTTGCAGGGCCGTTTCTAGCCGTTTGGCTTGGTCGTTTGGGGAGGCCTTGAGCCTTTGAGGCTTGGGGCTTGGGCCTTGGGCCTTGGCCCTTGCCTCTCTCTTGCCTTGAGGCTTTTGGAAGTTGGCCTTTAGGCTTGAGCCTTGGGGCCTTGGGCCTTGGCCCTTGAGGCTTGGCCCTTGCCTCCCTCTCTCTCTCTTGCCCTTCCCTCTCTCTCTTGCCTATCTAATATCTATATAAGAACAAGGCTACAAGGCTACAAGCACACACACACCCCTTCAACTTTCAAGGCTTCAAGCAACTCTCTCTCTCACTTTTCAAGCCTCAAGCCTCAAGCTACACTCTATGAGACTTGAGTGTATCTAGTATCTACTCTCTCTAGTCTCTCCCTCAAGCTTCTTCTAACTTAGTAGCTTCCAACTTCCAAGCCTCTCACCCAAGGCCCTACTCTCTACTATCTAGACTCTCTCTCTCTCTCTCTCTGATCTACCACCATTCCAGTATGATAGGGATGCACCACATATCCGTCTCTCTCATAGTGAGAGAAACAGAGTATTGAGACAGGATCTATGGCAGCTCTATACACGAGAGACATGGATATCGCCTACACAGCCTCTTCCACCGAAGATGCTATACTACAGAGATCACTTCATGAGTATCACTGATGATGGATTTATAGAGAGACCTAGATACATGGAGGGCTTTTTACCACACGGCTCCCGAGTGGCTATTGGTCAGCTTAAGAGTTTCATCACACTGATTGGAGATTGAGACTGGCAGAGCAGCACGGATCCCCCGAGAGGCGAGGGTATGCAGATTGTGCAGAGAGGAGGTGGAGAGTGAGGAGCATTATGTATGCAGATGCAGAGCATATACAGCCATCAGAGAGAGATATCCCATTTTATTTAGAGAGCCACATTCCCTACGCCAGATCTTTGAGGCAGCAGACCAGCGCATACTGGGGAGATTCATTCTAGACATACAGCGCCACAGAGAGACATCATTACAGGCTCAGATAGCTCTTGAGGGGGGACGACAGACACAGATTACTACATTTTTTCAGAGATCCATCCCACTCCTAGCCCCTACACGGCAGGGAATTACTCTCCAGAGAGCAGAGACACTCAGAGCCCGCAGGAGACAGAGGACACCTGGCTTTCGGACACCACGCCTATACCAGAGAGAGATGACAGAGATCAGAGTTTAGTTTCACAGAGAGGGTGTGGAGCGACTGGCTCGCTTCAGAGCACACCCAGGGAGCTGTGGACACCCCCTTCATTGATGTATAGCATTTTATACCGCCAGTATGGTACAGGATGGAGCTAGCTAGGTTGCATATCATGATTGTATACTCCATGCATATAGCTTTGCATTCTCCTAGTAGTAGAGCTCCATCCCCTTCACCACTCATTGTACTTATTGCACACCCAGATTCAGCTTTTTAGTTCAGTACTTTTTCATTTTGTTGGGATGACAGACTATAGAGGTACACCGATTTGTCTCATAGGCCGAGTTCGGTCTTTTGGAAGACGTTAATAAAATCTTTCTTTCTTTCTTTCTTTCTCTCTTTTTTAGTGTAAATTTGTGCTCAGTTTGATGTACTTCCAAAGTAGAATAAGTGTAGAGTAGAAAAACTTTTAAAAAAAGTATTTTTTGAGTGCCGTTCTTGTCCCCGTCCCCCGTTACCATCCCGCGTCCCTTGTGACTATGATCTACAGCCATGCTGCTTTCTTTTTTCTTCTCCTTTGCAAGCCTTTTTCTGCACTCATTCTAGTAATGACTTGGCTTCTTGCAGTAGTGACATTTGCACTTTTTTTTGGGCTTGCCTACATCATTTTTAGCCTTTTGTGAAGGTTGTCCCGAATCAGCCTTTGGTTGAAAACTGTGTTTGGCTTTTTCCTTGTCCTTGTCTTGGGCAACAAAAGCTCCATCATTACTACGCATGCTGGAAGATTTGTTCTTTCGATTTTGCTCCTCCTGTAGTAACAAGCCATTGGTTTCGGGTTTCCCCGCATAGATAGAGTGAGTGATGTGTGGAAGTTCAAGTAGGTTTCTGGCAAAGATGATAGTGTCCTGGAAACCAGCTCCTTTTCAGAAATGACCTCATCAATATTGAGCAGCTGCTCCCGAAGATCCTGGATCTTCGTAAGATAATCAGCCATACTATCACCATTATTCATGTCCAAGTTCTCAAGCGCTTTCTTGAGAAATAGAACCCTAGCCTCATTCTTTGCCTGATACATGGTTTCAAGTACATCCCAAGCTCGTCGTGAGGTCTTGCAAGACCGAATATGCGGTATGATTGATCGCTTTACCGACAAAGCAATCAAAGCCATTGCTTGGGCATCATGAGTATCCCATCTCTTCTGCTCCTCTGAAGGAGGAGAGGGTACTGCATCTGCTTGAGCACCACAGCCAAGCGTGTTAGGTGCTATGTCAACAGGGCGTTCATCTTCACTTGATACATAACCCCATAATCCTTTGGCCACACGAAGAGTTCGGACCATGAAACTCCAAAGGGAGTAATTACTGCCATCCAATTTGTCCTCTTGGGAAAAAACCCTGAATATATCGATCGTATTTCCAGCCATTTACTGAAATCTCTTGCAAGAGAGATGCAAACATGTGCAACCAAATTTGTTGTAAAAAGCACTTGCAAGCCAAATCCCAAATGCACCGGAGTGCAATGCCAGGCAACCACAAAGTCTGCAAATGCTTTGCCCCAAATACAAGGTTGCAGATAATTGCAATGCTGAAAAATCTCAAATTTAAGCTGCAAGTGTGGCAGGGCTCAGCCAGACGCCGCCCACTGTGGGCCGGGCGGTGGTGTAGCCCTCGGCACTAGCGCCACCCCTTATGGAGGCTGAAACGGGCGGCGAAGCAGCTAGATGGGCAGCGCCGTAGAGATCAGGAGATCTGATATACGGAACCGCACGTGACGACGGAACTGCACAGTTGGTGGACGGACGGAATTTCCAGGAACATAAACCTCACGTGCAGAAGGTGGACAATACCACTGTTGGGGTTAGGGCTACACACAGACAGGGACACACAGAGAATAAACAGCAGTAAGAACTCTCTGCTAAGAGATGGTGACTCACACAAAGACGATAGATAGAATGTGTGGAGCTTAGGGGTTGACTCCACAATATCAAAATACAAAATAAATGTGGTGTCCTTTCACACCTAATATCCAAGGTGAAAAACCCAAAGGGAGAAAAGTGTCCTTCGTTAATCCATGTTCACATGTGGCTCTACTCATAGCATATATGCCAATAGTTTGATACATATCATAGAGAATATGATGCATCAAAGGCATTTGCTTTTATTGCCGAGTTTAATATTGCTTTTAGTGATGAGGATTTCACTCAGAAATCCATGATCCGGCATGTAAGCATGTTCATGAAAGGTACTGTTGCTCATTGGTGGCTTACTGAGATGGTCTCATCAAATCCTGTTAGATCATGGGAAGAGTTCAAGGAGAGGTTCTATGTCAAGTTCTTGCCTCCCAATGCATTAAATGAGAAAACAATGAAGTGGGATTGGGTGAAGCAAAATGAGGGAGAAGCGGTGAATGCATATGTGCAAATTTTTTGGAAAGTGCTTTTGGAAGTGTCTCCATTTCTGCATGTTCCAAAGGCGGAAAGGAAGAGAAGGTTTCAATCGGATTGCAACCCGTGTACAAAGCGGGACTACAAATGTATCCTGGCCACACTTTACAGCAACTAATTGTAGCCGCCACTGCCACTGAGCAATTGGAACTCAATTTGAGTCGATCCAATGATCCAATAAGGCTAAACCCTCATTCTAAGTCAAAGAGAGGGCTGTCCAAAACCTGCAAAATAGTGAACAGCCACCTAAAAAGGACCAAAACCAAGATAAAAATGGTTCAAAGGTTGAAAATAAGCCTACCAAGAAGCATCCCTTCCAAGTGAAAGACAGTGGTCTCACTGCGGAGCAAAAAAAGCAGTATACGAGAGAGGGAAAATGCTTTACTTGTGGTAGCATTGAGCATATTGCAAATGTATGCCCAAAAGAAGCATGAAAATGTGAATGTATCAAAGCCCAATGTGCATATGATTCCGAATGTGCAGGGCAATACTTCAAATGATAGCAAAGATAGGGTTGTATGTAAAGCTTGGGGACAGCTTAAGGATCAACCCGCTTTGTTCATGTTTGACGATTGTGCAACTCAAAACTTCATTTCTACATAGATGGCAGTTGCTTTGGGTATTGAAGTTGTTACATGCGAAAGCTCTGGGAGCCTTCTTTCAGCCCTAAACACCGTTTGGGAACATGCTGATGCAAAAACGCAAACAGGAGAGAGAGACGAGAGACAGAGATAGCCGAGTATTCAATATATCATATAGTACAAAAAGGTACATCAGATTTGCAGCCTTTGGCTGCCTTCAATGAAAATATGAAAATACCTAATCTATGCCTATTTCTATGACTCAGCCAAACAAGGACTGAATGATCTACAACAATGAGCCTTGGTGCCTTTTACAGGCTTGGGAGAGAACCCATGGACTGGCCGGCCAGGTCCAGGACATATAATCTAGTAAATAACTGCAGCCGACAAGTCATCCAAGTCATCAATCCCTAGCCGACAGCACACCATGTCCTCCATCAGTTAACCCCCTTGCCAAATCAGCAAAAACGCTGCTCACACATCTGATTCGACTTTGTCTTTATCTTGTTGCCTCTTCAGGACTAGCTTTGAGGTATGCCTATGCATGTCTTGCACATGACACAAGTGGGGGACATGGGTTCTCAAATTGAAGTAGGGGCTGCCTTTGTTAGTAGAGAATTGCAGGTTCTGCCAAGTATTGGCAAGTTGCGCATACACATTCAAGGCTATGTGGATCATAAAATCTTTCTTGTGCGCCTTTGAATGGTTGTGATGTATTGCTTGAAAAGCCTTGGCACACGCACATTGATCTGTGTAAGGCTTACAAGACTAATAGAATCACCTTCATGCATGAAGGCCGAGAGTGAGCACTGCGAAATTCTTGGACATCATCTTATTGAAGGTTGCCGATGTGTTGCCCAAAGGGCATGACTTCGAACTCATAGTGACCACGCTGTGTCCGGAAAGCTGTTTGAAATGTCAGCTTCAAAAAATGTGGACCGTATGGTAACCACTCTTGAGATCAATCTTAGTGAAAAATTATGCACTGTCTAAATGCTCCAGAATGTACTCAATCCTTGGCATAGGAAACTTATTCATGATGGTGAGTTTGTTTAATGCCCTGTAAACTACACAAAGGTGTATAGACTTGTCCTCCTTTTGGACAAATAGGATAGGTGCAACAAATGGCGAGAAAGATGGCTGAACGAATCCGGCTCGAAGGAGCTCAGATAATTGCTTTTCTAGCTCGCCCTTTAAAGTCTTGGAAAGATGATAGGGAAATGTGCTAGGAGGTTGTGCTCTAGGGACCAAATCGATATGATGGTCCTTACGATGAGAGGGAGGGAGATTGGGTGGGAGGTCATCCCTAAGCATAATGTCCTAGTGTTGAGATAGGAGGTCTACTAACTGTGGGACTGGAGACGAAGATGAGATAGCCGCTATCGATTAGGTAGAGGCTGTTTGAGCACGAACACAAATCAATTCTCCTTCCGCTCCCTTGCGGTTAGCTCGTTGGGCTTGGAGATGAGAAATCAAAGGGATGCCGAGAATGCTCCTATCTCCACGAATCATGATGGGCTCAGGAAAACCGTTTCAGATAGTAAAAGTGTTTTGCCCCCAATAGACAATAGGTTCATATTGTTAGAAGTCATCTCCTGTCTAGTTAGGTGTTTTATCATTTTTCCCCACTCTTCGCATTTTTCCCCTATTTTTCCTATTTTTTTAGTGGCTTGGGAGGCAGCCTATTTGCTAGCCGACTGCTGAACTGGTCCACGACCCCATGTCTGAGGTGGCTGACTGCTGATGATCTGGCCGACTGGATGGTGTGCTGGTCGTGGAGTTTTCAGGGCCAGTCTGAGGTGGTTGACTGCTGATGATCTGGCCGACTGGATGGTGTGCTGGTCGTGGAGTTTTCAGGGCCAGTCGGCTGCCCTACAGCAGGCCGATTGCTGATGTGGGGGCATATAAATAGGCCCCTAGCCCCCTTGCCACTTGTGTATCATACCCGGGATTTTCTTGTGTATATAGAGTAGAGTTACACGCCTACATCTCTCTCTCTTTTGTGCTGTTTTTTTTCTGCATGCGTTTTGCTCTTGTGTTCCCAGATCTGGTCATCATCTCCGCTACGTATTCTGACATGGTATCAGAGCCTAGGCTCTAGATAGTTCTTGGGATTTGTGTGAGCAAGAGGGGGACTGTTGTGTGGCTGATTGGTGTACTGTTTTGGACTGTTCGGGAAGAGGAGAAGCAAGAGGACGGCGGGCTGATTTGCTGGACAGCCACTTGCAGGTATTAGTTCTTCTTTGTTCCCACCCACCCACCCTTTTCAGCGTACATCTCCGCAATGGCAGATCTGTTTGAGATGGCCGAGAGGCATGTGAAGATCCCGACACTCCCCACGTTCGTGGTGGACCGTTAGTTGGACGGGAGCAACTACGGCATATGGAAGGTTATGATGGAATCTGTTCTGGAGTCTTACAACCTCGCTGATTTTGTTGTTGTTGGGGTTCCACGGCCGGAAGTAGAGAAAGGGGAGTTACCGTCAACCGGAAAGGACCGGGAGGCTTAGACACAGATGTGGGATCTTGTCAACGCCGGGGTCCGTTCGTTTATCTTTCTCAACTGCACACCACAGGTAATCAATCATGTAAAGCACATGACACTGGCCAGAGGTATATGGCAGCATTTGGCCTCTCTTTACAACAGGGTATTCCCCATGAAGAGGATTCCCTTGGAAGTACAGATGCGGGCTATGAACCCTGCAAAGTCGATGACGATGCGGGAGCATATTAACAAGCTGCAGGCTCTTCAGCAGGAAGTTCTTCAGGCTGGGAAGGAGATATCGTAGAGGACATGGCCATCACGTTGTTGTCACATTTGCCCTCTTTGAACTCAGCATTTTACTCGTCTTTGATTACCAGTGGCAGGCTCAGCACCATCACGTGGGAGGAGCTTGTGCCCATGGTCCTGCACCAGGAGGAACGATTCACGAACCCTCCTCAGGGTGGAGGTTCGGAGGCCTTAACTGGCCAACGATCGAAAGGCCGTAACACAGGCAAAGGGAAGGCTTCATCGGAGAAGTCTTCTGAGAAGAAGTCTGTTACTGACCGCGAGAAACTCAAGGCAAAGAGGACCTGTAATGATTGTGGCGAGAAAGGCCACTATTGGAGGCAGTGTCCCAAGTGGAAGACCGAGAAGGGTGAAGATTCCTCAGCAGCAATCATGAAGACTCCGGCTTTTGTGCACCTGGAGGTGGTGGACACCGATGTTTCATTTTCTTCAGGCAGGGAGGAGATTGGAGGACTCTCCGCAACGGATACTCGGGAGTGGATTCTCGATAGTGGCGCTTCCAGGCACATGACTCCTTCCCGTTTCGGTTTACAGGATCTCTGCAGGCTTTCTGGTCACATACTTACTGGGGATGCATCCACTATCCCAGTTCACAGTGAGGGCAGGATGGAGATAGTTCCCGATGGCAGAGGGGGGAAGCATTCCTCCCAGGTGTTGTATGTTCCGGCACTTGGTTTTCATCTGTTGTCAGTGCATCAGGTTTGCAAGACTGCGTACGGGTGGAGTTTGATGAGCATTTTGTTGCTCTCCGGGACAAAGCAACAGGCCAAGTGGTTTGGGAAGGCGGAGTGGAGAATGGAGTTTACAAGCTTTCAGCACTCTCTCCCAGGTCCTCAGGTTTGTGATGAGTGGCACTCTGGTAATGGCCACTTAAGTGTGGATATGCTGCAGGTGCAGGCTTTCAGCACTCTCTCTCCCAGGTCCTCAGGTTTGTGATGAGTGGCACTCTGGTAATGGCCACTTAAGTGTGGATATGCTGCAGGTGCAGGCTTTCCGGGACCAGATGGTGGATAGCTTGCCAATAGATGGCAGCAGTTGGCAGGAACTTTCCAGTACTGATGTTGGTAGTTCTTGTGTTCGTGAGTCAGAGGAAACTGAACAGGTAACTTATGCTCTGATGTCTCGTAGTGTTCGAGACAAAGAACCTCCTGTCGATGAGGATGTTCTTTCCACGGGGACCTTTCGGAAAGCCAGGCAGGTGGCAGTTGATTACTTGCAGAAGGAGGTGCATACTCCAGGCTTTGTGGTTCCGGATTCAGAGGGAGTGGTTAAGAGGTTTCAGAAGGCCTTGCGTGGTCTTCAGCAGGTTTCCAGGACTTGTTTGTGCACCGTAACAGGTGTTGATCCTTGTGAGTTGTGTAATGCCTCTTTGACTCAGAAGCAGTATGGTTCATTGATCTGGTTGATGGACATCAGATTGGACGGGAGCTTCCTGATGAGGCAATTGAGGTCATGGTTGCGGATGACTCTTTGGGAGGCAGGATTGCGTTTCCTGTGGTTTCTGCGGCATGCGAAGGATCATGGACTCTTTTACACAAGAGGGGGATTGTTGGATGGAGTCCGACTCCACGGGTGGAGTGACTCGGTTTGGGGAGGAGATTCGGACACGAGGAGTTCTACTTCAGGCCCAGGAGCAGTTTTATGGAGCAGTAAGAAGCAGTCATCTTTTGCCTTGTCGAGCACAGAGGCAGAGTACCGGGCTGCTTGTGATGCTGCTTGTGAGGTGGTGCAGGTTTGGGCTTCCACTGGAGGAACCCATGGTCATCCAGAGACACTTTGTTCGTGAACAGGTCGTTGCTGATGACATCTTGCTAGAGTTCTGTTCGATGGAGGACAGTACGGTGCACCTCTTCACGAAGTCGCTATCTCAGGAGTTGCTCAGGCGGCACCCCAGCTCCCTGTGGTTGGTTTCACAGCCAGGAGTTGAGAGGGGGTGTTAGAAGTCATCTCCTGTCTAGTTTTATACACCAAGGCCTTTGTTGTGGGTGTGCTCGCCCTTATGAGGTGTTTTATCATTTTTCCCCACTCTCTGCATTTTCCCCCTATTTTTCCTATTTTTTCAGTGGCTTGGGAGGCAAACCATTTGCTGGCCGACTGCTGAACTGGTCCACGACCCCATGTCTGAGGTGGCCGACTGCTGATGATCTGGCCGACTGGATGGTGTGCTGGTTGTGGAGTTTTCAGGGCCAGTCGGCTGCCCAGAGCAGGCCGACTGCTGATGTGGGGGCATATAAATAGGCCCCCAGCCCCCTTGCCACTTGTGTATCATACCCGGGATTTTCTTGTGTATATAGAGGAGAGTTACACGCCTACATCTCTCTCTCTCTTGTGCTGTATTTTTTTTGCATGCGTTTTTGCTCTCGTGTTCCCAGATCTGGTCATCATCTCCGCTACGTATTCTGACACATATTGGTGAAGCCACTGGACTTCTAAAAGTATGTCACACCCCAAAAGAGGCGAGACAATGAAATCTTGTTGGAATGAGGGCTTTTGAACTTGAAAGGAAAATTGTTGTGCGTTTTGAGAAATGTGGGTGTGGAGACCAGGTGTAAACCTATCCACATCCAAATGATAGGGCACTAATGTCACATGCACTCTACATTGTAGTGCATAATAGTGACAAGGTGGCTCATCATCATCAGTGCAACATTGTACAGTATTAGTTCCTTTCAGGATGATTTTGGTCGGACGCCGTGACCCCATTGTAATCCTCAGTATAGGATAAGTCAGACACGAGCTACGTAGGTCGTCCTCAGCTTTAGACAGTCAATCAGTTAGTCCAAGTTAGTCCAAGTCCCTTAACCCACTCGAAGAGACGCATTCATGCATGTAAAGTCAATAGAAACCTTAGGGTTTGCATTAGAAAGCATTTTGCATTGCACATTATTCATTCATTGCAGCCATTGCAGAACCCTCATATTTCATCTAGTATTTATCAGAATATTTACTAGGAATTATTTGGTATTTTTTCCACAATTTCCAGCATTTTATACATCTTTTATATATTTTATGTGGACATGAGCAGTCAGCCGGCCCTGCAGCCAGGAGACTAGCTCATCTGGCCCATATAAATAGCTCAGCATGGTATTCATTCATTCATTCATTATATTCAGCATAGAGCATTCAATGCTTGGAGCCTTCAGCACAAGGAGCATAAAGCGATTGCAGTTTCCAGCCCTCATACCTCAGTGTTTTCCTCCTACAGCCCTAGGCGCATCAACGCATGAGCATTCAGTCCCTACATCAGCAAAACGCAGCAGTTTCAGCATTCAGCCAGCATTCAACCTTGCGTTTGCTGCATCCATACAGTTTTCAGCATTCATCTTCTCATTGTTTTGCTCCAGCCACATGGTGAAGGTAAAACGCAGCATTCATATTCATTTACAGCATTCATACACCGTCTAGAACAGTCCCAAACAGCCCCTCTTTTCAGCCTCAGCTTTGCATCCCTCCCTTATTCCATTGGGAAAAGAGTGCATAGGCTCGAGATTGGACATCATTGGTGCTTTTACGGCTGTGTACAGTTCAGCCCGACTCTTGGTCTTCAGAGATCTTGCGTTTGGCTTATTGTCAGTCACACCGTCAGTCTCTTCAAAGATAATAAAGCAAATACTATTCCGGTAACGGGATAGGGGGCCCTTAAGTGGGTTATTCGGGACCCCATACGGTGTACAGTTTCCATCTCTCTCTCTCTCAAATCTCTTAAAGTTTGAAGTCTTAAAGTGGATTGCTAAACTTGCGAATCTCAGGATACAGAAGACGGTGTGAGCATTTGTGTGACAGGATCCTCCAATACGAATACTTCCACTGCATGTTACATTGGTATCAGATTCAACTTGTCCACACACACCGTATCCTAGCGTGAGGGCATCCTTGGATGGTCAGATTGCGTTCCGGCACGACCACCGACTTCAGCATCATGTCTACAGAGGAGAGTACGTACCCATCAGCCGGAAGACTTCCAACTACAGCAGACACCATAGCTCTACTTAGAGCTTAGAACTAGCATCTCATGGAGCGTCTCCAACTCTTGGAGGCAACAGCAGCACGTTCTCCTCCGCATCCAGTAGCCCCCGGCTACATCTCCCTCTTCTTTCAGATGGAACAACAAAGAAGAGAAGACGAGGCCAAACGGAGAGAAGAAAAAGCAGAAAGACGGGACTATGAGGAAGCCCAGCGCAGGATCGACGAAGACCGGCGTCAGGCTGAACTCGCCGCTCGGGAGCACCAACGAGAGCTCGATCGAGAACGTATGTTACTCAAGCACGAAAGGGAAAAGGAGGCCATTCATCTTAGATACCAGCACGTCTCTTCATCTTCCCCCGCCTCAGGTGCCACTAGCCGGCAGTCCACAGCATCAACTACCGTCATTCGTAGTTAACCAAATTTTAGTAAGTATGATGGTAAGTGTGATCATTTAGCAATTAATCAGTTCATTCATCAATTTACTGCTCATTTTCCATTAGCTAGGATCACAGATCCTCAAGATAGAGTCCATGTAGCGGCTTCCCATCTCACAGGTGAGGCAGTCACTTGGTGGCAGCATTGGTCTAATCTTCATACAGACCAGACCACAGGTATCACAACTTTTAGTTGGGATACATTTGTCCATGACCTGAAGACCAGATTCCTCCCGTCGGAGAACATGACCGGTCTTGCAGATGAGTTCTATGGACTCAGATAGAACGGGTCGCCAATGCTTCAGTTTTTCGGAAAGGTTATCACTTTAGCACAGCAGTTACGGCTATCTGTGTAGGCCAAGATGGAGCAATTCATTCTTGGATTGGATCCTAACATTCGGTTTACAGTTCGCAACTTTGAACCCAGTACATATGACCGGGCTTTGACTCTAGCTCAGAATGAAGAAATGAAAATGAACGGAGGCAAGCCCAAACAGTCATCTCAGTCTAGTACCAAACCCCAGCAGCAGCAATTTGCTGCACAGCCAAGGAAAGGTAATACATCTTCTACGGATGCTAAGAAGGACAACAGTAATAGCTCCAGTTCAGGAGGTAAGAAGGATAAAGAATCCAAGTCTAAGAAAACCCTCGATGAAAAGACTAAGACAAGCATTACTGGAGGTTATCTTCCTCCCGAGGAGCAAAAGAAATACCAATCAGAGAATAGATGTTTTTCTATCACATCATAGGGCATGGTAAGAAGGATTGCCACAAATGGCAAGCGGAACAAGCCACCAAAGCCCCTTCTGCCACCACAGTAGTCATAGTACCCCAACAACTCGAGCCCCGCCTACTACCACCAATGCGGTTCAACTTTTACCTTCTATGCATTCTATGCCATCCGTGGTATTTGATGCTAAGTAGGAGGGTGAGAGCGATGCTGCATAGAAAAGCCTCATCCGAGCTTATGGCTCTGCTAAGGGCCGACAGTTTGTAGTCCTATTCGACATAGACAGTTCTGAAGATGCCATCTCTCCCCAGTTGGCTAACAAAATGAGCTGCACATTAGTTCCGTATCATCTGGATGTGGACGGGTTCACTTGTGGTCTCCGCACCCACATTTTTTCAGAAGGCACAACAATTTGCCTTTGACGTTCAGAAGGCCTCATTCCAACGAGATTTCATTGTCTCGCCTCTGTTGGGGTGTGACATGATCTTAGGAATTCAATGGTTTCGTCAGTATGAGCCTATTCCCGATTGGGGGCAGGACACTTTCTGTTGCCTCTCAAGCACTGGGATACAACATGTCCATGTGCATGCGCATGACATCGGGCAATGTCATCCTCTTTCAACCGGCTCATTGTGCAAGGCATAATGCTCACAGGGTGAGACCCTAGAACTAAATCAACCTTACAATCAACTGGCGGATCGGGGCGGAAGCCCATGGGGTAACTTAGCTGGGAAAAATCTTCGAACTCTACGCTGATGTTCTCTAAAGTTTGTGTCTCCCATACATCAAGACTAATTAAAATAAACTCACAATTAGCATCATTGACATGACATCTAGAACACATAATTTTTTGCTATATTATGGAATTCAATTGAGTTTACATTAGTAGTGGTGGGACATCAAAATCACCTTGTAGACAAAATTGGACACTATCCATGACGGAATATAGCTTATGACCCTTTCAGTCTATTTTTACATCGTGATTATGAAACCGCTCTTTTACTATAATAACATCTACTCTATCTAGATTCATTATCATGAAATCTAGTAGCTTTGTATAGTTATAGGCAACTGAGACACCCGCCGATCCCGTAACTGTGTGTCCAATGGCATGTCGATATGATACTGCTGTTCACTTGGCTGCGTCTTCACTCTCAACCTCTATAAGCTTGGCATTCATGAAGTTGTGAGTACTCCTAGGGTGTCGAAAAGAATGTGTACAATTTTTCCTACTATTGACCCATACATCTGTATCAGGTCCGTAGGACTAAAAACTTTCATATTAAAGCTACAACCCTTGAAAGAACTATGATCTAAAACAATAGTATAAGCATGGAAGTAATTTTACCTTTAGCCTCGATTGCATGGACTCCCTTTGACTTTGACTACAGGCAATTCGTCCTTATGTTTCCTTGCTGACCACAAGTGAAGCACCGACTCTCCTTAATGTATTGAATAGTGTGCTCTGCTTTCTTTGATGCCTTCAAACTGGGGTCTTCCAAAGTTTGTGATTGACTCTAGGTCTCTGCAAGAGTATGTGGAGTCTTTCCATGCTTAAACTTTCATTTATGCTGGGATCATGCCTGGTCTATTAATGAGGGTTGTTGGGGTTTGTTTGGCGGTTTCTCTGCCACTGTCTCATAAAAAATCTTAGCATATTGGATGCCATCATCCAATGTTTCTATGTTTATTCCTGACATGGAGTTGATATTCATGTGAGTTGCCCGAGCTTGCAACTCTCTAAATTTGTAGATGTGTGTCAAAAGGCATATTCTTCATTTCCAAGTTTTTAAACTTGGACTCTACATCACATTCATCCTCGGCTTGTAAGAACTCTTCTCAGAAAACACACTCAAAATCTACCCACGTCATGGGCTTCACTTGTAATTCTTTCTACTAGGTAGGGTTTTACCTATCAGGAACCCTGTACCATATGTATCTTCTTATCTTAGGGAAAGGGTGGAACTCAAAGTGCGTACTCCATCTGTGAAGCCAGGAGTCAAGTGTCTCTTGAATCTTTTTCTCACTCCCTTGTATAGGGCTTTGGAGTAAAAGAGGGTGCAACTAAAGCTATCCCAACCCCCCTTGCTGTCACCAAATCCACCAATGTTGCTTGCATAACAATTATGGTGTTGGTAAGGTTTATAATCTGTTGCTCAAGCAAGGTCATCCTTGTGTCGAAGTTTACTTTAGTGATGAGGTTATATACCGTCACATCGTCATCCTGATGGTCCTAGTTCCCTGGCAGCAGTGCCAAATATGTTTAAGCCAAGAGCTTACCTTGGCCTTGCCGAAGCATCTGTCGTTGGGTCTTGTCTTAGAGCTGTAATTTGCAACTTCTCTATGTGGGTGCGCTGGCTCGTTCGTCGTGTCCTCACTCCGTTGTCACACCGGAATGCTCCTTTTCGAAAGGGATGAAGGGAGAGCTCTTTATGCCTAGATGGAGACAACAATAGATGGTCCTTCGTGATGGTTCTCTCTCACAAAAGATGGGGGAAGGAGAAGCTAATGGAAAAGAAAAACCTACAATCAAACCTATTCAAACAAGCATCCGTCTAGCATGTAACATGCAAGCAAGCAAAAAGAGGAAAGAATGGGAGCTCATAAGAAAACTAAAGCAAGGAAATGATCATGTCTGTCTCACTATAAAAAATGACGTATATGCAAATGACTAGTTGTCACACTAGGTCGCCAAACTTAAAAATGGTCCGGCCTCTATTACTAGTCTTAAGGAACTATGTACACGGAGTTCTAGACATTCCTTGCTTGACATCAAGCACAGGTTAAGGCCGCTTTATATGTTCCAGTGCCGCCTTACAAAGGACAAGTGCCCGCTTGAGCGGGTAAAGATGGCAAAGCGCCTTACGGTAGGTCGAGTGGGTGAAACCATGTTAACCTATGGAGTGGTTAACAATGACGACAAAACTTTCAAAGGTCCTAGTTTTCCAACACTTTAACCTTAGAGATTTGCCTATCGTAGTCAATAGTAAATGGAAAAACAAAATAATGACAGCTCATAGAAGGTATTTTTCCTTTTCTCCTGTGTTTCATCAACCAAATCAGTGTGTTTATTTTCTTTATTCCTTGATTATGTGTGTGAGCATTTATGCATGGTTGTACATATGTATACATGCGCATATAAAGATGCATCCGAAACTTGAGGTGTCTCTTGATGAAGAAGATTTGAAACTTACGGTTTCGAAACCTGACTTAACAATTCGTGTAGTTTCTTTTGAAAGGTTTTTGCTAGATTTGGGTTACATAAATTGGTCTTTGAAGAATTATCGTTGGTGCCTTCAATGACATTGATGGATAAACTATCTCAGGACTTATATATTTAAAGCTGTTTATAAACACATTTGACACAGCCTTAATTTTGGCAAGTCCATTACCAATTCAGTTCATTAGTCAATTACTCATGCCTCTCATGCCTTCGTGTTTACTTTGCAGCTGCTGTTGCATATGAGCCTTCGAAGCCCTTACAAATTGAGAATATTCAGGTTGCACCTCCAAAAGTAAGTTGTGCTGTAAAAATCGAAGAAGTTTGATCGTGTCTTTTCGACACTTCTGTATAACTGTATAGCCCTGCTAGCTCAGTGTCAGTAAGAGGGAATTAGCTGCTTTTTAAAAGGTTATGAGGTTCGCTGTTTCCTTTAAAGAAATTTAGAACGCTTTACACAGATGATTTTTTTTGTGTTCGTTATTTTGTTTGGACAGATTTACATTGATATTTTGAAATGTCCGTGGCTACAGGGCTAAACACGAGTTTCTTCTCATTTTATTTCAAGTTCTGCTTTTAATTAATAGTTCAAATGCATTACTGCAAGCTAATTTGTGTGCAGAGTGGTGAGGTTCGTGTAAAAATTGTGAATACAGCTTTATGCCACACTGATTTCTACACACTGAGTGGTAAGGTATTTTGCTATACCATCAAGCATGGTCGAGATTTCTGTGGTATGTACCTTCTTCAAGGGTCTTGCTAGTGCTTTTGGCTTTACCTATGGGGGACACTAAGTACTTAGTTACTTCTGGTGTTCATGAAGTTTTATTTGATTGATGGCCAATCCTGTTGCATGCAGGATCCAGAAGGGCTTTTCCCATGCATACTAGGCCACGAAGCTGCTGGGTATGTGTAAAATCAAATGCAGTTGCTGAAATGCTTATTATTTGGATTAGATATGCCAGATATTCTTTACGGCATGGGGTTGGGAAGGTTGGGAAGGCAGGAGTGGTGTGTGTTGGGGGGATGAATAAGAGAACAAAAACTGAACTTTCTTTTCAAACCTTTATACCTCTTTTACTTCTGTATTGTAGCAAGGGTGTGGATACATGATCATGGGCACTTAACAGGTGGGTGAGCAGTCCACCCATTATCGTGGACTGGCCCACCACGTGGCACCAATCTTTTTGTATGGATGGGTGGGTGGAAAAAGAGGGTTGACTAGATCCCTGACACCTTCCCTCAGCTCTTTGGCTAATTGATCACTCCTCTCCATCATTTTACAGAAATGACTCCTTTAATCCATTATTTTGCCAAAGGCGCATTTCTCAGCTGTATGGTCATCTCCATTTCCACACATTGCTGATTGGGGATATGCTGTTGTACGAGCTGTTTGTGGCCGCCTATGTGTTGTACAACCTGTTTGGAGCTGCGCATGGTGCTGTACAGCTAGTGTGAAGCTGCTTTACAAACTAATTTGAAGTTTCCGAGGACTTTCTTTGGAAGGTTGACCTGTTCTATTGTTCCCTGGGGCTGTCCTCCTATGGCTTCTTGAAGGTCCTGTTAGGTGTTTTTTTTTTTGGTTTCAGGCTATCCAGGGCCTGTAGACAGAGTTAGGGCTGGTTTCACCGGTGTTCAAGAACAAGAGAGAAATGACAAGCTCTCACAATCTCTACAATAGCCTTTTTTGGATAAGAAACCAGCAGTTAGGGTGCTTTTGTCTGCTTGATGGTCTTTTAACTGAATTAGAAGGTCCTTGAGAGATTTGGTAGGCTTGGCTGAACATGGTTGGCAACGATCATTGGTTTGGACACATTGTCTTCAATTGTTTTCATTTGCTCAATGTATTTGGCAACTTGGTGATTGTTAATTCCCTCAAGCTTGTATAACAAAAAATTCCTTTGATAATAAAGATTATCCAAGCGGGAGAGGGTAGCCCAATGCTGGGTTGATGGTCTTGTTTTAAGTATGGTTGAATCTTCCTGTTCTCTTCCCAAAGAAAAAATCCTTCATTAGTCATAAACGAAAACATCCACAAAAGCAAACTACAAAATAGCTCTTATGTGGAGCAACATGTACATCCCACAAGCTTGGTATAGACAAAAAGACGAGAGGGGGGCTCCTTCTCTGGCTGGCCACTCTTGAAGGTAGGTAACTGTAACTAAAAGGACCGGAGTAGTCAACCAAACAATCCTAAGATCTAAACTCTCTGTCCCAAGTGTTCAAATTCTCTACCACGATTCATATCAAATCCACACAAACTGAAGAAAGAAGAGACAGTACACGATGTTGGGACCGGAAGCCCCGCGCCCCCCCCCCCCCCCCCCCTCTCTATCCCGTGACCCCCTTTTGAGGATAACTTCTTTATTCCTGGGAGATTACAAGATCTCAAATACAGAGATGAGGGTGTTCTACAACACCAGACTTCCAAAGTTCATCAGAATCTTGAACAACAGATTCCTTCTTCTTTCTATAAAGAGTGAATTCTCCTGTTATTCAGCCTGTAGAGAGCACTACTTCTGTACTGCCTGGGGGGAGAAAGAAAGAAAGAAAGATATATTAAGCGTCTTCTAAAGACCCAATGGGCCTATGAGACCAAAGTGATACAATAATGTCCATGGCATATCTCATCATGGGATGGAAAATAAAACAGAAAGAAAACATAAGCATAGCTCTCTCACTGGGGTGATACAAAACTGTCCATGGAAACTCTCTCTCTCTCTCTCTCTCTCTCTCTCGTTAATACAGTAGGCTGAGATGACCTGTGCGCTCGTTGAGACGACTTGTGCGCTCGCCTGTTGAGATGACCTGTGCGCTCGCTGAGAAGTGCGCCTGCTGAGATGACCTGTGCGCCTCTGCTCTATGCGCACCCACCTGCACGCCTCTTCCCACCTCCGTGCGCACCTCTGTAGGCTGCCTCACTGCCCTGTGCGCAGGCCACCTCGCTGCTTTGCTCTGCCCGCTTCTCTGCTCCACCCACCTGCACGCCTCTGCCGGCCTGTCTGTGCAGGCCGCCTCGCTGCTTTGCTCTGCCCGCCGCTGTAGGCTGCCTCGCTGCCCTGTGCGCAGGTCGCCCTCCCTTTTCCCACCCACCTCGCTGCTTTGCTCTGCCCGCCACTGTAGGCTGCCTCGCTGTTCTGTGCGCAGGTCGCCACCCCTTTTCCCACCAACCCTTGCTCAGGCCCCCAAGGTAGCAACTAGTAGGGGAAAACATGTCTCAACCCCTGGGTAGACCTCCTGGAGACTCAGACACTAATACAATATCATTAGCATAAAGCATAATATGTACTGAGGTACCTGCTAGATCAACTCCATCTCCGCTTCCCCGTGTAATGAAGTCAGCCACCTCATCAATGTATAACCCAAATAGCATGGGGGAAAGTGGGCATCCTTGCTTCACACCAATGGTGCTAGCAATAGTCTCGGACATACTTCCTGGGCATTTGACTCGCCCAAAAACCTGCTCATATAATGCATAGATGCCCCATGTCATATCTGCTGGTATGCCAAGAGACTGCAGGTGTTGAAAGAGCCTTTCTCGTGGTATTGTGTCAAATGCCTTGCGGAAATCCACAAGGTAGCAATAGAGCTTTCTCTTCCTCACTCTGGCCTGATCAATCATACATCTCAAAGTGAATACATGGTCAGTGGTAGAGAAAGCTCTCCTAAGCCCTGATGAGCATAAACTTGCTCGCTCAGCATATAAGCTAAGTCTTGCTCCAACACTGCACCATAGAGTTTGGCCAACACGTGGCCAACCATAACCGTCCTGTAGTTGCTCGGATCGAGCATATCCCTTGTTTTATGGATCGGCATAATGGTGTGCATTGTCCACTCCGCAGGCAAACCCTCTGCTAGTGCCCTGTTAAACAGGTGTGCAAGAAAAGGAGCCAAAGAATCTACTGGATATATGAGATGCTCACCCTGTAGGCCCATATGGTCGGCGGCCCCTCCATGCTGTAGATGGCGGATAGCTTCCTTTACCATCGAGTGGGTAAAGAAGCTAGCTGTGGTAGGTCGAGGCTCCTGTGGGGCTGAGGTATAGGTGGCTGCTGTGGGGCGTGGTATAGGCCCTCTGCATATGTGTGCCATGTCTGTGGGTCTGCAATAATGGGTGTCGGTGTCCGGGGCTCTCTGAAGTGCCGCCATGAGATAGGGCTTTCTCTACTCATGAAGAAATGGAAGATCTCTAGCTCCTGTATCTCTACGAAGGCCCGCCTTTTGTGGCGAGTAAGTCTCCTCATCTCTCTCCTCGACTCCTGCTCTGTGATGGCTCCCAAGGCTCTCTGTATGCGGAGCCGTGAGTATAGGGCTCTGCACTCGTCATCATACCATCTGTCTTGGGGCATAGTCCCAGATCTTGCAGGCTCTCCTAAGTGGACACGATGTGGGAAGCTCTGTAATGCAGCCGTGTGTAGGAGTGATGCCAGCTGGGCTGTAATGGTATCCATAGGTGCTAGGGGATCCATGAGTAGGAGCCCATCCTCTACTCTGCCAGTGTATATGTCTGCCATGTCATGTGAAGTAGATGGTAGTGTGTGGCGTCGGTATATGTGGGGGGGGCTGGTGATACTGGTGATCTGGCTAGTGAAAATGCCAAGTATGTATGATCTGCCCCAATAGGACGAGGTGGGATGGATAATGAGGTGACAAGCTGTGATGCCTCCAAAGACCCCATAATGTGGTCTACCACCGTGCCTCCGGTCCATGTATGACCCCCATGTGGGAAGCATGTCAGCCCTCCTGATCCCGGCCACTATCAAGACTCCTGCCAAATGTGCTCCTGGTTGTCCCTGCCTGTCTATGTAATCCGAGATCTCGTCAATGTATAGACCAAATAGAGTAGGAGACAAGGGGCAGCCCTGCTCACCCCGATAGTGTTGTGTATGATTTCTGAGTCACCTCCTGGAGCCCGTACTCTGCCTGTGTGACTGACTCATAGAGTGTAATGATCCCCCACAACATCTCTGCTGGCACTCCCATATCCTGCAGTCTCCTCATCAGTCTGGCCCGTGGGACAGTATTAGAAGCTTTGCGGAAATCCACAAAGCAGCAGTGTATCCATTGCCTGTGAGCTCTACCCTCCTCAATGATCCCCCGTAGTGTAAAGATATGATCTAGTGTTGCCCTCTCCTGAAGCCTGCCTGCCCCAGTGCTCTGAGTCTCTGCTCCTCGGACCATCTACTAAGCTCATGCTCCAAAATGGAACCATAAATCTTGACCAAGGTGTGACCAATCATGATAGTCTTATAGTTGTTGGGGTTCATGGGGTTACCTGCTTTCAAGATAGGTACAATAGTATTCGATGACTAGCTGACAGGGAAGCCTCACATAAAGCCCTATTAAACATGTGAACCAGTAAAGGGGCTAGCGTGTCCCTAGCTTGGGAGAAATGCTCGGTGAGGAGTCCATCATGATCCTGTGCTCTCCTAGTCTGCATCCTATCAATAGCATCTCTCACCATGCTGAGGTGAAAGAAGGAAGAGTGCGGGGGACGAGGTTCGGGTGGATGGGGGAGAGGTGGCTGCTCGGGGACATTGTAGAGAGAGGTGGCATAGGTGTGCCAGGTGCTGGGTGAAGTAATCGGAGTGGGAAGGCGATGATCCTAGAAGATCCTCCAGACCTCCTTACAGTCCCTTCCAAGAAATAGCTAGTATAGCTCCTGCTCAAGCCTTGCTAGGTAGGCTCTCTTCTTTCTCCGTGTGAGACGTCGAAAGATCACTCGCGCCTGCTGGTGAGTGGTGGATCCTATTGCCATCTACCGATGTAGACGGGCTCAAGTATCACGACATTCCTCGTGGTACTAGCTATTCTGTGTGGGACAGTCCCTCTTGGTGATGTAGGGGTGGCTCTGGAGTGTGGGAAGGTGGCTACAGCGGACGTATGGAGGGTGGCTGAGAGGTGTGTAGTAAGCTCATCAAGTGAGATGTGGGGGTCGAGGTCGGAGAGGATGCGGTAGACGTGATCAGAATAGATGGAAGAGGTTTCTCTGGTGAAGTGGTATCTCGAATGGTGATGGGGCAAAGCAGGTGGTTGCATGGTGTATCGGCATGTGAGGGAGAAGGCCAGGTATGCATGGTCGGCTGCTGCAACACCGATGGGGTGAGGAGAGATGGTAAACTATGGAATGAGTGGGATTAGAGAGAGGGATCCCATTAGATAGTCCACTGTACTAGCTCCATGTCCGAAGGGGTAGGAGGTGAAGGAGTTGGATCTATCCTGTGATGTCTGCTCTAGATCCGTACCCACCATGTCAATCTCCTGGTGCATGGGATCATCTGTCCCCCTTCTAGTACTGATTTTGCTCCTCAGTTGGTGGCGCCTAAGATGGCCAGCTGCAAGTGGGGAGGCAAGTAGTAGCATATAGGTATGTTGCTGGCTTGGGGGCCTGAGCAAGGGCGGGTGGTGAAATTCGAGATGCAGGCAGCGAAGAGAGAGAGAGAGGGGTGGCGCAGAGAGGGAGAGAGTCGAGGGCTGCGAAGAGAGAGATGACCAAGGGTGGGTGGGGAAAGGGGACGAAGAGAGAGAGAGAGATGCAGGCAGCGAAGAGAGAGAAAGATGCAGGCGAAGAGAGAGAGAAAGAAGAAAGAAAGAAAGAAAGTTATATTAACGTCCACGGGAGGCCGAATCCGACCTATGGGACAGATCAAGTACATCCATTTACATTCCACTCTGGGTATCGATGCAGGCGAAGAGAGAGAGAGAGAGAGAGAGAGAGAGAGAGAGAGAGAGAGAGAGAGAGAGAGAGAGAGAGAGAGAGAGAGAGAGAGAGAGAGAGAGAGAGAGAGAGAGAGAGAGAGAGAGAGAGATTTTATTAACGTCTTCCAAAAGACCGAACTCGGCCTATGAGACAAATCGGAGTACCTGTATGGGGTGTCCTCTGTCATGGAGCTCTATTACTAGGAGAATGCAAAGCTATATGCATGGAGTATACAATCATGATATGCAACCTAGCTAGCTCCATCCTGTACCATACTGGGGGTATAAAATGGTATACATCAGTGAAGGGGGTGTCCACAGCTCCCTGAAGAACATGCCTAGGTGTGCTCTGAAGCGAGCCAGTCGCTCCACACCCTCTCTGTGAAACTGAGCTCTGATCTCTGTCATCTCTCTCTGGTATAGGCGTGGTGTCCGAAAGCCAGGTGTCCTCTGTCTCCTGCGGGCTCTAAGTGTCTCTGCTCTCTGGAGAGAGAGATATTAAGCGTCTACTAAAGACCCAATGGGCCTATGAGACCAAAGTGATATACAATGATGTCCATGGCATATCTCATCATGGAATGGAAAATAAAACAGAATGAAAACATAAATATAGGTATCTCACTGGGGTGATACAAAACTGTCCATAGAAACTCATCATGGAATACTAAGAACATAAAAACATGGGAGCAACATCAGCTCCGAGTAGATGGTATACCACTCTTCAAAATATCTTGGATCTGGAGCTGATGAGGTGATCGTGGCCGACGGGGTGGGGGTCGAGGGCGTTGGGCACGCTGGAGTGCAGAGGCTCGGTCCGAGGTAACTCCTCTCGGGCGAGGTAGGTCCACAGCAGCTTGTGGAGGGTCCACAAGATCCATAATGTCGGTGTCCTTCATCTCCTGGGTCAGGAAGAAACTGGTGATGGTTGGTTGCTGAGGGAGGGGGCGGGGTTGCTGGGGCCTGTGTCTCAAGAAGGTGTCCTTATGTCTGTGGAGCTCAAGCAGGAAGAGGCCCAGGCAACGCTGGTCCTGGAAGTCAATGATCTTGGAGAGTGGACCGAATCCCTCACGAAATAGACAGTGAAACCTCTCGCGGATCTCATAGTATACTCGGCAGCGGCATATGTAATGCTCCTCCGTCTCAGCCTCTGTGTGGCATAGTCGGCATATCCTCTCCTCTCTAGGTGTCCATATGAGCTTCCCGGCTCTGAAGATGTGCTGAGCTCTACTTGTCTCCAGTGTGAGGAAGAAACCCGTATCTGGCCAATCGCAATCCGCATGGCATGGGACATGTGAACACTCAAGTAGCCCGGCTGCTGGATGAATCCATCCTCAGTGAGTGTGAGGAAGTGGTCTCTGTAAAAGTGCATCTTCGTGGGGAGCTCCAGGGGTGTGATCCATGTGCAATGTGTGTAGAGGCTAAGAAGATTTGACCGGATAACCCAGTTGGTATCCTCGTGAGATAGCCGAAAAAAAGGGACTCCAAACTGTACTGAAGGGGGGGTAGGCGGCCCATGCAGAGCCCATATACTGAGAACCAAGTGAAAACTAGTGCATACCATACTCCAGAGTGCCCCTCAAGTGCTAGCTGTCTGCAGGACTCCAGGTCAAGCGAGAGAAATGAAATGATATATTAACGTCTCTAAGAGGCCATAATGGCCTATGAGACCAAAACTGAGAGTACATCTGAAGTTGGTGTCTCATCAAAGAGAACAACTAAATGAGACTAAAAAGTACATTAAATTGATTGTCTTACAGTTCTAAAAACAGAATTGTAACACTCTGAGATGATATTGAGTAGAAAATATTGGAAAATGTATATCAGGTAGATCCGTGTATGCTGATCAGTTGAAGTGTTGCCCTCTCCTTAGATCAAGTATCTCCGCCATGGGGCTGCCTAGAATGGAGAGGTCGTAGAAGCGAGGTCAGCGCGTCCGATGCCAAGCAATAATGGCTCTGATCTGGCGATGGTGAGGATGTCGTGGTTGGGATCGTTGTGGTCATGGCCGACGAGTATGACAGAAGATGACTGCTCTATTAGTGGTGACTCCTTGGGAGCGTGGTCAGTGCCTTGATGGCCCAATGGAGAAGGTATCAGGAGGTGTGTGGGCTGGGTTGCTAGTGCTAGTGCCGAAGAAATCTGTCAGGGTCCTTTGTCTAGGTACATCATGGCTCGGTCTGCTGTCTGCCAAGATGGTCTCTCTGTGTCTCCTGAGCTCAAGTAGGAACAATCCCAGGCATCCCTGTGAGAGAGAGTACATCGTGGGGAGTCTGCATTCGCAATGGGTGGTCTCTTTGATTCAGAAGAGCCTTCTTCTTATGAAGAAGCACATGAGAATGAGCATTGGTTGCAAGCTATGCAAGCTGAAATTTCTTCTATCATAAAGAACAATACATGGGATCGTGTGGAAATGCCTAAAGGCAAGCATGTAATTGGAACAAAGTGGGTGTACAAAGTCAAAAGAAAGTCTGATGGTACTATTGACAGGTACAAAGCAAGACTTGTGGCAAAAGGCTACTCCCAGAAAAAGGGAATAGATTATGAAGAGACTTTTGCTCCTACTTCAAGAATGACCACAATAAGATCAGTGATTGCATTGGCTGCCCATAAAGGATGGAAAGTGTATCAATTGGATATCAAAACTGCATTCTTAAATGGGGATTTACAGGAGGAAGTATATGTAAATCAGCCCATTGGTTTTGTAGTTCCTGGTGAGGAACATAAAGTATGCAGGTTGCACAAAGCATTGTATGGGTTAAAGCAAGCTCCAAGAGATCTAACCAGCCAAGGTTATGAGAATAGTCCAGCTGAAAGCACATTGTATGTGAAGAAAACCGATGCCGATATTCTCATAGGCATCTTGTATGTAGATGACATGCTCATTACAAGTACAAGCAAAGCACAAATTTCAGCTTTCAAAGCTGATTTGAAAGCTGAATTTGATATGTCAGATTTGGGGCCTTTACACTATTATCTCGGCATACAGTTTATGCATACAGATGATGGCATTGTTATGCAGCAAACTAAGTACATAAAAAGTTTGCTAAAAAGGTTTCACATGGATGAATGTAAGCCCATTTCTACTCCGGTAGAATCAGGTGTACGGCTTACTATGCATGATATTGGAGAGCCTTTTGAGGCCGGCATTTACAGCCAGGCAGTGGGATGCCTCATTTACTTGTGTAACACGAGGCCAGACATATCTTTTGGGGTGTCTGTTGAGCAAATTCATGCACAGCCCAGGCACAAAGCATTGGCAAGCAGTCAAACGCATTTTTCGTTATCTTAAGGGTACCCTGGATCTTGGTTTGTTCTATCCCGGGGGGGCAGCTTGCAGCTTCATGCATACAGTGATTCAGATTGGGCTGGTGATTATGATACCAGACAATCCACCAGTGGGAATTGTTTTTTTCTTGGCAGTTCATGCATATCTTGGTTGAGTAAAAAGCAACCCACTGTTGCTACATCTACTTGTGAGGGTGAGTACAGGGCAGTCTTTACAGCTACAGTAGATTGTGTATGGTTGAGGAGACTATTGGCTGATCTTCGTGAGTGTCAGCAAACACCCACCACCATTCTCACTGATAGCCAGAGTGCTATGGCCGTGGCACGTAATCCAGTATTTCATGCACGTACCAAGCACATTGAGATTCATTATCACTATGTCAGAGAGAGGCTACATGCAGGGGAGATCACTTTATCTTATTGCCCTACACAGGATAATGTTGCAGATCTATTCACAAAGGCTTTACCTCGAGAAAAGTTTGAAGCTTTCCGCAAAGCTTTGGGCTTACTCTCATAAGAGAGTGATCTGCTACCTTGTACAGGTTCACACTTCCACTACAGGGGGGATTTGTAGGCATATGCTCACTTATGGTAGTGCTATGTGTGAACAGGGCTTAACCTAGGGCACTTTTTCCCATGTGGTTTTTCCCCTTGGACATCAAGTGTGAAAGGACACTCTAACATATAATATTTTGTACTTCTATATTATATGGATGTGGCACACATGCAAGAGTTGACTTGCATTTTGTGGATACCACACTTTTGGCTCTCTCTCTCATTTCTGTGTGTGAGCTTCTCTACCCTGCACCTAACCCTAATGTGTAGGTTTGTGTGTGTGAGTGTGTGAGTCCAACACCCAACATCTTTATGTTGCTCCTCCTCCTCTCGAATGATCCTCATTTGTTCCTTGATGGTATTCAGCTCTTCAATAAAGGAGGACTGAAATTTTCCATCCTCAAGATTGCTTTTTGAAGTGGCTTCCAACTGCTTTTTGAGGGCTGAGATTTCAGCCGCTTGACTCTTAGCATGCAATTTGGCCTCCACTAGTTCCTCCTTTAAAGCTGAAATCTTAGCCTCTTGCTTGGAAGATCTCTCTTCGAGCTCTTGGATTTTGTCAAATCCCTTCTCGAGTTTGGAGAGGCGGTTTATGATTGCGGTGACGAAACAGTCGACCATCTTCTTGTTTTCTTTGATAATTGTGCCGAGCTTGTCCTCCGCCTTCACGAGCTCCTCTTTAAACCCCGTCTTGGCCATGACTTTTTGCAGATTCCCACACAGAGCGAGCGAGCGAGAGAGAGAGAGAGAGAGAGAGAGAGAGAGAGAGAGAGAGAGAGAGAGAGAGAGAGAGAGAGAGAAGGGTGGGTGGGAAGAGGGAGGCAGGCGAACAGCGAAGAGAGAGACGGAGAGAGAGAAATGAAGTGGAGTGGAGTGGAGTGGAGTGAAGTGAAGTGTTATATTAACGTCTTCAAAAGGCCAAAGTGACCTATGAGACCAAAGTTACAACCATGTGACATCTGATACACTGTCTGGAAAAGAAAAGAAAGAACTGAAGGTAAGTATCTAGCCCTACAATACATCAGGAGCATCTGGAAGCAGCAACTAGGGAGAGTGGGAAGCTAATGCTACTAGTCAAAATGGGGTACATGAGTACATGGATACATGAATACATGAATATGGGGGAGTACAAAAGTAACAGTTTACAACAGTATATCACTGGAGTGGTAATCATCCTAGGAGCTCTAGTATGGGTCTCTGCCGGATGGCCTGGATATCTGCCATAGTGAGATGCCTGGTCGGACGAGCCCGATGCCTCGCAATGATGCTTTGAATCCTCCAGTGTAGGCACCGTCTCCGATGTGAGGATCCGCGAACCCTCGAGCGTCTGGATTTGCCAATTGGATAACTATCTCAACTAGAGTCCCACGGGGTGCCCACGGCTGGGCTGTTGGCTGTGTGTCCTCCCGGGTAGTCCCTCTAAAGAAGTCAGTAATTAGTCTCTGTGTGGACTCCCTGCCAGTTGGGCGTCTGCTCCTGATAATGGACTCTCTGAGCCTGCGGATCGCCAGGAGATAAAAACCCAAGCATCGCTGATCACAATAGTCCATGACTCTAGCCAGTGGTCCAAATCCCTCTCTGAAAAGGCAATGGTAGCGCCCTCCGTCTCTGGCTTTATCCAACAAATCTGACAAATCGTGTCCCCTGGAGGTATGCCTATGAATCTGCCTGTCTCTATCTCTAACTGATGTGAAGAGGTGTGGATCTGCCCAATGGCGCACCTCAATCCATGAGACTGATGGGTATCCATGTAGGTCGGTCTAAGTATAAAGCCATCCTCCGTGGTGCGGAGAAGATGGTCTCTATAGAATGCCATCTTCGTCCCCAACTCCTATGAGGGCTCTAGCCATGTCCTCCTAGTGTCTAACTGAATGAGGTCCTCTCTGATGACCCTACTAATCTCAGAATGTGTCAAGGTGAGAGAGGGTGCCTCCAGAGAGTATTGGGAGGGTGGAAGTCTGTCTAAACTGAACCCATGGAGCTCAAAGCAGGATGCTATCTGCGCATACCAACATGAAGTGTCTCCCTCCATGGCTAGCTGATGAGAGGACTCTAAAGCAAGTCATGCATACCGGTGTCGGGGAAGCTCCGAGGTGCTATGAATGAAGGACACTGATCTGGCAAGAGCCTTGACTATGATCGGTGGTGCTCCCATCTCGGCTCTGATAATCTCATGGGGTACCGAGGCCTTAGCCCGAATCATCCTGGGGATCATGGACACAAGTGGTCTCTCCATCGATCTCCATCCATCGTATGTGCGTCCTGATCAAGTGTGACGATCTAGGCTAGGCCCCCAGATTCGTACTCCATATAGCATAGCCGATGTGACCAGCGTGTCAAAAAGCCACAGCTTAGTGCGTGGCTCCTAAAACTGTACATGTGAGCACATCCTCTCTAGACCTCCTAGTGCTGCATATCCTCTAGTCAATCTGGCCTTTGCTGCCTCCCTCATGGAAAATGTGGGCCCAGTGAACACCACTCCAAGATACGTGTATGAGTCAACATACTCCACTGTCTCCTGCCCATATGTGAAAATAGGCGCTGATCTCCAGACCCACTGAGCTGTAGTGTTAAACACCATAACCTTGGTCTTACCAAGGTTAACTGAGAGCCCACTGTCCTGTGCATAAGCATGTAAAGTATCCAAGTGCCTCTGCATACCCTCTGGTGAGTCTGCTATAAGCACAATATCATCAGCATATAAGAGCAGAGGTATCCAAGTGCCAGCCAACTGGGCTCCTCTGTCCCCTCGTGTCCCAATATAATCAGAGATCTCATTAATGTATAGTCCAAATAGAGTTGGAGAGGGCGGGCAGCCCTGTTTTACCCCTATAGTGGAGTGTACTGGCTGGGAGAGACCCTCTGAAGTCCGCACCTGCCCAACTACTGTCTCATAAATTGCCATAATACCCCAAATGAGCTCACATGGAACCCCCAAGTCTTGCAGCCTGCGCATCAGTCTAGCTCTGGGCACTGTGTCAAAGGCCTTGCGGAAATCCACAAAGCCATAGTAGATCCTCCTCCCATGTGCTCTGCCCTCGTCAATGATAGCCCTGAGGGTAAAGATATGATCCAAAGTAGAGAATCTCCTCCTGAAACCGGCCTGTCTCTGAGCTCGGATCCCTTGTCTCTCTGCCCATCTGCTCAACTCCTGCTCAAGGATAGAGGCATATAGCTTGGCCAGCGAGTGACCAATCATAATGGTGTGGTAGTTAGTCGGCAGGCTTGGATCTCCAGACTTGAGTACCGGCACAATCGTGGAAGTACTCCAAGTCCTCACACATGGCTCTATTAAACATGAGAGCTAGCAAGTCTGCAATCATATCTCTAGCATGTATGAAATGCTCTGTGCCCTCCTTGTATGGAATCTGTTGATGGCCCTCCTCAGCATCTCTGCTGTGAAGAAGGTAGAAGCGGGTAGACAAGGCTCTGGAGGGTTCAGTAGTGGTGGTTGCTTTGGCATTGTGTAGAGGGAGGTTGCATACTCGCCCCATGTATCTGGAGAGGTAATGGCCGGAGGCGGGGGGTGCTCTCTAAGCAATCTCCAGGCCTCTCGGAATCCTGACTCAAAAATAGCTGATACATGTCTCTCTCCAGCCGAGCTAAGAATGCTCTCTTCTTCTGCCGAATGAGGCATCGGAAGATGATGCGTGACTATCTATATGTAGTAACACCTGTGGCCACCTCTATTAACGTCTTCATGGTATGCAGAAGCACTTGGATACTTTACATGCTTAGTTAACCTTGCTAAGACCAAGGTTATGGTGTTTAACACTACAGCTCAGTGGGTCTGGAGATCAGCGCCTATTTTCACATATGGGCAGGAGACAGTGGAGTATGTTGACTCATACACATATCTTGGAGTGGTGTTCACTGGGCCCACATTTTCCATGAGGGGGGCAGTAGAGGCCAGATTGACTAGAGGATATGCAGCACTAGGAGGTCTAGAGAGGATGTGCTCATAGGTACAGTTCCAGGATCCATGCACTAAGCTGTGGCTTTTCACGCTGGTCACATCGGCTATGCTATATGGAGTACAGATCTGGGGGCCTAGCCTAGATCGTCACAGTCGATCAGGACGCACATACGATGGATGGAGATCGATGGAGAGACCACTTGTGTCCATGATCTCCAGGATGATTCGGGCTAAGGCCTTGGTACCCCATGAGATTGAGCTCAGATCAACTGGCACAATTTGTGTGGTTTTTGGGTGGGATCTTCACCCACCCGGGCTAAGGCCTTGGTACCCCATGAGATTGAGCTCAGATCAACTGGCACAATTTGTGTGGTTTTTGGGTGGGATCTTCACCCACCCGGGCTTGGTGCCTAGTTGAATCATTCCAGTGGGCATCGGGCATGAAATATCTTCGGTTCTACTTTACCTGTACATTTGGATTGGCTGTACACATATGCCACGGGTTTGATATTATCTTTTGATTTCCTCTCCTTAGTAGCTAGGTTTGTTAGTTTATTTATTTTTGATCTTTCAAATGCTATGTTTTTGTCTTTGTCCTTCTTCACTATTATTTCTTTCTCAAATGTCTCAATTCGTAAGTTCAGATTTTTTTAACCTTATGAAGGTATGTATATGCCAAGGGTTATTCATTGCAAACTTGCACCATTTTTTCAAAGATTATGTCAAATCCTGTTCATAGCTTTTATCATCATAGACTAGTTTGCTGCGAAATTATAATATGCAAACCCATGAAACCGAAGGTTTTTTCTGGCAGGATTGTTGAGAGCATTGGAGAGGGCGTCACAGAACTGAAGCCAGGCGATCATGTTATTCCATGCTACCAAGCAGAGTGCAGGCAGTGTAGAGCTTGCATTTCAGGGAAGACAAACCTTTGTGGAAAAGTCAGATCAGCTACTGGAAATGGGGTCATGCTCTCAGACAAGTCCTCAAGATTTTTGTTGAACGGTGAACCAATTTATCATTTTATGGGAACGTCGACGTTCAGTGAGTACACAGTTGTGCATGATGTGTCAGTTGCTAAAATCAACCCTGCAGCTCCTTTGGACAAAGTTTGCCTTTTGGGCTGTGGCATTCCCACAGGTAGGATTACACCGATTATTATCATTTCAATCAGTAGTATTAGACTAATTTCAAGCAAAAAAAAAACCCTCTTATCCACAGGGCTGGTACAACCCTTAGACTGAGATGTAGTACTAGAAAAGGAGGAAAAAACTTTGCAATTTGTGCTCTTTTGAAAAGTTCTTGTGCCGGTTCTGACTTTAGTAACCTGCAGTGCTCCGTAACTTCTTCCTTCATAGGATATAAGCTTCAATTCTTCTTATATGATGTTGTAAAGTTTTATTAGAATGCTTGTTTGGGCCATCATCAACTGGTCATGTAAATGCACCAATTTTGGGCTTGTAAAGATTTGAATGGTAACTTTACCCCAACTTGTAGTCATCTGCTGAACTGTTTTGACCTTATATGTGATCCTATGTCTTGCTAATTATCATTTGCTAATCCTGCTTGTCCTTGTACAATGCTAGGTCAGGCTGACGTAGAATGAAAGAGCTCCAAGTTGCATTAGTCTTCTTCTTTGCAGCTGACGTCATTAACGCCTTTCACAATTTTTGCAATTTAGGCCCGTGAGTAGCTTGTATCATTTAAACAATGGGCTGAAGTATAAAATGTTGTCTTTTCACTGCAGGCTCAATGACTCGTTCAATTTATCTCAATGTATTTGTGCAGTCTCTTCTGAACATGTTTACAAAATTAGATCTTTCATTGTAATTTCTAGGTATAGACTGATCTTTCAATCCGAGCCTATTTCTCGAGATTGTTGATGAGGACCCTCTTTCTTTTTTAAAGATAAATGTGAAAGCTATGCAAGCTCCTTGGCTTGTGATGGACTTGCTTTAGGATTGAATGATTTCAGAAGACAGTGTTTTCAGCCTTGGGATTGCAAGCGATGGTGAGATATCATGCTAGGAGTGATGCACACGTATATATAGGGCTGGAACCTTCTGGTCGACTGGAGAAAGAGCTGGTCGACCAGCCCTAGGGGTAGTCATGACGCTGAAATCCACTCAAATAGGTGTGCATGAATGGGCACCTTCTTGAACAGCCCCTATCTGGGGTGGCCCAAAGGGCCACCCAAAGCCATTTCCTCCATGTCCCCCCAAGATTTGGTGTCGCTAGTACCTTTCCTAAGGGTTCCACAGACCGGGGTGACATATTTAACCAGATTTTGTGTTGACGTGCAGTGGCCCTAATAAGCGCTCTGGACAACTAGTCCACTTTACACCATACATGAAGGTTACAAGTATGCGCTTGACGGGCATTACATTGACCTCTGCGGGACGTGCACGACACTAACCCTAAGCGGTACACTGGCTACTTGTCGCTGGATAAAGGCTTACAATCAATGTGCGTGGTGTTTTGTTGGAAATCGGGTGGGGGCCAAGTCCCGGGAGGTCACCTTTCTCAACATCCCCCCTTGGTGCCAACTTGTCCACTTTTCCTTAGCTTGGAGGTTGAACTTGTCCATGTTTTCTTGGCACAAAGTTTCAGCTTGGCTTCTCTTGTGGCTTAGAGGTTACACTTCAACCCATGGCTCTGATACCATGCTGGGAATTGGGTGGAGGGGCCAAGTCCCGGGAGGTCACCCATCCGAGTTGTGTTCACACCAATGCACGCTTAATTAGAGGTTTCCTCAAATTGGTCTAGCCATCCAGACCCCAAAACCTTAAGACGATGGAGGACCTCCGGTCTATCCATTTTGTGGACATCTCCTAGTGCTACGCCTTGGCACCACTTTTTTTTTGTTCCCCTAGGAAAGAGATCCTTCTTTTAGTTAATGAAAAACAGCCATGATGGGCTAAGTACAACCACGAAGGGTTGGATACAAACTCGCCTCCATGTACAAGGTGGGGATAAAATAATTGAAAGGGTGGAGAAAGATGCATTTCCCCTCCGCATGGCTGCTCTATGAGCAAAAGGCTATCTAATACAAGGGGAGAGGTGGCCGGGGGGGGGGGGGGGGGGGGGGGGGGGGGGGCGCGTTTCTGCATGCGGTTTGAGCCACCCTGCAACGTCCCTCCTGATCGCGGAGGGTATGGATGATGTCGAGCCAAATGCCCTTGATGGACTCCGCAAGTGGAGTGTGGGTACCCTCTATGACTTTGCTGCATCTAGCTCTCCATATATCCCAGGCTTCAATGCTACTGCAAATCTCCCATCTCTGGCATGAGCCCGGTCTCCAATGATGAGTAGATGGGACCGGGACTGGTTTCGCCGAAATATGAAGGTGAGAGACTTGAAGGGCTAGCCCCCCACCTTCCTCCTCGTAAGCCTTGGAAACCTCAGCCTCTTTGGCCCAAGCGACAGTGCCCCATCTAATGATACGGGTCGAGGTCCTGTCCATCGTGAAGATGTGGAGGATCCGCTGCCAAACCTGTTGAGCCTCGGGCAATCCCAAAGACTGTCGCTAAGACTCATGACGGTGGTTGCACCTTGGACAAGCTGCTGGTTGACCACCGATGGCTAACCACGTGCCAACGTCCTGTGTGCTGTCAGCCAAAGAAAGAGGGTGATCTTTCGAGGCCGAAAACTGTCCCGAAGCCTCTTCGAAAAATCTGAGAGAGAACGTTGTGAGAGGCCCTATGATTGCCAATGTGCTGTTGCTGTCGGGGTCCCATCAACCTTCGACATTTGAATCTTGCGGCCCAGCCGCGTTGTGTACGCGAAAAAGGGGGTATCCTGAGTCTCCTCCTGTTCTAAAAACGCTCCAAATTCTCCAAAAAAAGTTTTTTTTCAGGAGGTCTTATTCCATTCCTAGTCGCACACGCGAAACTCACACCATACTAGCCACACACACACCCACGTACCAAAAGGGGATATCACCCTTCCAAATATCGGGCACTTTGTAGGCAGTGGACAAGCCATGGGACGAACCCCACCAGTTAGTGGCTTGGCTGATTGGAGTGAACACCCTCCACAGCCTTGGTAGAACTAAGCATCGCAAGTTGTGTCGCGATCTTTGATGTCCATGGCTACCATCATCCTTGATCCAGAGTGTGAACTTGAAGCCATGGGACGAACCCCACCAGTTAGTCGCTCGGCCGATTGGAGTGAACACCCTCCACAGCCTTGGTAGAACTAAGCATCGCAAGTTGTGTCGCGATCTTTGATGTCCATGGCAACCATCATCCTTGATCCAAAGCGTGAACTTGAAGGGAAAATATTGCACACTCTTTTTACCACAGGATCGTCGAAGAGGAACCTAGGTGGGAGCAAGCACCATGACGATCGAACAATGATGGCCTAAAGGCTAAGGTGTGTGGATGGATGCCTATGTGCCCACCTGGACGTGAACACAGCCTTTGTATAAGATGTCTCCAAGAGGATTTGAACCCACGACCTCCCGTATAAAGTCCAAAGTCTTATCCACTAGGCTACCGCCTTGAGGACTCAAAAAACGTTTTAGTATTTGTTGGGTGCTCAAATCTGCAAGTCGTCTAAACTTGCAATGCATGAGATAAAGAGAGAGAGTAAATCGTTTCCCTTTAAACTTCTATTCATATGTTAATGGTAAAAAGAGCCGGTCTCTTATTTTTATTTAAAAAAAACAGTACATGTTTTTTTTAAAACAGTTTGCCAACCTTGCTTTCTTCCCAAAAAAACAGCACGTATGTATAAAAAACGACTTGCATATCTATTTTCTTTAAATCTAAAAACAGCACAAGTTTTTTTATTATTTTTTTATTATTTTTTATTTTTTAACAACGTATTTTTGCTTATACAGTCTGCACCCGCGTTTTTTTTATAAAAACGATATACCTCGTTTAAAAAGTTGACACTCATATAATGGACTTGTCAGAGTGTCTTTGAGCATTGTACCTACCAAGGTAGAATAATTTTCTAGGGGTTACAATCAAGGAACCTTCCTCAGCCAATTAGAGGACTGGATTCATTATATGCATTCACTCTCAGCGTGGCAAATTCATGTTTAAACTTGTACCTTGTGTGTAGAGAGGCAGCCTTGGCATACATGAGAGGAGAAGTTTGAAAAGTTCCAGGTCTGTGACCATGAGTCTAAGACCATATGATTATGCCCTTGGTTGATTTTAAAAAAGCAACAATTACTGATTTTGTGATGCATGAGCATGTGTACATGCAAAGGTTACTGGTGCTACACATGTGGACAAGGTCCCAAAAACCCACTTGAGCACTTGATTCTAGAAAATCAAAGGAAATCCCACCTGTCCTATGGGTTGCAAACCATGGACAGGGAAATAGGTGAGGTTTACTTTCCTAGTGAGTGAAATTGAGCTTTGTTAACGAGAAGTTGTAACTGACCTCAAGTAGTTAAGAGGACAATCGTGCTAGACACACATCAGCTGGGTGTGAAGTGATCAAACTGATAGCTTAACTAAATTGATAGTTAGCTAAATTCATGAACTGTTTAAACTTTACGACCTATCTCATAACATCCTTTGTGGATGGGAAGGGTCCTATGTACTCCCAAATTAGATTATAGAGTTTCGGTCACTTAGCCGCATTGCTGTGGTGAGTAGTAGAGAAGAAGTGATAGGCAATGTAGAGGTTCTTCATGCTAGGCCTCTGTTGGTTGAGCAAGTGGTGTGGACCCTTCAACATGAGGTGGTTGGTAGAAGCGATCCACACCTTGTGATTGGCAAAAAGTATATCAGGACATTATGCCCTTATCTCACAGCGTGATGCTGAGAGATGAGGCATCTTTATGGCGAGGCTATGTTGGTGGGAACTCAACTCGAAGCAAAGGTTACAAGCCTTAATCCATGAGTCCTTACTTTTTTCTTTTTTTCCCAGGAAAAAGATCCTTCAATTAGTTAAAGAAAAAACAGCCACAAAGGGCTAAGTACAACCACAATGGGCTAGATACAAACTCGCCTCATATAAGGGTGGGAAACAAGTGATCATGAGGAGAAGAGATGCTTCTCCTCCGGCGAAGGCTATCTCATGCCGCGGGGGGGGGGGGGTGAGAAACAACCACACAGGTAGTCTGTAATGCCAAATGGGGTCACCGCCTCTATATATGAGAAAAGGGCCAGGCCTCCAAAGTCTCAAGAAGGCTTCCCGCTGCTTCCACATGCGGTCAGAACATCCCTGTAGCTTCCCCCACTGACCGCGGAGGGTGTGAATAATATCAAGCCATATGCTCCTGATGGTTTGAGCCAACAGAGTGTGGGTACCCTCGATGGCCTCGTTGCATCTAGCACGCCAAATGTGCTAGGCTGCGATGCTACTGCAAATCTCCCATCTTTGGCATGAGCCTAGTCGCTAGTCACGTGTACGAGGGGATGTGACTGGTACTGCTACAATACGATGGTGAGAGACCTGAAGGGCTGGACCTCCCCCATCCTCCAATCGCTCCAGCCTCAGTGGCCCAAGCGACAGTGCCCCAAGTGATGATCCGAGTCAATGCGCTGCCCATAGCGAAGATGCGGAGAATCCATTGCCAAATCTGTTAAGCATTTGGGCAATCCCAAAGGCAATGTCACTGAGACTCTTGATGAGGGCCGCACCACGGACATGAGCCGGGCTACTTGAGTGTTCACATGTCCTGTGCCATGTGGATTGCAATTGGCCAGATACGGGTTTCATCCCACCGCCTCAGATTTGAGACAGGTAGAGTTGAGCGCATCTTCAAAGCTGGGAAGCTCATACGGAGACCCAGAGAGGAGAGGATATGCGGACTATGCGACAAAGAGGTTGAGACAGAGGAACATTACATATGCTGCTGCCTAGTATACTATAAGATCCGCGGGAGGTTTCACTGTCTATTTCGTGAGGGATTCGATCCACTCTCCAGGATCATTGACTTCTAGGACCAGCGTTGCCTGGGCCTCTTCCTGCTTGAGTTCCACAGACATAGGGACACCTTCTTGCGAGAGCCTCGGCCCCAGCCACCCCGCCCCCTCCCTCGCCAGCCAACCATCACCAGTTTCTTCCTAACCCAGTCGGCCACAAGCTCCAGATCGAGGACATGCTCCACTGCCATCGAGCTACCTTACCACGTGCCATAGCTGAGGGAGACCTCTCGGCCATACTCATCAGCCCCATGCTTGATATTTTGGAGAGTGGTATACCATCTACTCGGAGCTGATGTTGCTCCCATGTTTTTATGTTCTTTGTATTCCATGATGAGCTTCCTTGGACAGTTTTGTATCACCCCAGTGAGATAGCTATGTTTATGTTTTCTTTATGTTTTATTAACCATTTCATGATGAGATATGCCATGGACATTATTGTATCACTTTGGTCTCATAGGCCCATTGGGTCTTTAGTAGGCGCTTAATATATCTTTCTTTCTTTCTTTCTAGTCTGCCCTGGGATCCAATAGAAAAAGTGGGCAGACCACTCTCCTCATCTGCTCCGTGATACCACGAGGATATCATGTGCAAGTGAACACTCCTCACCACACTGGGGGAGTCGGGTTTGGAATAGGCATCAGCCACTCCTGACGGATAGCCGAGTCAATGTCCAATGTGACCCTATCTCAACCCCGAATCCCTGTCAAGCCTCGCTCCTCCTCCTCCAGGGGTAACTGCCTGTGTGCAATCCAATCTCCAAAAGACCTAGCTAGTCTTGTGCTCAAAGCTCCCCAAGATACATGCAGTCGGGCCCCTAACATGTGGCCACTGGGTAAACGGATCAAGGGGTTCCAAACCAAAGGCTGTCGGAGCCGCTCCTCTGACGCAACTATAACTATCTCTATGAGGGTTGGCCTAAGATGATCCCAAGCCCGAAGTAATATGGCTACCAATCTGTCCTCAACAGCCACGCTTAAACCACAGGCTCGCACCTCTCTGAAGATCCATCGAGTACTCTGTGGCCACGAGCCCCCAAGGCTCAGAGTGCGGGCTAAAATCCGGGACTATAAGAAATCCTTCCAGGGCTCACCACCAAGGACTCCTCTGCCAATCAGCTTGCCCATTAGGGCACGGCTCTAAATAGCAGGATCGATCAAGCCAAGCCCCCCTTTGCTACGTGGCTGAATGATCACTTGCCATGCCACCTTGGCCCTAGTTGTCCTCCCATCACTTCCGGCCCATAAGAAGTTCTGGATCAATCGATGTACCTCGCCAATGCATGCCCGAGAAAAGGCCTAGCACAAAGTGATGTACCACATGGTGGCTACAAGTACCTGGTTCGCCACCACCACTCTGCTTGCTAGGGAGAGCCTCGCCGAGCTCCAATATAAAAGCTTCTTCCGAATACTCAGAAGAAGCGGGGTGAGCTGTTGCTCGGGAGAGAGATCAATGCCAACCTGGCAACCAAGATATCGAATTGGAGTGCCCGTCGGGATCCACTAAAAATCCTCAACTGGTTGCCAAGTTGGGGCGGGTGCTAATCCTACCCAAAAACCACACGCCAAGTTGTGCCAGTTGATATGTGCTCATGATGCGCAGCAAAAAACCTTGATCGCCTCTGCAAATCTCTGTAGATTCCCCACATCTCCTGCAAGGAAAGCTACTGTGTCATCTGCAAACTCTGAGTGCAACAGCTCCTCCTGTGTGCCGAGGGGAAGACGCAATCCCTGAAGCCCAGTCTCCTCGGCGGATAGAAAATTACTCATGGCCTCTAAGACGAAGAGGAGGAGGTAAGGTGCCAAAGGACAGCCCTGTCTAACCGAGCACGAGCGCTGAGGGGGAATCTGTCATCACCACGGGGGCTGCCTGAATGAGAACCTGGCTGTATGAGGCTGAGTAAAGTCCTGACACTCCACGAATCCACTCCATGGGGAATCCCAGATGGGCACTAATCACGTTCTCCAAGTGGCGCCACACTGTACGAGCACGAGCGTATGGATGCTCCGGAATCCATTGATGAAAATAGAGGTATCTGTAAGAGGGGGGAAGAGGTACTGCGACTGAAGTATGCATGAAGACAAAGCGGCACCTCCAGGCTGGAGCCTACCATCTCCACGTCCTGGCTTCAATGGGCAGAACCTCCAAGCTCCATCCTAGCCAAAGGCCAGAAATGGGTGAGAATGTCACTTGCTACTAGGAGAGCTCGATTGCCTGGCCCTTGATAGCAACAGCCACCATCTTGGGATCCCCCACTGTCCTCTCGGGGCTGCACTGAAGAGGAAAGAGAAGATCATCACGCCGTTATCTCACACAGAGGGCCTAGAGTGGTGAAGAACCACGCATACCCAAACACGGGCTACTGTCTCCTCAAAAATATCAGTCCCTTTCGTCAGCAAACATCGGAAGAAACTATAGTCCACTGGTTGTCCCACGATCCTAGGAGCCCCACGGTCCACCTGGGGACTCTGACGGAAGAGCCCTCACGGGGGAAGTGGCAATGGTCATCTCTACCGGCTCAGAGAATCCATGAATCAAGCAACAGACGGATCCTGTCGGCTGCCTTCGCTCTGGTTCGCGGGCTGCTGGGGGGCGACCAGAGTGTTCGTGAGAGGCAGAGGGGGGGGGGTGGGGGTGGGCGGGGTGATCGGATGTTAGGGGCGGGGAAGGGGAAACTGCGGCGGTTAAAGTCGGTATCGAAGCAGGGAGAAGAGGGGGGGGACGAGGTTAGGGAGGCGGTGAGGGAGGGCGGAGGGGTGGTGGAGGGATGTTGCTGGGAGAGCTCCATCGCAAAGGACAGTTGCGGGGGTGGGCTTACCGGGGGCTCAGAGAGGCCGGTTAGCCTCTCAGAACACTAGGGGTCGAAGGGAGAATCTCGACAAGGGATCGGATGCCATACTCGTGCCACTCTAAGACTGGCGAGGGCGCATCACCAAAGCGAGAATCTTGAGACAAAATCCTCATAACGATTCTCTGATAGAACGGAATCCTCTTGAGATCTGCCAGCCTGGCGTGCGCGGTGGCAGCCCTCAGCTCGGGTGGTCGTCTGGCGGCCCAGGTGCACGCTAACCATCCGCCACTCGACAGTAGCTAGGTCATCCGAAGTCGGGGCCTAGGGCTCTGCTGCCTAAGGGCCTTTCCCTCTCCCTCGTTTCTCCTGTCTTCTCTTGACGGCAAGCCAGGAAACCGCCTCCAGCGGTTCCTCCACCCGTTTCTCCTGTGGATCCTCAGTGGGGGCAGCGAGAGAGGCGGGGTGAAAAGGCTCGGGGGAGGGGGGTTAGGGGGGGGAGGCGGCGCTGAAATGCCCACAGAAGGGGGAGATGGACAGCGGGGGCAAGAAAAGGAGGTGGGGGCGCTGGAATGAGCACAGAGCGGAAGTCGAGCAGCGGAACTTGGAAGAAAAGGACGGGTGGGTGGCGCAGCAAACAGAGGGGCAAGCAAAGGAGGGAGGAGAAGAGGGGCAGCGACCACAGAGAGGAGCGTAGCAACGCGATAGAGGGAGGGGGGGTTGGGCGCAGGCAACACAAAGAGGAAGGCGGGGGGGGGGGGGGGGGGGGGGGGGGGGGCGGGGGGGGCAGGCGATGCAAAAGGGTAGGAGGCCAAGAGCTCACGAGGGTAAGTTACCCTCAGCTTTCCCTAAAGTTGATCATGCAGGTTCATTGTTGTGCATTCTATAAGTCCTTACTACCTTGTTTTACTCGAAAATGTCTCATCCCAATCGCTCGATTTGCACGGATGAGCCATACCAACACTCCCATATGTTTTCATTCGGATAATCTTGAGTCGGAATATTTTCTCCCAACAAAGGGTCACCCTCTTATTTAGAGCGGCAAGATTAGCAAAAATCCTTGCTTCTTGCCTTTCATCTTTCCTTCCATGAAGTATGACCTCACATTTAATGTTTCTTAACTTAGGGACAGAAAGGGACATGAGGAGGCTCTGAGTTTCATGCAAGTGTGTTTTTGATTACAAGAAGTTACTTGATTAGCACGGATGTAGGCAAGTTTTGTACCTTGAAGGGAGATGCAAAGGCTGGTTGATTGAATCACCGGGTTGTGTGAAAATGTCCATTTGGGTGGATGGATTCGACAGCTCTAGAGACGGTGATTAGAATGCCCATTTGATTGGGCAAGATGGAGGATTCTTCAGTGGGTACCTTCATGAAGTCCAAGCATATCGTGCACAGATAGAGGGCTAGTATCCCTTGTGAGTGTGTAGACACCACGATTGTGATTCATGGATGGAGAGAGGGCTGATTGACAAAATCTCTCTAATTCCAAGGCAATGTGTGGAAAATCTCCATGTGTTGTTAAGATACGAATAATTAGTGACGTGAGGAAGCTTATGTGAAAATCTTATCTCAAGAGAAGACCCAAGTGACCCAATAATTAGTGACGCAAGAAAACTTATGTGAAAAGTTTATGACAAGACGAGACCCACTTGATTAAGAAAATATGGCTTTTGAGCTTGGAGCTCACAACCTTGACAAGTCCCACCTTGCACATTGTTGTGTTCCAGCCTTCCTTCACCCTATGCACCCTTAGCCATCCCTTCATCCTCCTCTTGTCCTTTGCCATCCCCTACACCGCCCCTGCCCCCGCCCTTCATCCCACCTTTCAGCTAGCCAGTTGCCGCCCCCCTCGCCTTTCAGCTACCCCTTCGCCAGCCCATCGCACCCCTCTGCCAAGCATTCTATCCCACCCCCCTCTGCATTGCCCCTCAGTACATCTACCATCCCGATCCCCCCCCCCCCTAAGCCGCCTGTCTTTCGTGCCATCCCCACCTCGCCATGCGTAGCCTGTCGTCATCTATTGCTCCTTCGCCTTTGCTTGCCCCCTCCCCCTACGGCAACTATAGGCAACAGAGCCACATGCACGATGAGATTCCCCTCACTCCGATACTTGTTGCCATCAACGGTGATTTCCTACCTAAACGGCTCACATTTTCTTCAACGGGCTTCAAGGCCACTACTTCATCTATCGCTAGATGGGACACCTTGCCAGAGCATGCCCCCATCGCCACATGACATCACCTAGGGCATCCGGCGACTAGGCGGCAATGACTCCCCGGCAACAAAGCCCCCATCATGTACTTGTGTTCGACAACCACCACCCCCCCTCCCCCCCATGTCACTAGGCGGTGCGTGCCCCATCCAACAAGGAGTCGGACACAAGTGGAAGACTGTTGATAGCACAGCAACCGCCAGCATGCCCAACTACAACGCCAGCGCCAACGTCAACATCAGAGCTCGCAACGTTGCCATTAAGGGATAGCTACCCCCAGAGGCTCAAGAGAGAGACCTTGTTGGGATCCAGGGCAAAGTCCGACTTAGCCTCAACGTCGACTCTTCGATCCCTCTGTTAGAAGTCATCTCCTGTCTTTATCTAGACACCAGGGCCTTTGTTGTAGGTGTGCCCGCCTTTGTAGGTGTTTTCTCATTTTTCCTCACTCCCCGTATTTTTCCCCCATTTTTCCATATTTTTCTTGGCTTGGGTGGATGCCGAGTGTTGATAGGAGAGCCCATGAGCTGGCCGAGTGATGCTTCAGGTCCACGACCTCTCACATGTGCTGGCCGACTGTTGACAGCTGGTCGACTGGTTGTCTTGGCTGGTCGTGGAGGTTCACGGCCTGTCGGCTGCCCTTCTACAGGCCGACTACATCATTGGGGCCATATAAAATGGCCCCACAGCCCCTTGCCATTGTTGTATCATCATTCGGGATCTTCTTTCTGTATATAGAGTAGAGTTACACGCCTCTCTCTCCATTGCTATCTATTTTCTGCACTTGCTCGTGTTTCTAGATTTTGTCATCATCTCCGCTCTGTATTCTGACATGGTATCAGAGCCCTAGGCTCTTGATAGTTCTTGGGATTTGTGTGAGCAAGAGGGGGACTGTTGTGTTGCTGATTGGTGGACTGTTCGGGACTGTTCGGGAAGAGGACAAGCAAGAGAACGGCGGGCTGATTTGCTGGACAGCCACTTGCAGGTGTAAGTTCTTCTTTGTTCCCGCCCACCCACCCTTTTTTAGATTACATCCCTGCAATGGCAAATCTGCTTGAGATGCCTGAGAGACATGTGAAGATCCCTACACTCCCCACGTTCCCGGTGGACCATCAATTGGACAGGAACAACTACGGCATACGGAAGGTTATGATGGAATCTCTTCTAGAGTCTTACGACCTTGCTGATTTCATCGTTGTTGGGGTTCCACGGCCAGAAGTAGAGGAAGGGGAGTTACCGTCGATTCGTAAGGACCGGGAGGCACAGACACAGTTGTGGGATCGTGTCAACGCCAGGGTCCGTTCATTTATCTTCCTCAATTGCACACCACAGGTAATCAATCATGTCAAGCATATGACGCTCGCTAGAGGTATTGGCAACATTTGGCTTCTCTTTACAACAGGGTATCGCCCATGAAGAGGATTTCCTTGGAAATACAAATGCGGGTTATGAGCCCTGCAAAGTCGTCGACGATGCGGGAACATATTAACAAGCTGCAGGCTCTTCAGTAGGAAGTTCTCCATGCTGGGAAGGAGATATCGTCAGAGGACATGGCCATAACGTTGTTGTCGCATTTACCCTCTCAGTACTCAGCATTTTACTCGTCTTTGATTACCAGTGGCAGGCTCAGCACCATCACATGGGAGGAGCTTGTGCCCATGGTCTTGGACCAGGAGGAAAGATTCGCGAACCCTCCCCACAGGGCGGAGGTTCGGAGGCCTTAACTGCCAACGGTCGAAAGGCCGTAACACGGGCAAAGGGAAGGCTTCATCGGAGAAGTCTTCTGAGATGAAGTCCAACGTTGATCGCGAGAAACTAAAGGTAGAGAGGACCTGTAATGATTGTGGCGAGAAAGGCCAGTATTGGAGGCAGTGTCCCAAGCGGAAGACCGAGAAGGGTGAAGATTCCTCAGTAGCAATCATGAAGACTCCGGCTTTTTTGCACTTGGAGGTGATGGACACCGATGTTTCATTTTCTTCAGGCAGGGAGGAGATTGGAGGACTCTCCGCAACGGATACTCCGAAGTGGATTCTAGACAGTGGTGCTTCCAGGCACATGACTCCTTCCCATTCAGCTTTACAAGATCTCTGCAGGTATTCTAGTCACGTTCTTACTGGGGATACATCCACTATCCCAGTTCACAGTGAGGGCAAGTTGGAGATAGTTCCTGATGGCAGAGGGGAGAAGCATTCCTCCCAGGTGTTGTATGTTCCGTCACTTGGTTTTCATGTGTTGTCAGTGCATCAGGTTTGCAAGACTGGCGTACGGGTGGAGTTCGATGTGCATTTTGTTTCTCTCCACGACAAGGCAATAGGCCAGGTGGTTTGGGAAGGCGGAGTGGAGAATGGAGTTTACAAGCTTTCAGCACTCTCTCTCCCAGGTCCTCAGTTTTTTAATGAGTGGCAGTCTGGTAGTGGCCACTTAAGTGTGGATACGCTTCAGGTGCAGGCTTTCCCGGACCACATGGCAGCAGTTGGCAAGAACTTTCCAGTACCGATGTTGGTACTTCTTGTGTTCATCAGTCAGAGGAAACTTTACATGTGACCTATGCTTTGATGTCTCATAGCATTCGGGACAAAGAAACTCCAGTAGATGAGGATGTTCTTTCCACCGAGACCTCTTGGAAAGCCAGGCAGGTGGCAGTTGATTACTTGCAGGAGGAGGTGGTTGTTGCACATTCTCCAAGCTTTGTGGTTCCGGATTTAGAGGGGGTGGTTAATAGGTTTCAGAAGGCCTTGTGTGGTCTTCAGCAGGTTTCCACGACTTGGCTTGCCACCGTAACAGGTGTTGATCCTCGTGAGCTGTCATGCCTCTTTGACTCGGAAGCAGAATGGTTCATTGATTTGGTTGATGGATACCAGATTGGACGGGAGCTTCCTGATGAGGTAGTTGAGCTCACGTTTGCAGATGACTCTTTGGGAGGCAGGATTGCGTATCTTGTGGTTTCTGAAGCATGCGAAGGATTTTGGTCTCTTTTACACAGGAGGGGGATTGATGGATGGAGTTCGACTCCACGGTTGGAGTGACTCAAATTGGAGAGGAGATCCAGACACGAGGAGATCTACTTCAAGCCTAGGAGCAGTTTTACGGAGCAATAAGAGGCAGTCATCTATTGCCTTGTCATCGACAGAGGTAAAGTATCGGGCTGCTTGTGGTGACATCTTGCTAGAATTATGTTCGATGGAGGACAGTACAGTGGACCTCTTCACAAAGACGCTATCTCAGGATTTGCTCAGGTGGCACCCCAGCTCCCTCTGGTTGGTTTCACAGCCAGGAGCTGAGAGGGGGTGTTAGAAGTCATCTCCTGTCTTTATCTAGACACCAAGGCCTTTGTTGTGGGTGTGCCCGCCCTTGTAGATGTTTTCTCATTTTTCCTCACTCCCCGTATTTTTCCCCCATGTTCCCCTATTTTTCTTGGCTTGGGTGGATGCCCAGTGTTGGCAGGAGGGCCCATGAGCTGGCCTACTGATGCTTCAAGTCCACGACCTCTCACATCTGCTGGCCGACTGTTGACAGCTGGCCGACTGGTTGTCTTGGCTGGTTGTGGGGGTTCAGGGCCTGTCGGCTGCCCTTCTACAGGTCGACTGCATCATAAGGGCCATATAAAATGGCCCCACAGCCCCTTGCCATTGTTGTATCATCATTCGGGATCTTCTTTCTGTATATAGAGTAGAGTTACATGCTTCTCTCTCCATTGCTGTCTATTTTCTGCACTTGCTCTTGTGTTTCCAGATTTTGTCATCATCTCCGTTGTGTATTCTGACACCCTGTAGAGTGGATGTACCCGATACCAGATCCTTCACCTCCGTAGTGGCTTGAAGTGTTCACCAAGCACGGTATACCCCTGGCAGTGCATGGCGCGGATGAGTACTTCGCCTTACTCACCTTCTCTACTGGGCTTCATGGCAGACTGAAGAGATCAGAGACCCTTAAAGGACCTCAAGGGATGGACCTTGTAGAGTGTGAGGGTGATTGGTTTTCATGCACATGAGTGGCAGATTGACCATCCACCGGCCAAGGTCACCAGAGAGAGACTATGACGGCTATGTATGTGGGAGGGTCTCTGGTGGGACCAGGAGAGTGGACATGGCAGGATCCACACGATGGAGAGGAGTCGTCGGGTTCCCCCTTCTCTGCCTACACTGCATGGCTGAGCTGCAGGATTCAAACGTCACGGGTGGAGGGCACTCAGCAGCAGCAACACATCGACAGTCCCAGCACTCCCGCCGCATTTTTTCGCAGATTTCTGGAAGCAGACGTGGGACAACTTTCAACCGCCCAACACCCTTTTTAATGTGGCAGTTGGCACACAGGAGCTTAGCCATTGGCACTTTGTTGGCCATTGGGGGCAAACCAGCATTATCTCAAAGGTGTGGCCATCCCCAGGAGTCTGAGCGTCACTGTCTTTGGGAGTGTCCAAAGGCCCAGCAGGTCTAGCAAAGGATCCTACGCATCTTCTCTATGGATCGGGCTCCCGCCTATATTGTTACGTGGGGCACGGTTTCTTGGGCCACAAAGGCCACGATCATCATGCCGTACGAGCAGAAAGGTGGGGGCTAGCCCTTCAGGTCCCTCACCTCTGTATTTCCACTGTGCCAGCTCTGCCTACTGGTCATTTTTATGGTATGTGCATTAGGGACGCTCTTGGGAGGATCTTACAGAGACTATCGACTTCATGTGGACGGACATCATTCATACTCTTTGTGGGCGATGGGAGCGCTTATAGGAGTTTTGGATTGGATGCAGCTTGCTACTTCTTGGCGGGCCCCTTCTTCACATGCCAAGGGGGGAGCACGTTCTTATTTGGCAGAACTCATTGGCGACTTTGATCTGATGAGTAGCACTGTGCAGCCTTCTTGTGTACCTAGAGCGCAGGCCCCTCCTTCACTCGCCAAGGGGGGAGAGAGGCTCTAGATGGTGATCTGAATCTTCCAAGTAAACTTTGTGCTAAAAAGCAACAAGTCGACTACTAGTTGCCTACAAAACGGTTCTTGCTTTTTGCGTAGTTGCTGAGATTTTGAAGAAATCACCTATCTTTGTAGCTACAAGTGCTGATTTTTTAGGATTTATGGCAAACATCCCTTGAACAAACTCCAAAATAAGCTTTGGAAAGCCACAAACAGCCATCGCTAGCAAGTAGATTGGAAGGCTTTGGAATGAGTTGCAAAGAAAAAAAAGGGAATGGTGGATTGGATAGGTGAAGCAAAACGATGTCTGCAAGAATTTCGTAGGTGGATTCGGAAGCATATTGTGGCTTCATATTTACAAGCAGAAAGGGGCTCCCCGCGTTTGGTTGGCTTCATTGCACACAACTTTAATTGCTTTATGTTTCACAATTCCAAAGCACAAAAGCAGTGTGCTCAGCCCGTGCTACCCTTTTGAAGTGCTCTACAAGATCTGCCCTACTCACAGCTGAAACACAGTTAGTACAAAACCAAATCATGAGGTAGCAAGCTAGGTCACCTCCCAACCATGACGGACATCCACCGATCTCCCCCTAGCCAATGCTAGGATTATGAAGTGCTAGGATTCCTTCATAATCCTACAAGTCCATGTTTAACTCTAGCGTCCAATAGCACCGAAGTCTGTCCCAAGGTCTTCAACATTGCCAACCTATGTACTTGGCACGAGCATGTCTGCTATTGTGATCCAAGCCAGACCTTCAATGGTGCATCCGCACAACTGTCTCATAATAACCTAGATCCTCACTTATATAGTGATAACTATGCCATAAATAGCTGATTTGTTATAAACAACCATGAAGCATGTTTTATCAATCCAAGAAACCTAGCCAAATATATGCCCCCCAACCCGTTGGATCAAGTCTCTAATCTGTAGACTAGTGTCCTGGTACATAACATACTTCCCCTCTTCAAGATTTTACTCTTAAATGAAATTAGGGAAGCGCGTACTCAAACTAGCTACTGACTCCCAAGTTGAGTCCTCTTCTACGCTATCTTTCTAGTAAATCTTATATTCGGAAATCAACTTGTTCTTTAAATGCCTTTACCTGAAATCTATCACCCTCTTGGGTTCATGTGGAACATAGGGTAAGTCCTCTACCTCAGCATGTTCCTAAGGACTTCTGGGGTCAATGCTTACAAGCTCGTACAGATTATGTGTATGACATCGTAAGCATGGCATGGTGCCTTAATCCATTTGAAAAGGTAGACTATGTGTTCTCATTGAATGGTGCTGAAGTATGTTGCAGTGCATGTCATGAAATACATGGGATTCCAAAGACATCATTCTACCGATACAGTGCATGCATGGGAGTACAGCGGTCATTAGGAAGGGACGGGACGGGACCGCACTGCAATGGGTAGGGCAATCATCCAAGAGTTTGTGGAGAATAGCTCAGAGCGCATGCCACACAAAAGTAGAACACTACATGATGGCTCAAGGGAGACCCAACTGGTGATACCAGAAACATATATGCAGGTTGATATTCTACATGAGGTGAACATGACACTAAAGCAATTGGGTTACAAGGAAATGCCCACATCTACATTTAGTAGAATTTGGAGTAAAGAGTTCAAGCATGTGGCCTTGTCCAAGACAAGTGAATGCTCCCGACATGAAAGAGTGGATGAACTTCTGCATTCGGAGGAAACTCTAAGCAACCTCACCGATCTTTTTCAATATCCTGTAATCTAGGGGATAACTTACCAACCTTCCCCGTATATAACGTCTTTGAATTCTTGGGCACTCTTAGATAAACTAGCATTCGCGTGATGAACTCCCTCCATGAACATTGCTTATAGGATTAAACCGTGCACGAGCTTGTGCACTCCTGATAGCCTCTTGTGCATTAACTAGCATTTCTTGCATATCTGCTGAGAAGCACGAGCTTGTGCACTGACTAGCATTTCTTGCATATCTGCTGAAAAATCTCTAGCCGTATGGGACACTTTTGAGCATTGGAGCTCCCGCTTCCCCCCTTCACACCTGCAGTCCTCCATTGCCTAGCCCTATCCTCGTGCCCCCCATTTCCTAGCCCCCCAGCCCTCTAGACTCTTCCTCGCACTAGGCGGCACCCTCGTTGCCTTGCGCACAACGCCCTTTCAGTTGCCGCCCATACCCTTTCGCCTTTGTTGCGGCCTCGGCGCTTTCAGCTGCCCCCTCCCACCATGCTGAGCCTCGCCAGCCCCTGTCTTCCTTGTCACTGCTTATCCGGCCCCTTATTCCCCCCCACGCCCTCTGTGCTTTTTCCAGTGCGTGCCCTTTCACCTCTCTGCCACCTCGGCGCTCCTCTGTAGCCCTCCCTCTTTTGCCCCCCCTCATTCTCTAAGCAGGTGTTTAGCTTCCGGGTGTAGGGAGCCACCTAGCGGGGGGAAAATTCAGGATTTACTCCAGGCAAACTTCATCGACTAGCCCGACAATATCTCATGTGGAGTTTGATTCACCCGTAACAGCTTATTGTGTGATGCAACAGAGTCCTGTCCCGATACCTAATGCTCACGCGTTTTTCGTGAGATGGCACCATGGCTCTGACCTTGCAGCTGACACCTTGGCAGGTGTATCCGGTTCTCTCATGATGACGGTCTATTGTCCTGGCCTCTATCAATTGTTCAATCAATAGGCCAGGTTTTGGAGTCCCCCGTACACGGCCGCATCAATGGTGGCCAGGACAGCGTGCATCCCGTCTGTTAGAGCCTGCATTTCTTCCCCTGAAAGATCTTCTTTAGGTTACTACGCTCCCAAGCCTCCAGGGAAACCCGATTCTTCAATAGGTGGAGTATGCTGGTCTCCCTGGCTAGTGCTTCATATCCAGGCAGATGGGTCACCTTGGTCGATCGTGCCCTCGGCGTTAGGCCCATAGAGGACACCCCTGGACCCCTGCCCAAGGCCTCAGTAGGCATGAATGGCGAGAGCAGGGATGTAGAGCCAGAGACTAGGGTGGAAAGTGTGCATAGACTTGCTCTTAAATTCAGCCCATGTAGCAATGGTATTGCTGGAAAGCGTCTCAGCCAACAAGTGGAGCAGTACCCTTCGTATACATTCCCACAATGCCTGAGTTCGACTTCTTTGATAAATTTTCCTCATGAAATGCAATCTCAAACTGGGAGATAAAGGCTAAAACCTTGCTTACTGAACTCTCCATGATAGTTCTCAAAACTTCACGGATATTTCTCTTGTTTTTTTTTTTCCGGGAGAAAGATCCTTTTATTGGTTAAAGAAAAGACCAGCTGCAAAGGGCTAAGTAAAACCACCATGGGGTAGATACAAACTCGCATCATGTAAGGGCGGAAAACAAATGCTTCCACATGTGGTTAGACCCTCCTTGTAGCTTCCCCCATTGACCGTGGAGGGTGTGAATGATATCAAGCCATATGCTCTTGATGGTCTGAGCCGGCGGAGTGAGGGTACCCTTGATGGCCTCGCTGCATCTAGCACGCCAGATGTGCTAGCCTTCTATGCTACTACAAATCTCCCATCTCTGGCATGAGCTTGGTCGCCAGCCAACTGTCGGTGGGGCTGTGACTAGTACTGTTGTTGCAATACGATGGTGGGAGACCTGAAGGGCTAGTCCTCCCCCATCCTCCTCATAAGTTCTGACCCCTCCAACTGCCAACCAAGGACCGACTGCCAAACTCCTATGTGACATTAGCCAAAGAAACATAGTGATCTTCTTGGGCTGAAAACTATCCCAAAGCCTCTTAAAGAAATATGAAAGGAAGCGCTGTGATAGGCCTTGAGACTGCCAGTGTGTTGTTGCTGTCGATGTGCCATCTATCTCAGACATCTAGATCCTGCTGCCAAGCCGTGCTGTATATGCAAAGGAGGGGGCATCCAGTGTCTCCTCTTGATCTGCGGGAACATGCCAAGTTCACTCTCTTGGGTCCCACTGCAGCCGCGTGAGATGTTTGCACTCCCAAATCAATAGCCGCCATAGTCTCTCCCTGGCCACCTTGGCCGGTGTTGGATCTATGTGCCATTCCCATTCCCGTGCCCGAAAACCAATCACCCTCACCCTCTGCAAGGTGCAGCCTCTGAAATCCTTCAAGGGCCGCTTTGATCTCTCTAGTCTGCCATGGGATCCAATAGAAAAAGTGAGCAGACCAATGTCCTCATCTGGTCTATGGAGCACCACGAGGATATCGTGTCTGGTAAACACGCCTAGGCACAACGGGGGGGTGGGGTTTGGAATAAGAGTCAGCCACTCCTGAGGAAAAGCTGTCGATATTGAGCCAGTCTCTGCCCCGGGTCCTTGTCAAGCCTCTCTCCTGCCCTTCTTGAGGTAATTGCCTATGTGCAATCCAATCGCTGAGAGACGTGGCTGGTCCCATGCTCAAGGTGCCCCCCTAACATGTGGCCACTGTGTAAAAGGATTTTCCAGACCAAGGGCTGTTGAAGCTGCTCCTCTGAGGCCACTGGAACAATTTGTCAGAGGGATGGCCTAAGATGATTGGCTGTGAATGTGTCCTCAAGGGTTGGGCTAAAACCACGGGCTCGCATCTTTGTGAAGATCCCACAAGCCGCCAAGGCTCGGAGAGCGGGCTGAAATCCGGGCCAAGAGGAAATCCTTCCAAGGCTCACCACTGGGTAGGTGTCCTCTGACAATCAATTTGCCCAGCAGGGCACGACTCTGTATAGTGGGATCAATGAGGCCAAGCCCCCCTCTGCTACACTTGGCTGAATGATCACTCTCGATGCCACCTTGGCCCTGGCTCGCCTCCCATCGCTTTTGGCCCACAAGAAGTTCCAGATCAAACCTTGTACCTAGCCAATACATGCCCGAGAAAAGGCCCAACACGAAGTGATGTACCACATGGTGGGCAGCACTACATGGTTCGCCACCAGCACTTTGTATGCTAAGGAGAGCCTCGCCTAGCTCCAGTAAAAAAGCTTCTTTTGAATACTGAGACGAAGCGGAGCGAGCTGCTCCTTGGGAGAGATGTCAATGCAACGTGGAAACCAAGGTAACGGATTGGAGTGCCCCTCGGGATCCACTGGAAAGCCTCAACTAGTCACCAAGTCGGGGCGGGTGCTGACCCTACCCAAAAACCACACGACTTGTGCCAGTTGATGTGCGCTCCTGATGCACGGTAGAAAATCTCGATCGTCTCCGCGAATCTCTGGAGATTCCCAGCATCTCCTGCAAGGTAGGCTACTGTGACATCTGCGAACTTTGAGTCTAGGAGCTCCTCTTGCTTGCGGAGGGGAAGGCGCAATCCATGAAGTCCGGTCTCCAGGGCAGAGAGAATACTACTCATGGCCTCGACGACAAATAGGAAGAGGTACGGTGCCAGAGGGCAGTCGTGTCGAACCGAGCGGGAAAGGGGGAATCGCTCCCTTCGGGCTCCGTGACTGAGAACCTGGTTGTGTGATGTTGAATAAAGTCCTTAGACTCCACGAATCCACTCCACGGGGAATCCCATCCGGCTCATTGTGTCCTCCAGAAAGCTCCAATCTACCTTGTTCTAAGCTTTGTCAAAGTCTAGGAGTAGCACAATGAGGTCTGCTCCCGCATCCTGGCCTGGAGAAATGTAAATATGTGTCTAGAATGCTCCGATCACGAAGAAAACTAGTCTGAGTGTCGTGGATCAAGTCTGGGAGAGAAGGCTGAAGTCGCCTGCTGATGGCTTTGGCCAAAATCTTATATGCCATCCCTAGAAGGATGATGGGTCTCAACTGCCAGCTCTCCAATCTTTCAGCACCCTCCTTTGGAATCAAAGTGTCAAGCCCTCTATGAGCCTCTCTGGCATGGCACCTGTGAGCATAATCTCATTGAAGGCAGGGCGAAGGCCACCTTCCATGAGGTCCCAATAGCGAAGAAAGAAAGAGACAGGAAGCCCATCCGCGCTTGGGCATTTGCCCGTGGGTAATGCTGTTACCGCCTCTGCCAGCTCCTCTGAAGTGAAAGGGGTCAATAAGAAAGACCGAAGGGAAGGGGGTACCACCTCTCTTGTGTGCCTCTAGACTCTCTGGCACGCATCCATCACTTGGGGAGCTCTCACGTGTGGGGGATCAGAAACAATAGCTCCATCCTGCCCGCACAGGCTGTGAACATTGTCTGTCCTCCTGTGAGCTATCTCAAAGAAATCTCTATTAACTCTGTCACTGGCCTGAGTCCAGAATGAAGCGCTAGCATGGTATCTGTACTCCACCCTCCTCTCCTCAATGGACTGAATCTCTGTGCGGGCTGCAGCAATCTGACTCTCAATCCAAGGGCTGTCTGGGGAACTCTCTTGAAGACATTGTAAAGAGGCTAGGCCCCTCCTCAAGCTCGTCTCCTGCTCCCGAAATCCCTCCTATCTACTATGGGCTGCATCCTGTAAGAAAACACTTATCTTCCCCACGCCATCATCCAAAGTGCACGCTACAGAGCCTGAGGGAAAGTCCAGTCCCGCCCATATTTGTTCGATCTGGCTGCAGTTCTTGAGGTCTTGAATGAGGCTGTCTGGAATCCTGGAGCTCGCATACCTGTCATGCCTCCATGGGTCTCTAGGGACAAAGTAACTAGGGCATGATCTAAGAAAGTAGTGCTAGCCAGAATACCAACCATGCCTCCATGGCTGCAAGCCCACTCATCGACGTAAAACCTGTCCAACCGAGAGAGGTTGGGGCCAGTGCTCCGCCTATCCAATCGAGAGAAGCTAAGACTCCCAAGGCTATGCCCAAACTTTGGGAGATGCCAAGGGTCCTGTCCCCTAATAATCAACTGGGTAGGGCCTGTCGGACAGTGCCCCAAAAGATAGCTCTACCTGTAGTAGCATTTGGGGCATATATGTTGAGGAAGCCAACGCTATCCTCACCAATTAGAATGGTGACCCACTGAGCACGTCCTGGAACTATGACTCCTGATCTATTCACAGACGGCAGAAGCTGCTAACTGGTAGAGAGACACACTCCTCCCTACGTCCCTGAAGGGCCGAAGGATGGAGACCAAAAAGTATGACTCCTGCCTGGTACAATCTTCCCGCAGGGCCGTGTGCATCCCTCAGTAAGGTGATGGTCCTGGAGGAAAAAGAATGTTGATAGGTCCCCCCACCATAGCTCGCTGAAGCTCTCCTCTAAGGATGTATTGTCTGTGAAAGCATTGAGGCCCCCCTAAAGCTTGAATGTTCCATGAGACAATCCTCATATCAATCTCTGTGTGAAACAGAACTATCGGAACTGCCCTCCAATCGAAGATTTTTGGGCGCAGGTTTAGCCGGGGAATAGTCACAATGTGTCCTGGTGCAAAGTTGCACCAAGTGGGCATGGATCCTCCCCTCCATGTATTGCCACTCTGTCCAAGCGTGAGAGTATGCATACTCCGTGCTCCATCAATCACAATGAATATACCTGTAAGAAGGGGGGAGGGGTACTGCGATAGAGGTATGCATGAACAGAAAAAACAACACCTCCAGGTTGGAGGTCACCATCTCTCCTTCTTGATCTATGAGGGCTTATCCGCCAGGCTCCATCCTGGCCAGAGGCCATAGATGAGTAAGAACGTCGGTGATGTAGAGATCCTGAAGATGCTTTGACAGCTCAACTGCCTGGCCCTGAATCGTAGCTACCACCGATTTTGGATCCCACTCTGTCCCCGAGGCTGCGCTCAAGGCGAAAGAGAAGATCATCGTGCCATCCTGTGACGTAGAGGGTCGGGAGTGGTGGAAGACCACACATATCCGAATAGGGGCTACAATCTCAAACTTGTCTGTCCCTGCCATTGGAAGACGCCGGAAGAAACTATAATCCACAGGCTGCCCCAAGATCCTGGGAGCCCGCCTGGAGACTCAAGTGGGAGAGACCTCACCGGTGAGGCCGCAATGGTCATCTCCACCGGCTTTGAGAAACGATGAATCAGGTGACGACGAACCGAACTCACCATGTCTCCCCTCTCCCGATCGGGGGCTGCAGGGGGCCAATGGGAATGCTCTAGAAGGTGCCGGGGGGGGGGGGGGGGGGGACGTTGAGCATGGAAAAGAGGAAGGGACAGATCGAGTGATTGCAGGTAGAGTCGGAGGTGAGGGTGGGGGAGGGGGGGAAGGAGGCGGGGGAGGAGGTGAGGGGGAGCAAGGAGGCTGGAGAGGGACGCTAGTGAGAGGCATCCATTAGAGAGGAAGGCTGCAGGGGAAGGCTCGACAGAGAGAGGGTGGGGTCAACCGGCCCCATTGGGCACTAAGGGCTGGAAGAGGAGTCACGACGAGGAATCGGCCGCCAAATCGGGTGGAGGCAGAGGGGCCCTCTCCGTGATTGGAAGTGACCCGCCGTCTGCGGACAGTTGCTGAGATAAGTGCTCGTAACGGTTCTTTGAAAGAACCGAATCCTCCTACAGCCTGAAACTCTAGCTAGAGGGTCAGATGTCGGGTTGAAGCCGTGCTGCCATCGTGCAAAGAGGGCGTGGGCCGTACGCAATGCAATGGGGCTTAGTTGGATGACAAGATCAAACGCTGTGGTGAATCGAACTCAACCTGGTAGTAGCCATGCCCCAATGGATGAATATCTGCGATCTTTGCAGATATTCATCCATTGGCCTGGGCCGTACGCAATGCAATGGGGCTTAGTTGGATGACAAGATCAAACGCCGTGCAAAGAAGGCCTGGGCCGTACGCACTGCAATGGGGCTTCGTTGGATGACAAGATCAAACGCCGCTGGTGAATCGAACTCAACCTGGTAGTAGCCATGTCCCAATGGATGAATATCTGCGATCTTTGCAGGTGCACCTAGGAGGCTAGCTTGGAGGAGATCTCTGAGTTGGCCACGGTGGGGCGGCTACCGACAATCTTTTTTTGTTTTTTTCTTTTCCCGGGAAAAAGATCCTTCAATTAGTTAAAGGGAAAACCACCACAAAGGGCTAACTACAACCACGAAGGGCTAAATACAAACTCGCCTCATATAAGGGCGAGAAACAAGTGATCATAAGGGGGAGAGATGCTTCTCCTCTGACTGGCCGCTCTATGAGGAGAAGGCTATCTCATATAGGGGCAGGGGGGGAGGGGGGGGTGGGAACCACCACACAGGTGGTCTGTAGTGCCAAATGGGGTCACCGCCTCTATATGTGAGGAAAGGGCCAGCAGGCTTCCCGCTGCTTCCGCATGCGGTCAGAACCTCCCTGCAGCTTCCCCCACTGACCGCGGAGGGTGTGAATGATGTCGAGCCATATGCTCCTGATGGTCTCAGCCGGTAGAGTGTGGGTACCTTGGATGGCCTCGCTACATCCAGCACGCCAGCTGTGCCAGGCTGCTATGCTTCTGCAAATCTCCCAGCGTTGGCATGAGCCTGGTCGCCACACACTTGCAGGTGGGGCTGTGACTAGTACTATTGCAATATGATGGTGGGAGACCTAAAGGGCATGGCCTCCCCCATCCTCCTCGTAAGTCCTGACCACTCTAGCCTGGGTGGCTCGAGTGACAGTACCCCAAGTGATAATCCGGGTTGATGCCCTGTACATATCAAAGATGCGGAGAATCCGTTGCCGAATCCGTTGAGCCTTCGGGCAATCCCAGGGCAATGTCGCTGAGACTCCTGGGGGTGGCCGCACCTTGGGCAAGCTGCTGACGGATCTCCGACTGCTAGCCAAGTACCCACTGCCAGATTCCTGTGTGCCGTCAACCAGAGGAAGAGAGTGATCTTCCTCGGCCGAAAGCTGTCCCAAAGCCTTTTCCAAAAATGTGAAAGGAAGCGGTGTGATAGGCCCTGAGACTGCCAGTGTGCTGCTGTTGCCGGTGTGCCATCTATCTCCGACATCTGGATCCTGCGGCCGAGCGGCGTTGTATATGCAAAGAAAGGGGCATCCAGAGTCTCCACCCGATTTGTGGGATCATGGCACGTCCACTCACCACGGTCCCACTACAACCGCGTGAGAGGTCGGCACTCCCAGGGTCCCACTACAACAGCCAAAATCTCTCCTTGGCCACCTTGGCCGGTGCCGGGCATGTGCCATGCACGTGCCTGAAAACCAATCACCTTGACCCTCTGCAAGGTGCGACCTCTGAAATCCTCCAAGGGGTACTCTGATCTCTCTAATCTCCCATGTAAACCAATAGAAAAAGTGAGCAGACCACTGTCCTCATTTGCTCCATAGACCGCCACGAGGATATTGTGTGTGGTGAACACGCCTAGCCACATTCGGGGGGTCGGGTTTAGAATAGGAGTCAGCCACACCGGAGGAATAGCCGAGTCAATGTCGATGCTGAGTCTGTCTCTACCTCGGATCCCTGTCAGGCCTCTCTGCCTGTGTGCAACCTAGTCTCCAAGAGACCTGAATGGTCCCTAGCATGTCGCGATTGGGTAAACACGGATCAGGGGGTTCCAGATCAAAGGCTGCCGAAGCTGCTCCTCTGAGGCCATTGGAACAATCTGTCTTGAGGGCTGGCTTGAGATGATCCCAAGCACGAAGTAGACTGGCTGCGAATCTGTCCTCAAAGGTAGGAATAAAACCACTGGCTCACATCTTTGTGAAGATCTATCTAGTGCTTTGCGGCCACGGGCCTCCAAGGGCTCGGAGTGCAGGCTGAAATCTAGGCCAAGAGGAAATCCTTCCAAGGCTCACCACCGGGTTGGAGTCCTCTGACAGTCAACTTGCCCAACAGGGCAAGGCACAACTGTGTATAGTTGGATCAATGAGGCCTAGCCCCCCTCTGCTACGTGGCTGAATGAGCACTCTCGATACCACCTTGGCCCTGGCTGGCCTCCCATCACTTCCGGCGCACAAGAAGTTCCAAATCAAATGCTGTACTTGGTCAATACAAACCCGAGAAACGGCCCAGCACAAGGTGATGTACCACATGGTGGCAAGCAGTACCTGGTTCGCCACCACCGGTCTGCCTGCTAGGGATAGCCTTGCCGAGCTCCAGTATAGAAGCTTCTTCCGAATACTCAGAGGTAGCGGAGCGAGTTGCTGCTCGGGAGAGAGATCAATGCAACCTGGCAGCCGAGGTATCGGATTGGAGTGCCGCTCGAGATCCACTGAAAGCCTCATCTCGGCTGGGTGTTGAGCCTACCCAAAAACCACACGACTAGTGCCAGTTGATCTGTGCTCCTGATGCACGACAAAAAATCTCTATTGCCTCCGTGAGTCTCTGGAGATTCCCAACATCTCCAGCAAGGTAGGCTGCTGTGTCGTCTGCAAACTTTGAGTCCAGCAGCTCCTCCTGAGTGCAAAGGGAAAGGCGCAATCCTTGAAGTCCAGTCTCTTGGGCGGAGAGAAAACATCGGCGACAAATAGAAAGAGGTACGGTGCCAGATGACAGCCCTGTCGAACGGAGTGGGAAAGGGGGACTCTGTCGCCTCGGGCTCCTTGAATGAGGACCTGGCTGTGAGATGCGGAATAATGTCTTGAGACTCCATGAATCCACTCCATGGTGAATCCTATCCGGCTCATAGTGCCCTCTAGAAAGCTCGAATCCATTCTATCATAAGCTTTCTCAAAGTCAACGAGTAGCACAATGAGGTCATGCTGTCACATCCTGGCCGAAGCTGTCGCCTCCCAAAAGGTAAAGATGTTGTCTAGAATACTCTGATCTTGAACACAACAAGTATGAGTGTCATAGATCAAGTCTGGGAGGGAAGGCTGAAGTCGCTTGCTGATGGCCTTGGCCAAAATCTTGTAGGCTGTCCCTAGAAGGGTGATGGGTCTCCACTGCCGGATCTCCAATCTATCACCACCCTCCTTGGGAATCAAATATATCAAGCCCTCTATGAGCCTCTCTGGCATGGCACCTGTGAGCATAATCTGGTTGAAGGCAGCGCGAAGGCCACCTTCCATGAGGTCCCAATGGCAAAGAAAGTAAGAAGCAGGAATCCCATCCACCCGTGGGCATTTGCCCCTGGGTAATGCTGTCACTCCGCTAGCTCCTCTGCAGTGAAAGGGGTCAATAAGAAAGACTGAAGGGAGGGGGGAACCACCTCCCTCGTGTGTCTCCAGACTATCTCGTGCGCATCCATCACACCTGGGGGGATAATGCGGGTGAGAAGAGATCGGAAGAAATCCGTGGCGATGGCTCTCACCTGCGGAGGATCGGAAACAATAACTCCATCCTGGCCACGTAGCCTGCGAATACTGTCTCTCCCCCTGTGAGGGCCAGCAATCTCAAAGAAGTCTCCAGTAACTCTGTCATTGGCCTGAGTCCAGAATGAGGCCCTGGCTTGGTATCTACACTCCCACCCTCCTCTCCTCAATGGACCAATTCTCCGTGTGCGGGCAGCAACGATCTGACTCTCAAATTACAGGCTGTCTGGGAAACTCTCCTGAGGATGCTGTAAAGAGGCTAGGCCCTTCCTTAGACTCCTCTCCTGCTCCCGAAATCCCTCCAATCTACTCTGGGCTGCCTCCTACAAGAAAATACTGACCTCCCCAAGGCCCTCATCCAAAGTGCACATTGCAGATCTTGAGGAAAAGTCCAGATCCGCCCATATCTGTGCAATCTGGCTACAAATCTCCGGGTCCTCAATGAGGCTGTTTGGAATCTTGCGCATGGCTGTCATGCCTCCATGGGTCCTCTAGGGAGAGAATAACTGGGGAATGATCTGAAAATGTAGTGCGTGCCAGAATACCAACCATGCGCATCTCCATGCCTGCAAGCCCACTCTTCAACATAAAACCTGTCTAGCCGAGAGAGGTTGGGGCCAATGCTCCCCCTATTCGATCGAGAGAAGCTAAGACTCCCAAGGCTATGCCCAAACTCTAGAAGATGGCAAGGGCCCTGTTCCCTAAGAATCAGTATCATCTCCTCCCATGCAGAGTACTCCACGCCTGAGACAGTGGCCGTGCCACCTCCAAGTTTTTCCACTTCTGCATCTTTTATGTTGAAGTCATCACCCATGCACCAAAAATCAGCCTGGGGCAGGGCCTGTTGGACAGTGCTCCAAAAGATAGCTCTACCTGCAGCCGCATTCGGGGCACAGATGTTGAAGAAGCCAACGCTATCCTCTACAATCAGAATGGTAACCCACTAAGCACGTCCTGGAACTATGACTCGCGATCTTGTCACTGATGGCAGAAGCTGCTCACTGACACAGAGAGACACCCCTCCTTGCGTCCCTGTAGGGCCAATGGATGGAGACCAAAAAGTATGGCTCCTGCCTGGTAGAATCTTCTCGCAGCAGCGGCTACGCTCCTCTGTAAGATGGTGCTCCTAAAGGAAAAGAATGTCGATAGATCTGCCCACCATAGCTCGATGCAGCTCTTCTCTAAGGACGCCACATCTTTGAAAGCACTAAGGCCCCCCTAAGCCCTGAATTATCCATGAGACAATCCTCATATCAATCTCTATGTGAGGCAGAACTACCGAAACTGCCCTCCACTCGAAGAGTCTTGGGTGCGGGCTTAGACAGGAAATAGTCACAATCTGTCCTGGTGCAAAGTGGCGCCAACTGGGCGTGGATCCTGCCGTGCATGTACTGCCACTCTTTCTGAGTGCGAGAGTATGCATACTCCTTGCTCTATCGTTCACAATGGGGGTATTTGTAAGAAGGGGGGAGAGGTACTGTGAGACCTATGCATGAACACAAAGTAGCACCTCTAGGCTGGAGGTGACCATCTGCCCTCGTTGTTCTTTGTGGGCTGATCCACAAAGCTCCATCCTGGCCAAAGGCCATAGATGAGTAAGAACGGTAGTGATTCGGAGATCCTGCAGATAATGCGATAGCTCAACTGCTAAATCTTGTATGCGACTCTCGATCCCACTCTATCTTGGGGTCTGCGCTCAAGGGGAAAGAGAAGATCATCGCGCCACTCTCTGGCGTAGAGGGTCTGGAGTGGTGGAAGACCACACATACCCTAATAGGGGCTACGGTCTCCTCGAACCTCTATGTCCTTTCCGTCGGAAGACACCGGAAAAAATTATAATCCACAGGCTGTCCCAAGATCCTGGGGGCCTGCTTGGAGATTTAGGTGGGAGAGCCCTCACTGGTGAGGCCGCAATGGTCATCTCCGTTGGCTCTGATGAGAAACGATGAATCAGGTGGCGAACGGTACTTGCCGGCTTTCTCCTCTCCGGGTTAGGGGTTGCAGGGGGCCGACGGGAATGCTCTGGAGAGGCGGAAGGGGGAGGGGGGGCGGGGGATGGTAGGCATGGAGAAAGAGGAAGGGGCAAATGGAACCACTGCGGGAAGAGTCGGAGGCGGGGGGGGGGGGGGGGGGGGGAACCCATCTCAGTGACTGGAGGGAGCTCGCCGTCTGCGGGTGGGTGCTGTGATAAGTGCTCAAAATGGTTCTTTGACGGAACTTGGTGCTTTGCAGCATGGAAACCTGCTCCTCCCTCGGCTCCCTGATGAGGATCCAAGTGAGAAGTAGAAGGGGGAACTATCGGGGTCGCCTAGTCTGACGCAGAGGGCAAACTCTAGCCAGATGACCCATCTGTCTGCAAATAAAGCATTGGCCTGGAAGGCCAGAATACTCCAATCGCTGTATAATGGGATCGCCCCAAAGACTGGGAATAGACATCATGTGAGGCACAGAATCCGGCGAGGCAATACACATATGGAATCCCCGCTGCTCGTGTGAGGGCGGAGGCAGCAATGGGGGGGGATTCCGTCACTCTCTTGATGGCACCACCAATCATAAGGTATTCCTTCCTGAGGCTTGGAAAGCAGACTGTCATGGGAAAGCTTGAAACTCCACTTAATGGGTCAGATGACAGGTCGAAGCCATGCTGCCACTAAGCAAAGAAGGCATGGGCCGTACCCAGTTCAATGGGGCTCAGCTGCATGACAAGATCAGACGCCGCTGGTGAGTCGAACTCAACTTGGTAGTAGCCGCACCCCAAAGGATGAATATCTGCGATCTTTGCTGGCGCACCTAGGAGGCTAGGTTGAAGATCTTTGAGTTGGCCTCGAAGGATGCGACAGTCATAGCGAGAGGCTGTAGGTCCACTTTGGAAAACAAAGGCAGGTAACAGCAGCCTCGAGCGGGGGAGACGGAGCGGCTGCCATGGAGTCCTCCTCGGGGCGAAGACCATAAGAGAAAATGAAGAAATACTCACAACCTGAGGGCGTTGCCGGAAGAACAAGGATGGGTAGAGATTGCGAAGAAGAGAGGAAAGGAAGGGGCGGAGTATGCAAACAAGAAAAGAAAGAAAAAGAAAAGAGAATATAGAAAAAGAAAAGAAAGAAAAAAAGAAAAGAAAAGAAAAGAAGAAAAATAAAAAAATGAAAAAGAAAAAGAAAAAGAAAAGAAAAAAAGAAAAGAAAAAAGAAAAGGGAAAGAAAAGGAAAAGGAAAAGATAAAAAAGAAGAAAAGAAAAAAGAAAAAGAAAAAGAAAAGAATAGGAAGAAAAGAAAAGAAAAAAGAAAAAAAGAAAGTTTAAAATAAATTCTCCAATGTGCTTTAGGAATCAATTAAAAATGATATAAGGGACCTTAGCCTAAGGGTCTAGATTTTCAGAAATTTCTGGATTATGGTCCAATTAAGGTTCCTATGGGCCAATAGGATTAATCCAAGTGTTGGGATGAGATAAATCCAATGAATAAAAAAGAGAGAAAAAAAGGGAGGCGGAGAAGGCAAGGGAGAGGGCTAAGGGAGGAGGGGGGAGGGGAGGGGGGGTGTCACACCTAGAGGGGGAGGGAAGGGTTGGCGGAGAGGGGCAAGCGAACATGCAAGGGGCGGGGGACACGTGCAAGAGGAGAGGAGGTAGCAAGGAAGGTGCAGCGAAGAAGAGGAGGAGGGCTAGCGCAGTTGTGTAAGAAGGAGAGGGGGAGGCGGGAGTTAGGGGCCAAGGAGGTAATGGTTTGCAGGCAGGCCACAGGCGGGGAGGGGGGGGGGGAGGAATGCTCAGGGACACGCTAGACTTTTAGAATGATAGAGGAGCACTACTTGTTTACATGTTTCTTTTGGCCCATCTTCAGTGAGAAAGATAGTGGCTACCAACAATCTTGCATATCTGAGTGGAGGCCTCTAGGGATGCTACTGTCGTAGCAAGAAGCTGCAGGCCCGCTTCAGAAAATGAAAGGCAGGTAACGGCACCTTGGTCGAGTGAGATGGAGCGGTTGCCATGGAGTCCTCTTGGGGGCGGAGACCAGAAGAGGCCGAAACTTGCCAAAATTAGAGAAAAAGCCTACAAGTTGAGGGTGCTGCCAACGATGAAGGAAGGGAGGGGGGTGACAATACAAGAGGCACGAACGCAGGCGTGCGAAGGGGGGGGGGGGGACGCAAACAACCAGGGAAGAGGGGGGGCTACGACGAATTGGGGGGGAGGGGAGAGGTGAGCAGAAAGGCGCGAAGGCAAGGCGAGCAAGGGCGGAAGGGGTGAAGCAACGACAGGCAGGCGCAGCAAGGGGGAGCTCGCAGCACACGCACGAGTGTTATATTGGATTTGTGTCTTGTTGTGAACTCTTTAGCCTTCTTCTTATGATTGACTTCCTCTTCAACTATTCAACTCTCTTGTCTTCATTTTGGTGTGGAACACAACGCTACGGTTCCGACGCAAACAACCAGGGGAAGAGAGGGGGCTACGACGAATTGGGGGGGAGGGGAGAGGTGAGCAGAAAGGCGCGAAGGCAGGGCGAGCAAGGGCGGAAGGGGTGAAGCAACGACAGGCAGGCGCAGTAAGGGGGGGCTCGCAGCACACGCACGACTGTAATATTGGATTTGTGTCTTGTTGTGAACTCTTTAGCCTTCTTCTTATGATTGACTTCCTCTTCAACTATTCAACTCTCTTGTCTTCATTTTGGTGTGGAACACAGCGCTACGGTTCCATCCTCATAGAAGCTGAAATTTGAGCTGGCTCCATGTGATAAGTACCTAGAAGTGAATAGGTATACCTATTAAATGGTGTACCATGCGTGAAGGGGCATGATGAGCGGTAACTGACACCTCATCTCTTTCTTGGCATACAACAGATTTCAGCTTTGAGGAAGCAGCTCCAAGAGGATTAACATGAGGTGGTTTTTTGAACATACGCTGACCGCCTCTTCCTTTCACTACATCACCTGTATTTTTGAGAAAAGAGAAAGCAATCCCTCTTGGGTTGACACCCAATTGCAATGCAACAGTCTCGAAATCATCACTCATGAAAACACCTTGCCCTTGGGCATCCAAAACTTGGATCTTCATGCAAACTCTTCAATTGAGCATCACTTTCACAAACCTTCCTCTTGAGATTCTATGCATTCTCTCTTACTCACCTTTCCTTTGCCTGAGAATAGGTTGGCATTTGTGTACACCTTCCAACTTTAGGCCGAAGTAATGATGATAGAATACTCCATAGCATTTTGGGCAGTTGATATTAGGGTTTTTGCAAACTAGGGTTTCAGCTGAATTAAGGAGGGCAGTGTGCACGAGGAGGGGCAGGCGGGTCGAAGGGATGTGAGGCACAAACATCCACCGATCTCCCAAGTCTAGGGCTCGTGCACAATCCCGCAAGCCCATGTCTAACTCCGGCGTCCCATACCACCGAAGCTTGTCAAAAGGCCTTCGACATGCCAATCTTTGTACTCGCCATGTGCACAGCACGAGCATGTCTACTTTCCTAGTGCAAGACAAACCTTTAGTGGTGCATCCAAATAACGTAGGCCCTCACTTATGTATGATAACTACACCATAAATAGCTAATCTGATATAAAACAGCCATTAAGTCTATTTATTCAATTTAGGAACCCTAGCCAAGTATCTCTGATGACAAAAGGAGGAAAGGACCAAACATATGAGAGATCAGAGCAAATCAACACAGCATGAAATGATTGAGTGTATATATGATGAAATCCAAGAGCTCAGTGTGAGACTCCGAAGGAGCAGAGAGGGCTGCTGTCCCGTGATAATGCAAAGGGTGGAGAAGGCCACAATCCAAGGCAGATGGTAGGCACTGTCCCGAAGAAATGAGCAGAGAGGGATGTCGAGGTAAAGGAGCAGAGTGGGCTGCTGTCCCAGTGATGATGAATGAGGGTGAAGAGGGCCCAGATCCCGAGGTAGTAGATGCTGAAGTAGAACTGCTGGAAACCTCTACTGTAGCAGAGAGGGCTGCTGTCCCATGTGCTGTAGATAAAACACTGATATACTGCAGGTGAGAAGCTACTGCAGATCTGCTCCTGAGAAACGCTGCAGTGCAGTAGATGAAGGCTGCTGCAGAACAGTAGCTGTAGGTAAAAAACACAGATAGAAGAGGATGCTCAGCCTGTAAGATCAGCAGGAGAGGAAGCTTAGCCTGCAGCAGCAGATAGAAGAGGAAGCTCAGCACCTGTAGCAGCAGTAGGAGAGGATGCACAGCCTGTAGATGTGAAAACACCAGCAACAGCAGAAGGTAACGATGCACTGCCTGAAGATGGAGGAGCACGGGCTGCAAGACTCAGGGTTATGATCTTCTCCATGTTGTGAATAATGTTGAGTTTCTTATATATGTTGTAGGACTGCTGGTCGGTCAGGGTAAGCTGTCAGCCAAAGACAAGTAAAATGCCAAAAAAAAAACCCTTTTGGGCTGGATAAAATGGCTGGTTTATGCATGTTTTCACACACCCCCTTCCCATATCAAAAGGGGACCATGAGAGAAGATGAAAAAGGGGTTGAAGATGATCATGAAGAAGAATGTGGCTTTGGTTTGTCGATGGTGTAGAACATGTGCTCTTTTACAAGTGTAGAATCTTTTGAGTTTGGGGGGTACTAGATCAATACCACAATGCAAGAGGTTTTCACATGCATGAATGCCCATTTTTGGGTTTTCATTCACACATGCACCCCAAACACAAAAAACAGAATGCTATGCACATGCAATGCAAGATGGTAAATGGAATGCAGTGGGTTTTCACATGAGCCGTGCCCTCATGGGGTTTTAACTGACTCGTGTGCCCGATACAACAATGATAAAAAATCTGAAAGGAGAGAAAGATGCCCCTCTCAATATGTGGAGGGTGATGGTGGAGGACCGATGCCAATCCGTTTGCGAAGACGCTCGAGGATGGGCCGGTTGACGGACTTTGTAAGGATGTCAGCATGGTTGTCCACCGTAGGAATGTATTCGAGCCTCATGGTATCAAGCTCAACCTGTTCCTTGGTAAAATGAAAATGGACACCCACATGCTTGGTATGGTCAGAAAAAATAGAATTGCCAGCAAGGGCAATAGCACTCTTACTGTTGGATGAAGATGGTAGAGGCGGTGTAAATGGGAACACACATCTCCATAAGAAGCTGACGAAGATACATAGCCTCAGTGGTGGCGTCATAGAGGGCCTAGTATTCAGCCTCAACGGAAGAACGTGCAACGGTATCCTGCTTTTTGCTAGACCAAGAGAAAGGGGCAGATCCAAGGGAGTACAAATAACCACCATGAGAATGCCGGGAATTGAAATCGCCGGCCCGGTCAGAGTCCATGTAACCACGCAGGGTGATCTCACGGCTATAGTTGGGTCCAAACATATAGGTACTTGCTAGATAGCGAACAACCTCATTGCTGAACTCCACTGTGGCCCCTTAGGAGCATTGAAATACTGACTTTAAATGGATGTGCAATAGGAAATGTCAAGTCGAGAATTTGTGAGGCATACGAGTTTCCCGACCACTTGGCGGTAGGCTCGCTCTTCATGTGGAGGTGAGTCCTCTTCCTTTGATAGTTTGATGGTTGGATCCAATGGGGTAGCCAGGATAGTACCATCAGGAAAGTAGGAAGGAATGAGTTGAAGACCATACTTTTGTTGTGACAAAAAAATACCACCAGGATTTTGGACCACCTCCATGCCAAGGAAATATGAGAGAAGACCAAGATCAGTCATCTCAAAAGTTCGTCTCAGCTGTGCCATGATATCCGCAGACCGCCACTTTGGCTTGATTTGAACCAAAAATGATGAGGTCATGGACATACAACACTATGTAGCAAACCATCCCTTGATCTATGTGGATTTAGATATTGGGATCATAGTGAAATGGTTGAAAACTTTGGCTGCATAAAAATTTGTCAATACGATGATACCACGCTCAGGGGGCTTGCTTAAGCCCATAAAGAGCTTTATGCAGGCGGAAGACCTTGTCCTCATACCCATGGAGCGGGAAAACCAGAGGTTGGTCAACATAGACCTCTTACATGAGAATGCCATTGAGGAAGGCACTCTTGACATCCATCTGATAGAGTTGCCATGTGTGGTGAGTGAGACGGATTGTCATCATTCGAGTTGTAGGTGCGAAGGTCTCGTCGAAGTCAATGCCTTCTTTTTGGCGAAAACCTTGTACCACAAGGCGGGCTTTGTATTTGTCCAAGGTACCATCGGCTTTAAATTTGGTGTGAAAGATCCATTTGGTTCCAACGAGTTTATTATGACGAGGGTGATCCACAAGAGACCACGTGCCATTACGATCAATGCTTTCGAGTTCTTTTTCCATAGCATGTTTACAGGCTGGCTCTTGGATAGCGTCTTTGCACGATTTTGGCTCATGATGTGCCACAATGTGCGGAGAAAACAGAGGCGAATGAGGCACGAGGTGTGAGCCTGGTGGACCGACGAGGACCGTCCAAAGGGATATCATGGGGAAGCATGCCAGAATCACGCGTGGTCCGTTGGTACCAGTGGGGTAAAGGATCCCTGGGAGGAAGGCTCCTCAAGAGGCGGAGCAATAGTTGATTGATTGGGTTCATGTGGTAGAGTCGGAGATTCTTGTTCGGATGGTATGGGTAGCGGAAGACGAAGTAAATCTCGCTTATCAAAGACAATGTCTCGACGAACGAAGACTTTGTTTGATCTTGGATCAAAAACTTTGTAAGCCTTTGATTCACAAGAGTAGCCCACAAAAATGAGCAACTGACTCCTTGGCTCAAGCTTGCCCCTTGTGTCATTCGGAGTGTGAGTGTACGCGGGACACCCAAAGACACGGAAATAGGAAACAATCGGTTTTTCGCCATAAAATGCCTCAAACGGGGTCTTGTGAGGAGCAACCGTAGTGTTGACGGATTCTAACCAAAGGTGTTCTCAGCTGCAAAGAGCATGGAGTGTGCCATATCCATCACAATTTGGTTCTTGCGCTCGACCACTCCATTTTGTGAGGGGGAGTTAGTGGAGGGGAGTTGGTGTTGAATTCCGTGTTCTTGGAAGAACTCAATAAATTGATGGGAGATAAACTCACCACCATTGTCACTGCGAGCAATCCCAATCGAGAGATTAGTGACTAACCGAACCCACGTGGAAAAGTATTGGAAGGCATCTAATTTATGCTTCAACATGTTCCTCGAATAATCATCACTAATTAGCATGTAGTAGAGAGACCCATTCAAGAAGAGGGTTGGGGATTGCCCACTCAAGTCGAAGTGAATCAACTTGAGGATATCTGAGCACGATGAGTAGCATGATGTGGGAACGGTGAACGATGCTGCTTACCCATTTGACATGGCTGGCAGTGAAACCGGCCTCTGGTAGAAACCAAAGTGCGGTAGACTAGCAGTCACCCTTCCACTTGTAGTCCAGAAATAAAACAAATGTGATTGGAGCTAGAGTGCCCCAAATCTGAAAATAGAACGACACCTGTTGGCCCCAAAGCTTGGTGCCCCTTGCGGTATTTCTTTATTCAATTTCAAAAATATGTAAGGCTGAGTACAACAAAACCAGCCAAGAGAATACACCTGTATGTCCAATCTGGCAGCCCACAATACCTCTTAGCACAGAGGATTCACACACACAGATCTCTGTCTCAAAGCAACACTCTGTGCTTCCCTCTGATCAACCAAGACCATTCAGCAGGACAGCCTTGAGCATACATCTGGCATATCTCATGCACATGATTCCACAACTCAGCACAAACATACATTCAGTGTCCAATCTCTGTTTCCTCCCTTTTCAATCTGCCATACCCCTCCTCTCACAAGGGGCCAGATAGCACAACTCTGCAGCAGACATAAGCCAATGGAAAGAAAGACAGATGAACAAGTTCAGAGCTTACCAAATCAGCTCGTGGTTCTGCACTTGCAGCTGGAGATGCACTGTGTTCTACTGTTCAGGTTTGAACAGATCTGCCACCAGTTGTACCTGCCCGTACAGGTCAGTAGAACACTATTGTACCTGTCTGTACAGTTTCCATAGGTGTCTGTACTGTACTGGTCAGTACTTAACAGCAGCCGCTTGCTGACTGTACTTGTCAACACAGCCTGCACACCTGTACTGTCCAACGCCGCCTGCTCTTGACCTGTCCGTACACTGTACCACCAGCAGTCGTACAGTACTGTACCTGCAGTCGTACCTACCTACGCTACATGTACCTGCAACTGCAGCCGCCGCCAGTACCTGCAGTACGGTTTCCTATCAGCACCACTGAATGGGAGAATTAAATTAGGGTTAGAGTTCATGTGGGAGATAAACACAGAGAAACAAGGGAGAGAGAGAGAGAGAGTTGTGGAGATAAGTCAACTCAATAGCATTGAGTGTGTGACACCCCTATCACATATATATATTTACTAGTACACATAGTGCACTTAGTACATTAAAAGTACTAAGTGTACTATGTACTATAACTTATGGGCTTGTACACACTATAAGGGTGGGCATTATGCCTTTACCCCAACAACCTCCCACTTAAAGGCAAAGTGCCCTTAAGTAAATGAAAAGAAAAAATCAGCATGTACATGATAATATACAAGGCCATATCAAGGCTGAAACTGGCCTCATCCAATGCCCATCAAGTGTCTGCAATGAGCAAACCGCTCCGGAGGCAGATCAGCCGGGTTGTCATCCGTATGAATCTTAACAAGCTAAATTTGCTTGTTCTCTATCACCTCTCTGATGAAGTGATACTTCACATCCACATGCTTCGTCTTTGCATGAAAGACAGGGTTCTTTGCCAACTGGATGGCACTCTGACTGTCACAATGCGACAATGGAATATCACTTGTATAGCCCAAATCAACCACTAACCGAGATAGCCATAATGCCTCCTTGCAAGCCTCTGTGGCTGCAATATACTCGGCCTTTTTAGTAGATAAGGCAGTGCACTTCTGCATCCTGGATATCCATGACACAGCACCTCCTGTGAATGTAAACACGTAACCGGTAGTAGACTTCCGGTTATCTGGATGACCGGCATAATCCGAATCCGTGTAACCATGCACTAATGCATCCTGTTTGCCAAAACAAATGCACATATCCTGTGTGCCCTTCAGGTATCTCATGACACCTTTCACTGCTTTCCCAATGCTTCTTGCCAGGGTTGGCCATGTATCTAGAAACCACTCCCACTGCAAATGCAATGTCCGGCCTAGTAGCAACCATGGCATACATGAGACTGCCACAAGCTGAAGCATACGGAATCTTGGCCATATCAGCCCTGTCTCTATCCGACTGTGGGCTGTCCATAGCACTGAGTTTCACATATGGAGGCAAAGGAGTACTAGTCTTCTTCCCCCCGTCCATATTGAACCTCTGCAAAACTTTGCCAATGTATTCCTTCTGAGACAAATACAACACATGCTGATTTCTGTCCCGAAGTATCCGCATACCCAAAATGTGATTTGCATCACCCAAATCCTTCATATCAAAGGTTTGATGCAACCTCTTCTTCAAGGCATCCATCTCTTTACGAGATTTCCCGGCAATCAACATATCATCAACATACAAGATGAGGATCAATAGACTGCCATCCAAAGCTTTCTTGGTGTATAAGCAGTGATCTATGTCACTTCTCCTGAAACTCTGGGATTTCATGAATGTATCAAATTTATGATACCATTCCCTTGGTGCCTGTTTGAGCCCATAAAGACTCTTTTTCAGCTTGCATACAAGCTTCTCCTTTCCACTCAGTGCATAACCCTCTGGTTGTTGCATATATATCTCTTCATGGAGATCACCGTGAAGAAAAGCAGTCTTCACATCCATCTGAATCAAGTCTAGATCATCATGTGCAACCAAAGCTAACACAGCTCTAAGTGTGGTCATTTTGACCACTGGAGAGAAGATCTCCTCAAAGTCCACACCATATTCCTGCTTGAAGCCCTTAGCCACTAACCTGGCTTTGTATCTTGGCTTTGCATCAGGTGCAACTTTGAGCCTGTAAACCCACTTGCATGGCAAAACCTTCTTGCCTGCAGGCAAATGCACCAACTTCCATGTTCCACTTTTGTGCAGACAATCCATCTCTGACTTCATGGCACGCTCCCAAAGAGCCTTGTCTGCCCTCTGTAAAGCCTCCTTATAACATGAGGGCTCCCCACAGTTAGTGAGCATCAAGTAGTCAACCCCTGGAACAAACCTGTCACGGGCTCTGGAGGGTCTAGTGGACCTCCGTACCCAATGACCATCATTTGCAGGTTGCTGTCCAGCCTGCATATCACCCATTGGTGGCTCCTGTTCCATGCCATAAGGCTGAAAAATCATGCCCGGTATCTCCTCTAACTGTGGTATATCCATAGGGATATCTTCTGCCATCTCTGGCTGTCCATTTGGACCATTTTCAGCACCATTTAAGGGCTGGTTTTGCTGCTGTAATGGCTGATTTACAGCCCTTGGTTGTTGTCCATGATGTCCATCATCATCAAAGATGACTCTGCCAGGCTCTTGTTGCCTTGCAGGCTCCTTATACATGCATGTTTCATCAAAAATGACATCATTGCTGCGTATAATCTTTCTATTCACGGGATCCCGAAGTCTATACCCCATTTCACCTCTATCACCGTATCCTAGGAATATGCATTTGTGAGACTTAGGATCAAGTTTGGTGCGCATTTCCCTGCGTATGTGCACGTACGCAACGCAACCAAACACTCTCAAGTGCTTGTATGACGGAGGCTTCCCTGTCCATACTTCCTCTGGCACTTTCCCACCAAGCCTCGTGTTAGGTGACCTGTTTATAAGGTGAACGGCTGTCATAACAGCTTCAGCCCAAAAACCATGAGGTAATGCAGCATGTGACAACATAGAACGGACCTTCTCCTGTATGGTCCTGTTCATCCTCTCTGCTGTCCCGTTTTGTGGAGGATCATAAGGAGTAGAGAGCTCCCTCTTGATGCCTTTAGCATCACAAAAGTCCTGAAACTGTTTGGACATATACTCTCCACCATTGTCGGAACGCAAAGCCTTCAGTGTTTTGCCAGTTTGATTCTCAACATGAGCAACAAACTTCTGAAACACTGAGAATGTATCACTCTTCAAACGAAGAGGATAAACCCACACCTTGCGTGTGGCATCATCTATAAAAGACACAAAGTATTTTGCCCCTCCCAAAGAAAGCTGAGGCATCTCACATACATCTGTATGCACAAGCTCTAACTGAGCATTTTTCTGTCCAAGAGCTTTCTTGTGGGGGCACTGTAGTTGCCTACCATATATACAATGCTCACAAAACTGAAAACTTGAAAACTTTAGAGAAGGCAAGTAACCCAAACGAGACAATTGCTCCATTCCCTTGACACTCATGTGTCCCAACCGGCTATGCCACATAGAAATTTCCGGCAGCTCGGTTGCATTTACATTAGCATGGTGACAAACACCTGCATGCATGAAGTAAAGAGTGTCCACCTTAGAGCCTCTGGCAACAACCAGTGAGCCCTTACTAATTTTCCACTTTCCACGACCAAATGTGGTTACATAATCAGCATCATCAAGCTGTCCAGTAGAAAGTAGGTTCTTCTTGATCTCAGGCACATGCCTGACATCATGGAGCATAAGCTGTGAGCCATCTGAAAACACAAGCCTCACATCACCTCTACCAAGAATCTTGCATGCATGGTTATCACCCAAATAAACCACTCCTTCATTGCCAACAGTATACCTGACAAACAAGTCTCTGCAACCTGTGACATGAAAGGAGACACCTGAATCAATGATCCATGAGTGCATACCATGACCACCTGTAAGAAGTGAATGGGCATCAAGTGAAGACGTAAATAGGACCTCATCCTCACTGTCACCTGCATGTGACACATTGTTTTCTTCAATTTTGACTCCACTTTTGCCCTTTGGCTTCGCATCTTTGGCTTCATCTTTGTCTTTGTCTTTGCCTTGTCCCTTTTCCTTTTGATCATTTTTCCATTTGTAGCATTGCTTTTTAATGTGTCCCTTCTTGCCACAATAATGGCATTCCAAGTCCTTTTTGGAGCGGGACTTGCTCCTTCCCCGTTCTTGGCTTTTACCCCTTTGCTGGGATCTCCCACGTGTATTCATTGCATTGGACTTTCCAACATAATTATTCTTTCTGTTCATCTCTTCTTGAAGAAGAGCACCCTCAACATCTGCATATGACAGCATAGCATTCGAATTGCTAGTGGCTGTCCTGAATGTGTCCCAACTCTCTGGCAAAGTGCATAAGAGAAAGGTGGCTTTGAACTCATCGTCCATTGCCAGCTTTTGATTTATAACTTGACTGACAATACCATTAAACTCATTTAGATGGGCTGCCATAGACGCCCCTTCCTTCATCTGAGGACCTATGAGTTTCTTCAACCAATACACTTTGCTTGAGGCACTTTGCTGGGCATACAAGTCCTGCAATCTCTGCCACATTCCCCAAGCTGTCTTCTCTTCACGAATGCTGAGAAGTAAAGAGTCTGACACAGACAACATGATAGTAGATCTTGCCAGCTCATCCATATCTTCCCACTCTTCAGCAGTAAGAGAAGCGGGCTTTACACCCCTCTCTTTGATAGGCTTGTGCTGCTTCTTCTGGAGCAACACATTATAGCACTGGGTTTGCCAAATATCATAGTTATGTGAGCCTTCAAGCTTCTTGATGTGAAGCAATGAAGAGCTCTCACCTGTGGTTGCCATAGCAATATGCAACCTGTCTCAATGCCTGACTCCCTGCAAAATGTGCAAACACTGCACCAAAAGCACACAAAGTGCTCACAGTTGTTCTCCCAAGCTTTATCTCCCACTGCGGAAGCACAAATGCAACTCTACTCCCACTTTATGTGATGAAATCACCAAAATCTGGTTGCTGCAGATTTAGGACTGCACCTTAAATGTGCTATGTTGCCCTTCCAAAGTACTGTACAGCAGTACTAAGTGCTCACCATTGATGTACCAAACCTGTACCGGCAAGTACAGCAGCTGAAATTGAACCTTTTCCTCACTCAAATCAGTGTACAGCCATGGCAAAACTTATACAAAGCTGTACCAAATTTGTACCAGCAGGTACAGTAGCAATAAATGCTCTCCTGGCTGTCCAAATGAGTGAAAATCAGACTTTTACAGTCCCGAACACTGCATACAACAGTCCCGAACAGAAATTGGGCAAAAGCCCCTTGACTGCAAGCTGATTTCTGAGGATTCAAGGCATAAATGTCTTGCTTGCTGCTTTGCCAAGCTCAACAAGCATAAAATCTTGAAAAGCCCCTTGATTTAGGATCAATTTCTGATGATACATGGTACATTGACGCACATGAAGGCATCCAGAGTCTTCGCGATGCTTCCCCCTGGCCACATATACATCCAATACATGAAAGCCCCTTGATTTACAGGCACATTGAGTGCTTGTCAGGCATCAACACATTGCCCAAAGCATCAAATGCGATTGCCTGCATGCAAATCAACCCAATCGGTACAAAAGCCCCTTGATTTGCATTGCAATTTGCTGCAATTTTGCCCAAATGTGCGATTTCTCACATCATACAGTATGTATGAATGCTTAATTGCACAATTACATCAAAAGCCCCAAATTTCGACAACCAAATTTCTTGCAAATTGATCCTGATTGTGACCAATGTCACCCAATTTTGCCAATTTTGCTCAAAATTGAGCAATTCGGCACCTGTGCCTGCTCAATTGATTGAATTGATAAGAAATTCCCAAAATTGAAGGCAAATACCTCTTAATTTTTGAATTTCTCTGGGATTTGCAGGCTGAATCTTGTTGTTGCAGGAGAAGGGGGGGGCACGTCTGATGCTGATGCTGATGCAGTTGCTGCTGCAGTTGTACGATGTTGCTGCTGCTTTTGTAGTCGGGCTTGGGCTGGTCACAGACGTGGCCCTGTTTGGGCAGGCGAAGGACCAGACGACACTAATAAAAAACCAACGCCTCGCTGCGCGCCTGGTTGGCTGGGCAGCCCTCTGCGCTGCCTGGTTGGGCAGCCCACGTATTCTGAATGCTGCCGTCTCTTACGTTGCCACCTCCGCCTAGTAGCGCTTTGCGCTACACGCGTTGGCCCTCACCGAAGCTGGCGCGTTCGATGGATGCCCGCCTGCCTACGTGTCCGCCTGAATTGGATGCCTGGCTGCTCAACGCTTCGCTTTGCTCACGCCTGCTTGCTGCCTTCGCCTATCCGCCTAGTAGCCAGTTGAACGCCCAACGCTGGAAAGCCTTCTCCTAGTGGCCAGTTACGGGTACTCGCTCACGCCCAGCAGCCAGCCTACGCCCAACGCCTTGCTACGTGCGAATGGGTACGCTGCTGCTGCTGGATTCCCAAATGCAAAGACTGGTTGCCCGTAAAAGCCATCAATGCAGGAAACCCTATTCGAGCAGAGAAAACCCGAAAACCTGTGTGTGTATTACCGCAGAGATGAATAGCAACGCCTTCAATAAGTGCGGCTGGCTATGGCTCTGATACCAGTTGAATGGGAGAATTAAATTAGGGTTAGAGTTCATGTGGGAGATAAACATAGAGAAACAAGGGAGAAAGAGAGAGAGAGAGTTGTGGGGATAAGTCAACTCAATAGCATTGAGTGTGTGACTCCCCTATCACACATGTATATTGCACTAGTACACATAGTGCACTTGGTACATTAAAAGTACTAAGTGTACTATGTACTATAACTTATGGGCTTGTACACACTATAAGGGTGGGCATTATGCCTTTACCCCAACAACCACCTGTACCTGCGGTCGTACAGCTCTGTACGGCCTGTTTTCTTCACACACACAGTAGCAACCAGATCTCTCTGCAGCAGCCGACTTGTTTCCCCTCCTCTCCACGCTTGAGCTTACACGACTCCCCAAAAGCTAGACAGAGAGAGATGAGAGAGGCATGCAACTCCAAAAGTGGAGTGGCCTCTCTCCAAACTTATCCTAGGGCCCCAACTTTAATAAACATTAAAGTTCCCTAGGGGCCACTAAGACCTAGGGACAACCATAAATAAAACATTAAAATATTAATGTTCTAGTTCCCCCCTTCACACCTGGAAATGTCCATACATCATTCTCTTTGTTTGGGCACCCCAAATGTGAATCGTTTAATATTTTTGCTCAGCAACCACCATGCGCACACTTGTGCTGTTCCATTTTCACAGGGCCATGACATACCCCCCTCTTGAAAAATGGCAAGCGTCCTCGATTGCATTCTGGTGATACAGCAAAATATTCAAAGTGAAATATACAATATGGCAAGATCAGCGTCCCAATCTCTCTAAGCCATGCACATGTATCAACATTCACTGCAAACCAATGGCGTAGTAATAGTCCAAGTTGTATACCACTGTGAACCATACATAACCACAATATCCCATGTGACTAGTACACATATTTCATAGAAGTCCCATAAACAGATGTACTGTCAGCCATCAGTACCTTCGGGTGAGATAAAAACTGCACCAAGCGACCTCTAGATGTCATCCGAGCCTGTCTGTATCAAGGGAGTGGAGGTGCTACCCCCCTCTTGAGCATCAGGTAATGCTCCAGACCCATGCTCTGCTGAACCTGAATGAGCCACAACAAGAGTCGGCTCTAACTCAAAGGCATCGAGATAAAGCTGCAAAACCTGAGGTGAATCTGTTAAGTCACCTTCCTCCATCCACTTCGCATCCATCGGTGAATAGTTCTTGAACTTCACAAGATAGCGATGGGAAACTTTACCTCGTACCTTTCTTTCCTTATGTGCCAGTATCTGCTCTGGAATCAGAACCTCATCAAGTTCCTCAACTTCCGGCTGCTGAGCCTCATGTGATACATCCTCAGGCACATCCCCACGGAAAGGTCTAAGGAGACTCACGTGAAAAGCATTGTGAATCCTCCAGTGATCTGGTAGCTTCAAACGATAGGCTACCTCACCAATCTTTTCCAATACCTGAAAAGGCCCATAATAACGCATGCTCAACTTAGGGAATAAGCGCTCTTTACCCTTCATCTTCTCGAGTCTAGCCTTTTCAAAGCGCAACAGAACCCAATCACCCAATGCAAACTCTAAAGCACGTCTGTGACGGTCTGCGGCTTTCTTTTGCTGGTGCTAAGTTTTCTGGAGTGCCAACTTAACTCTCCGATAAGCTTCATCCATATTTTCCACATACTGATCAGCCTCAAAGATCTTATCCTTTGTATGCAAAATGGGTGGTACCTTCTTCCCTCCTTCCACAATCTCAAAAGGCGCCTTGCCCGTCGAGGTATGGACAGTGTTGTTATATGCAAACTCCACCAAAGGAAGATACTTTTCCCATTGTTGCTTGTGCTCTGACACATAGCACTTAAGAAGATCTAGCACTGTAGAGTTAGCCTCTTCCGACTGACCATCTGTTTGTGGATGAAATGACGATGAAAACTTGAGAGTTGTATCCATGTTGTCAAACAACCCTCTCCAGAACAAACTCGTCATCCGTGGATCATGGTCACTAATGATAGACGTAGGCAAGCCATGATACCTGAAGATGTTCGCCATGAACAACTTCACCATATGATCCACTTTGATCGTCTTACGCACGGGAATGAAATGAGCTTGCTTACTGAACCTGCATATGATAGTCCAAATGCCATCATTGCCCGTTTGTGTACGTGGAAGATCAAATATAAAATCCATGGCAATGCTCTCCCAAGGTCTATTTGGAATAGGTAAGGGCTGTAATAACCTTGGTGTCTTTTGACGGTCAAACTTTACCTTCTGACATGCAATGCATTGCCTTACAAAGGCATCAACATCTCTTCTCAAGGTTGGCCAATAAAAGAAAGTCTCCATTTCTTTTACCGTCAATACCTCTATGACCTGCATACGGTGGAGCATGACTTTCAATCATAACCTTGAGTCGCAATGGCCTGGTAACACAGTCTGCCATGCATCAATAAAAATCCATCTCTGAGAGTATAATGCTCATGCCGTTGACCCTCAGACATCTGATCATACAACCTTTCAAAGTCCTCATCATGGGCATACTGCTCTTTCATTTCATTAAGCTCATGATGATAAGCAAGTGAAACTGCGGAGACCTGTGGGCAGGTACATTTGTTGAAATTGCTTCGCCTCTTCTTTGTCAAGGCATGAAGAGGCAAAGCAATTTCAACAAAATACACAATGTACCGCTTGTAATAGGAACACAATCCTAGAAAGCTGCATACATCATGCACGGTCCTCAAATCTGGCCAATTAAGAATTGCTTCCACCTTCGCTGGATCCATACGGACTCCATGCTTAGATACAATATGCCCCAAGAAATGTATCTCTTGCAAAAAGAACTCACTCTTCTTGTCATTAACAACCAGCCTATGGTTCCTGAGTTTTGCAAACACAATGGCCAAATGCCTTCTATGCTCTTCCTCAGTTTGTGAATGCACAGTCATATAATCAAAGAATGTGCCCATGAACGCTCTATGAGGCCGAAAAATCCTGTCCATCATTCTGTTAAATGTGGCAGGTGCATTTGTCAAACCAAAGGACATAACCAAAAACTCATACAACCCAAACGTGGTTCGAAATGCTGTCTTATGCACATCCTCGGGTCTAATACATATCTGATGATACCCGCTTTTCAAGTCAATACGACTAAAGACTGTGGAGCCCTGTAAGCGGTCCAAAATGTCATCGATCCTCGGAATGGGGAATCGATTCTTGATGGTGTTCTTGTTCAGCGCCGTAATCAATACACATGCGCCAAGAACCATCCTTCTTTTGCACCAAGAGTACAGGTGAGCAAAAAGGGTGATGAGTTAGGCTGTATCAACCCTTTATTCAAAAGCTTCTGTACCTGACTCATAATTTCTTCCTGTTGGGTTGCACTAACACGGTACGGCGGTCTATTTGGTGGAGTACTACCAGGAATTAGATCAATGGCATGATCTTCTGGCCTCTCAGGAGGAAGTTCTCCTGGCAATGACTCGGAAAAACAATCTTGGAACCCACATAAGAAATCAGTCCTGTCCTTATCTAGCATAGACAAATTAGACTCAGACTCATCATCTTTTGCATCCTTTACATAAATCAAGTACGCGGAAAGATGCTTTTTCATTACTGATGAAATTGCCGAAGCGGATACAATAGGAACAGATTCCCCTTTAAGTTTGACATCCAAAACATGTTCTTTCCCTCTATGAGTCAGAGTGATTTTCCTATTGTATGTGTCCACCACCGCATGTACTCTGTGGCACCATGGCATACCCAACAAAACATCACAACCATCAAGTGGCATGATGAAAAACTCTTCGCTGTCCACCTAACCCTGCAAATGAAGCCTGAGCTTCCCAATAATAGGAGGACGGGTTCTGCATACCCTGGACAAGCCATGTTAGCCTCATATAACGGCCCCATCTCCTCTGCATGAATCCCCAATCGGCTAGCCAAATCTGGTGAAATGAAGTTGGCTCTAGCACGTGTGTCAAAGAATATCAAGGCATTTTGATCTCTCACTTTGCCCCATGCCCTGCACAACTCTGTCTCTTCACCACCTGGCTGTTCCCCCACAAGATCAGGAACTAACCCTGTAGAAGGTTTTGGTTTCTTTGACTTGGGCTCTCCTTTATTGTTAGAGTCCTTTTGGGACTTTCTCTTGGGACAATTAAATGACATATGTCCCTCTTCAGTACAGTAAAAACATTTCCGAGCATCTCTCAAAGCCTGTCTTTCCTCAGAAGTTCTCTTGGGCATTGGCAACTTCTTATACCGCGTCTCTGAAGACCCTTTAGCATCACGCGAAGCATGCCCAGATTTTTCAGCTTTCTTACTCGAGTTTTTACTTCCTTTAAACCCAGATGATCCTCCAATGAGTAACGCATTAGCTGTCATAGCATTTTCTATCATCTGTGACATGTTTGTTACTCGAATCTTGATACAATAATCTCGCACCTCTTTGGGCAGCCCACAACAATACTTCTCTACCTGCTCAGACAAAGGCACTGCACGGTAAGAAGTCACTGGGAGTAAAGCTTCCCAAAACTTCTTGTTATAATCTTCCAAATTTTCACACTTTGAAGCATCCAACTTGTGCCATGCAGTCATAACATCCACCTCAAATGTAGATGTGAGCCATACGGAAGAGAACACCTGTTTAAATTGTACCCAAGTAGTGGGTGCTATGCCGTGCAGAAGAAGAGTACACCACCACTGCAAAGCATTGCCTTTGAGAAAAGTGGGAGCTTTCCTCACCTTAGAGGACTCTGTGTAATTCCCACCAGAAAAAGCAGCATCAAACTGCTGTAAAAAGGTAAGTGCTTTTAATTTATCTTTGGCTCCACTGAATGTATCAAATTTCACAGCAGCTCCCCCTTCCTTATAATCCATCGCCTTCTTGCAACCACTTGTCTGATGTATCAGATAACTCTGGGAAAGCTTAGCCTGCAGCTGGAGATGCACTGTGTTCTACTTTTCAGGTTTGAACAGATCTGCCACCAGCTGTACCTGCCCGTACAGGTCAGTAGAACACTACTGTACCTGTCCGTACAGTTTCCACAGGTGTGTACTGTACTAGTCAGTACCTAACAGCAGCCGCCTGCTGACTGTATCTGTCAACACAGCCTGCACCTGTACTGTCCAGCGCCGCCTGCTCATGACCTGTCCGTACATTGTACCAGCAGTCGTACAGTACTCTACTGCAGTCGTACCTGCCTGCGCTGCCTGTACCCGCAACTGCAGCCGCCGCCAGTACCTGTTGTCGTACACTTGTACGTGCAGTCGTACAGCTCTGTACGGCTTGTTTTCTTCACACACACAGCAGCAACCAGATCTCTCTGTAGCAACCGACTTGTTTCCCCTCCTCTCCACGCTTGAGCTTACACGACTCCCCAAAAGCTAGAGAGAGAGAGAGAGATGAGAGAGGCATGCAACTCCAAAAGTGGAGTGGCCTCTCTCCAAACTTATCCTAGGGCCCCAACTTTAATAAACATTAAAGTTCCCTAGGGGGCCGGGGCCACTATGGCCTAGGGGCAACCATAAATAAAACATTAAAATATTAATGTTCTAGTTCCCTCCTTCACACCTGGAAATGTCCATACATCATTCTCTCTGTCCGGGCACCCCAAATGTGAATCATTTAATATTTTTGCTCAGCAACCACCATGCCCACACTTGTGCTGTTCCATTTTCACAGGGCCATGACAGGCAGCCATCCTTTGTCAGTTTTAGGCTGGGTATACCTTTCAACCAACTGGTCTCGAGACCATAGCGAAAGTGCCATAGGCGTTTAGTGTCCGAAGGAGCTCTGGTCAGATAGGCAGGAACCCGATGAAACCTAGAACCCTCAAAAGATGGCTCAGGTAAAAAAGTAGACATCCGGTATAAGCCATCCTTTTGTGCCTGGCCTCGAACAACAACAAGGCCAGTAGTCTCATCAATCACCTCTACAAGTCGCTGTTGAAGTAAACCCCACGATCGAGTTGGGTGAGCTGGGATACTGAAAGTAAATTCGGGCCCAAATAAGGAACAAGAGAGACATTGTCCAATGTTGCATGATTGGGCCTGTGTTGGTGTCAAGTAAAATGGTGCCAACAGATTTGATGGGCATCAGTGTGTTGTTCCCACATCGAACTTCACCCTTAGCAGGTTGTTGAGAGATGAAAATGTCAGCATTGCGTGCCATATGGTGTGTAGCTCCATTGTCAATTACCCAAATGACCGGGATGATAGGCACAGAAAGATCATTATAGGTAACTGACAAATCTGAACGAGGGCCGACGCTTCCACACGTGGACTGCCTTGTCTAGGTGGTTGTTTCTTCTTCCTTCCGGTACTCAAAGGCACATACGAACCTGACGCGGTCACCGGCAGGGTTGATGACAATGGATCTCCGAACGACCGAGGAGGTACCTGTCCTTCCTGAGAAAAAGACCCATACCGAAGTCCAGGCTGTCGGCTAGACTGAGCAGGAGGGCTCTCCAGATGAGGCTGGATACCTGGGTCCAGTACTGGCACACTGGCAGTAGGCATGTATCCTCCTCTAGAAGTGAAGTCTGATAAGCTCGGAGAAGAACAAGAGTGTAAAGGGTGAGTAGGTGTAAATGGGCTGGTCGTCTCCCAATGAAAGACCTCGAACAGGGCTCTCGAGTGAATAAGAAGTCCCATCCTCCGTGTGATCTATATCTGAATAAGGAGAATCAACATCTTTTAAGAAAGGTTCGCCTCCGGAATCGTGGGTAGATGATCCATGCTGTGTGCTCTCATGGTCTTCAATCCTTTTGTTCACGATAGCTCTGATACCATGTGAGCGCAAAAGGACGAATGGACCAAATGTATGAGAGATCAGAGCAAATCAACACAGCATGAAATGAGTGAGTATATATATGATGAAATCATGACATGAGCTCAGTGTGAGACTCTAAAGGAGCAGAGAGGACTGCTGTCCCGTGATAATGCAAAGGGTGGAGAAGGCCACAATCCAACGCAGATGGTAGGCTGCTGTCCCAAAGAAATGAGCAGAGAGGGCTGCCGTCCCGATGTCGAGGTAAAGGAGCAGAGAGGGCTGCTGTCCCGGTGATGACGAATGACGGCGGAGAGGGCCGTGATCCCGAGGTAGTAGATTGTGAAGTAAAACTGCTGGAAAGCTCTACTGTAGCAGAGAGGGCTGCTGTCCCATGTGCTGTAGATAAAACGCTGATATACTGTAGGCGAAAAGCTACTGCAGATCTGCTCCTTAGAAACGCTGAATTGCAGTAGACGAAGGCTGCTGCAGAACAGTAGCTGTAGGTAAAAAATGCAGATAGTAGAGGATTCTCCGCCTGTAGCAGCAGCAGGAGAGGAAGCTCAGCCTGTAGCAGCAGCAGGAGAGGATGCACAGCCTGTAGATGCGAAAACACCAGCAGCAGCGGAAGGTAACGATGCACTGCCTGAAGATAAAGGAGCACTGACTTCAGCAAGACTCGGGGTTATGATCTTCTCCCTGTTGTGAATAATGTTGAGTTTCTTATATATGCTGTAGGACTGCTGGTCGGTCAGGGTAAGCTGTTGGCCAGCATCAAAGACAAGTAAAATGCCAAAAAAACACCCTTTTGGGCTGGATAAAATGGCATGTTTAGGCATGTTTTCACACAGTATCTGCGTGCTAATCCCTAATCCCGGGCCCCCCTAATCCTGCTAATTCATAGATTAGTTTCCAGGTATATAAAAAGTTGACACATAGCATAAGCTGCTATAAAAAGATTCTTATTGCAACATATCTGGCACCCGTAAATCCACCGTTTGGTGAGCCCAATAAAATAGCCTCTTATACCGAAACTATTCCAAAACAGGCCTAATGCCCGTCTCAACATCGAGTTTGACACCTGCGCTTGTATGTCCACCTGCACGGATGTCCCAGTCATGTCCGTAAGGTTGTAAAACATCTATGGACAGAGGTGGTATGGCCCTTTACAGCATGTGTTGAGCCCGAGAGCACTACATTCGTGGAAAAGCCTGTTTTGTCTGGCAGGGGGGAGATAATCCCCTAACCATTCCCCACATGCAATCCCCTCCCTTCGATGTGAATCTATCCACACACAAATTCAGCCCCTTTAGAAGCTGTTGGAGTTGATCCCACATCAATTGTAGAAAAGCACATGATGGGAAAAGCACTTCGCGTGATAGCAATCATGCCTCGAAAGCACTCAGCCACGAATAGGTGCAGCTCCAATACCAATGTAAGGTTCACATACATGGAACCCTCCTGGGTTTAAGATAACCCTCATCTTTGGTTTCTGGATTTCTGGATAGGTTCTGGCTAGTGCCTCGTTTCCCAGGTAGGTTCTGTTTGAAACCACCCCCGAATCGGAGGTCTAGATTAGTGTGAGTCAGCTCTACCTAGACATCACGCCTTGGTGTCCTATATCACCAAGACGTATGTCTGCCTAGAGACTCTTGGTCATCAACCCCTGGTTAATATGGGTCTTAGGCTAGTTGGGGATGTGTTACTTGAATGTAACACAATGCGTGATAATTTTGTGTCCATATCATCATATGGAATTCTCACTTCGCAGGACTGGTGTCAGGGAACGTATATGGGCCAGAAAAAATGGGTTGCACTGACATGGCTGCCCATTTTATGGTTTATGGGGAGGAACCCCATATCCATTCCCCTTTCATCCACCTTTCTTGTGTCATTCTTGCTTATATGGTGTTTTCCTGTTTCGGCTTCTTCAAAAGTGCTGAATCTGTTTCTATTCCCATTTGGCCATTTTCCAGACCTGTGTTGTATAATGCTGTCTGGTCTTCCTATGGCTTTCAGCTTCTTACCCTGTTATTGAAATGTATTTGTTTGTTTGTTTGTTTTTCTATTTTTGGAAGAAGATTTGACGAGATCATGCCACATGTTTTGCTCAGGGCTAGGCGCTGTTTTCAATACAGCGAAGGTGGAGACTGGATCAACAGTTGCAGTGTTTGGTTTGGGCACTGTTGGTCTTGCGGTATACATTGCAATGGTGCTCAGTGTGGTTCAATTGTTTTCTCATAAGAAAGTGTCATGACAAACTGTGGAAACTTGTGCAGGTTTGTGAAGGAGCCAAAAAGGCTGGAGCAAAGAGGATAATTGGAATTGACACAAATGTGTCAAAATATGAACTTGGTAATTTAAGATCTGTCAATATGCATCGGCTATCACCAATTTGCAGTATGCTCCAATAATAGCAATGATTAGGATTCCACTCTGTTTGTAGGTAGGAAGTTTGGTGCAACAGATTTTGTAAATCCCAAGGACCATGATAAACCTATTCAACAGGTGTGTATCTACTGTTAACTTTGTAATGAGTAGCATGTTAACTAACTTCAAGTATTCTCAGCATTGAACGTTTCACATGCAGGTTATTGTAGAACTCACAGATGGTGGGGTAGATTACAGTTTTGAGTGTATTGGGAAAGTGGAAGTGATGCGTGCAGCTTTGGAATCCTGCATTAAGGTGAGTAAATTCTTGATATTCGAAGAAGTTGGGACTCTGGACATTTGGCAAGTAGAGTCACTCCTATGAGTTATTTGTATAATTTATCAATGCCTTTTCTTACTTAAGGCAATGGATTAAAGTTGCTCATGAATTTCATAGATTGTTAGCTGACCATACACACCCCCAGCGGACACAGAAATGCTCAGATCCTGCCTCCAAAGCCTTCTCTTTGTATCCTGCCCATAATCTTCTCTTTAGAATCCCAAGGTGTCCTCCCCTGTCTGATAGCCTCACTAACAGATCTAACCTTTCAGATGTAGGCAGCTGCCCTCAGCTGACTTTTGTCTGATAATATACCCTCTTGGCTTCCCCAGACAAGTCAGAACACTTACTGTCACTTGTATCCGAATTCGGATGGCTCTCCCATTCTAGATTTGATTCTCCAATATCCTCTATGACTCTCCGGTGTCCGCGGACTTAATAATATCCACACTCTCGAGGCCTTCCTGATAGTCCTGCTGACCCTCTTGTGACCTTCCTCCTGCAGCCTCTGCTTCCAAATTCTGCTACAGAGCTGTTCTGCCTCTGAAGTCAATAGCAATTCTGACACTTCCCAAAGTGTCCTCTGACAACTATAACCCCTCAGAGTCTTCTCAAGTAGGCAAGATATCACCTCCTAGGTTCTCTGCTGACTGCTACCAGCTCACAACTGTCTCGGAATGGGCAGAATCTACCCAACTAACTAGGCTGACCTAGCTGACACAGATTCTAATTCCTTTGAGTCAGTTAACCCCACAGGGACCTCAAGCACGTAAATAACACCAGCTCCAAGCCTTAGAAGCAATCAGCTGACCTGCCGTGTCAGAGTGCTGTCTCAGGAACATTGTAAAATAACAAACTTTTTGTCTACTGTCCTTAGACAGGTCCAGAACTGTCAGCTGATGTACGAAATCTCTTCCCCTTAACTAACACTAGTTAAAACAACATCTCTATACCACCTGCTGATCATTCTGATGCCTGGATGACTCAGAATCAACCCTAACTCAGGCTGACTATCTCAAGCCCAACTCAACCAGAGTTAGCTCTCACCTGTAGCCTTATCACCAAAAGAACTCCATCCATACAAAATAGAATTGAACCAAAACATAGAAGAAAACCTTGATATCACATAATTTGACCCTTTGCATATTCAAAGAAGACCGGGTTACACATAATAAGCCTCAATCGTGAGGAGATGAAGGAAACAAACAGAAGCTCAAAAGAAACTCTCTCAAATGACCACAAGGAAATCCAAACATGTATTCACAAGATCATCATCAATCATTCAATTGCAGAAACTATCTGCAAGCTTCACTGGCTGGTACAACGGGGATAGCTTGAGCAATCCTCAAGACTGGTCCAAGTTCTGACGATAGTGCTCCCTGGAAGGTTGTTGGACACCATCCACCTCAAAGAACCCTCTCCCACTCCTGCAACTCCCTGCTCTGGACACGTCTTAGTCTTCTCTGGACAGAAACTCAGTACTAAGGGCTTTGTGTGAAAATATGCTCTTATGTGTATGTGTGTGTGTGTGTGTGTAGTGCGTGTGAGAGTATATCTTGATACAAAGTTCTACACCCACTATTGGGCACTGATGACATTAGTGGGGATGTCGTAGTATCTAGTCCATACTATGCATAATGGAGTTGATAGTTATATGGTCTTGTGGGTTGACTACCATCAGTATATATGAAACCGGCCTTCAAAAATCTGACATGCGGTGGAACAAACACTCGCACACAAAACACTTCATCACCCATGGGAACTTGAAAAAGGAAAACAAACAGGGGAGTTAGAATGCTCGTGCAAATAGTACAAGGACACCGATTGGTCCCAAAACGCAGTGGCGTCCCTTGCGGTATTTCTTTACTTGATCAAAAATGAGTACATAGTACAACTTGTCGAATCCTTTACCAATAGGATCCCTTTTAGCTTTTCACCCAGGACTTTCCAAATAAGAACTCTTGCTTAGTACAGCAAAAAGCATTCTATAGAGAAGGCACACCTGTACGACACCTCCCTGCTTGAAAAGGTCTTCTCCATCTCAACCATGGATCTCACAAACCCTTTCCCAGACAGCAGTAGGGCTGTACCAAACCACATGTCCTTCCTATAGTCACAGCTTGCGTGTAACCTCGAGAACACTAGAACATGTTCAGATGAATACAGAGATATGCTTTCCACATGAAACCAAAGACCTGTATCTGATAAACCATAGATCTGTATCCATAAACCATAGGCCTGTATCCTCGATACCAAAGTCGTGTTTCCTCTCGAAAGACCAATGTCCTGTTTTCAAGATAGATAAACCATCAGATCACGGTTGCCAAAACCTAGAGAGAGAAAAATAGAGGACGTGTCAAGCAATCCCTGAATACACATAAGTCCAAGTCGAAGAGCAACAACACATCTCTTCCAAGAACATCATCCTGTGCATATGCAGCTTGATCCTATGTATCCCAATCTCGTAAACAAGGCTTGCAATCTACCATACCAAAGTTCGCCTGCCTGGCTGCTTCCACACATGCAGCCTGCTTCACGACCACCAATACTTGGATAAATTCGTTGCTGCGTGCCCATCCTCAGCACCGCCTTCCCACACCTAGTGTCCATCTGACAGCCCAACTGGCTGTCCACCTAACTGATAGCTTGCCTAGCTGCCCACCTATCTGGTCGCTGGATGCTGGCAGCCCATGCATATAGCACTCTTGATATCCATGCGCTGGCAGCAATCCATCTGGCGCCTAGAGCTGTTCACAGCCCACCTAACAGTGCCCAGCAGCAACCATCGGCAGCAGTAGCAGCATCACCCTGTGGCAGCGGCGACAGCAGCAACAACCCATGCGTAGCAGCAATACCCGACGGAGGTGGCAACAATACCCGACGGAGGCGGCAGTAACACCCGACGGAGGTGGCAGCAGTACTTGGCAGTGGCGGCAGTAACAGCAGCACCACCACCCCATGCGCAGTAGCGCCGAGCAGCAGCTGCGCCCTAGGGGATACGCCTGCGTAATCCATTGAGCCACCCCTGAAGATCCATACAGCGAGCCACCTTCCTCTTCAGCTTGCCACCCTTTATAAAGATGTGATTCTGCTTTCTCAAAAACGCCAAAAGCAACTTAGGAAAAATGCATGCTTATAAATATATTATTATTTTTATCATCAAAGGTTTTAAAAACCTTATAACCTCAAAATTCCTTTTGTCCCCTTTCACACTTGGGCTGGCCACACTTATGAGTTTCCTTTTTCACATTCAACTGATGCTTGTCCACCATGTGCGTCCCGTGCTCGTGCCCGTGCCCACCTGCTTGTTGTCCAAAGGGAAAAACTTAAAACACAGGGTCGTAACATACCCCCCTCTTGAAAAATAGCAAGCGTCCTCGATTGCACTCAATAACACAGTAAGCATCCAATGAAGAAAGATTCCCCATATGACCAAAGCAATGCCCCTCCAGTGCATCTGGGTGATGAAACAATCATCCTGAACAATAAGGGCAAACCGTCACGTCAAAGTGACAAACAACTCTTGCTTGTTCCTTCAAAACCTGCAACAAAAGTTTAAAACCAAGTGGAAACTCGTAACCTGTGTTAGCCAAAACAAAACCATGCATCATTCTACATATGACAAACATATGCATGACACATATATGCATTGGCAAACAATATGCTCCTCAAGATGCCCTACCTACTCCAAAAATAACAAAGGGTTGCTCGCAAGCCTTACACCCATGTATATCCCGCAGGACCCACGACTGATGGTACAACATGAACATATGAAAGCACTCAATGCATCTATACTATACATCCACGAAGTACTTCCCACATATGTCCCTCTTGATTCTTTACACACTCTACTTATGGCCATCCCTCAGGAGCCACATTCAGTGATACACCATGAACATGGTAAAGTACCTGATGTATCATATCAACATACATGCATCTCATCCTGACACATCCAGAGTATTATCCATGTATTACCAAGGGTACCAGGATCCAATGGCACCAAAATACAATAATACCTCAGAATGTGTATAAATACATGCACAGATAGAGTTCAATCCATATATCAATGAACCAAACCAAATATAGGACTGCTCGCAAGACTTATGCCCTCCATAAAGTCTCGAAGTGTTAGCTCAGGTTGCTACAAAGTTTGAGCTCAACCAAACCATGCCATTCCAAAGGAGACCAACTCCACAAATAGCATCCATCTCAATATCCAATTGACCAATCCTGTGGTCAAGAACAGCCAGAACCATATGACAAAGATCAATGTCCCGATCTTCCTTAGTCATACCTTAGTTCCAAAGGCAAAAACCATCTCTGTTAACCATAGGCGTAGACAGAGTTATCCATAGTTGCAGTTATAGTTTATGGTGCGGCCGACTGTGAACCATACCCAACTTTACCATCTCATGTGACTAGTACACAATACCATAGAAGTCCCATAAGCAGATGTATTGTCAGCCTCAGTACCTTCAGGTGAATACAAAGATGTTACCAAGCGACTCCTAGATAACAACTGAGCCTGTCTATAACAAGGGAGTGGAGGTGCTACCCCCGTCTTGAGCATCAGGCAATGCTCCAGACCCATGCTCTGCTGAACTTGAATGAGCCGTCGAAAGAGTCGGCTCCAACTCAAAGGCGTCAAGATAAAGCTGCAATACCGGAGGTGAATCTGCTAAGTCACTCTCCTCCATCCACTTCGCATCCATCGGTGAATAGTTCTTGAACTTCACAAGATAGCGACGGGAAACTTGACCTTGTACCTTTCTTTCCTTATGTGCCAGTATCTGCTCGGGAATAAGAACCTCATCAAGTTCCTCTGCTTCCAACTGAGCCTCATTTGATACATCCACATGCACCCTAAACTTGTTTGCACTCCACCCAAGTGGTAAGCACAAGTTCCTGATGAAGCATAGTAGATCACCACTGCTAAACATAGAAAGAAGCAGCCTTCCGAACCCCATGAAGCCTCCGTGAAGATACCAGTGGTGACAAAGTGTCGAAAGCCATAGCCTTCAACCCATCTCTTGCACCATAACACTTCAACTGCTTCTTGTTCCTGGCTGACTACTTCCTGTCCTTGGTGTCTTTTCTCCTGAGCTTCATCTTTAGCTTTTGCTCTTCACCTCATATAGGCAAAGACTCATAATCTTGTACTGTCTCCTGTACTTCCTTTTCACTTGATGTGACAACCACCGGCTCGCCTCCTTGAGAAAGTCGACGGCCTTCAGAAATCTGAGGGGTGGTGGAACAAACACTCGCACACAAAACACTTCATCACCCATGTGAACCTGAAAAAGGAAAACAAATAGGGGAGCTAGAATGCTCGTGCAAATAGTACGAGGACACCGATTGGCCCCAAAACGCAGTGGCGCCCCTGGCGGTATTTCTTTACTTGATCAAAAATGAGTACATAGTACAACTTGTCGAATCCTTTACCAATAGGATCCCTTTTAGCTTTTCACCCAGGACTTTCCAAATAAGAACTCTCGCTTAGTACAGCAAAGCATTCTATAGAGAAGGCACACCTGTACGACATCTCCTTGCTTGAAAAGGTCTTCTCCATCTCAACCATGGATCTCACGAACGCTTTCCCAGACAGTAGTAGGGCTGTACCAAACCACATGTCCTTCCTATAGTCACAGCTTGCGTGTAACCTCAAGAACACTAGAACCTGTTCACATGAATCCAGAGACATGCTTTCCACATGAAACCAAAGACCTGTATCTGATAAACCATAGGCCTGTATCCTCGATACCAAAGTCTTGTTTCCTCTCAAAAGACCAATGTCCTGTTTTCATGACAGATAAACCATCAAATCACGGTTGCCAAAACCTAGAGAGAGAAAGATAGAGGACGTGTCAATCAATCCTGAATACACATAAGTCCAAGTCGAAGAGCAACAACACATCTCTTCCAAGAACATCATCCTATGCATATGCAGCTTGATCCTCTGTATCCCAATCTCGTAAACAAGGCTTGCAATCCACGATACCAAAGTTCGCCTGCTTGGCTGCTTCCACACATGCAGCCTGCTTCACGACCACCAGTACTTGGACAAATATCTTTCTTGCCTACACAACAATTTGGCCCTATGCTCATAAGCATTAAAAGCAAACTTCAACATTGGAGTAGCAGGAATCTTGATTTGGCATCTAGAGCCTTGGTAGCTAACCAAGTGCTATTGGCGAGTGCTTGGTTTGTCACGTCATGCTGAGTGTTTCATAAGGGATGCATTGGTCAACTTCGTCAGCTTATTCAGAACGTCCTTTGGTCAGAAATAGATGGCACTATACACACCAGGGCAAGAGTGGCTTGGGATACCATTATTATGCCCAAGCAAGAGGGAGGACTGAACATCATTGACCCGGAGGTGTAGCGTAGGGCCTTACTCTGTAAGCTGGTAGTCAGAGGATGTCTTTCCAGCACTGAGCCTTGGAAGGACTTTGTTGTGCAGCAGATTACAAGGTGCATTCCGATTAGGGGAGGTGATTGGATTTACAGCCCATGTTTTATCTTCTTGGATGCAGAGCACCGACCTCCTCCTTCGCCCTTGGTGAGATCTCTTCTGCAAGCCTGGGATTGCATGAAGAGCTTCTTGGTTCATATTCCTCCACAGTCCGTTGAGGAGGCTAGCAGGCAACCTATTGTGTGGAATGACTTGATCTTGGATGCATTTCGTAGACCTCTTGGAGCAGCCACACACATCCAGTGGGCTGCTTGGGTGACTCTTCTCCCCTCTGTATTGGATTGGAAAAGGCTCACGAGCTTCGCACCCAGCACTTTGGAGGCACTAGTCAGAGGATTATGCAGGTTAATGCAGCCATACCTAACCACCGGATCACAGAGAACTTTGTGGAAGGGCCTCATCACTTATGGTTTGGGGTATTCTCAGGAATAGGGGTACCTATTCAGGTCATTTGCCTCCCCACTTTGGGTGAGGATGATGTACAGGTCTTATACTCCATTTAGGATAGATGGCTCTTGGAGAAGTCTTGAGCAAGATATCATTGAGGGTCTGGTGGTCCGGCCGGTGAGAGTCTTGGAGATGTGCAGCACAAGGCACCCGATTGGTTGAGATTTCCCCCTTGCTGGGTCTGAAATCTCCCTTTTTGTAATTTTTTTTTCATACTTAATAGAAGTCTATCTTCCTGGGAAAAAAAAGTTAAAAGAATTTGACTATCTTGATTATTATAATGTAATATTGGTGCACCTGTTGTGTGAAACGTCATGAATGGTTTGAAGCTGCATCTTACCACACCTTTTGTCCTGACACAAGGAAAACATGATTCTGTCATGTCGTCAAAATTGGCATTCTGCAATCTTTTGGCCATAAAAAGAGTGTCTAGTCATCAATAAATAGGCTTTCCTCTTCCCAAGAAGAATTGTTTCTGTTCCTTATCTATCGGCATGGAAAAAATAAAGCAGAAACCGTTCTTTGTAGGGGTGCTGTGTGTCAATAGTTGTTAAGATTGCTCATTCTGTTTACAGGGACCTCATACGACTTGATGTTTAGAATTGATTGTTATCATATGAGTTAAAAAGTGCTAGCACACTCTTGACGTATTTGTTTGTGGAAATATAATTGTGCACCATTCTGGTTGAAGGGATGGGGGACCTCAGTAATCGTTGGAGTAGCAGCTTCAGGTGAGGAGATCAGGACAAGGCCTTTTCAGTTGGTGACAGGGAGAGTGTGGAAAGGCACCGCCTTTGGAGGATACAAAAGTAGGACTGACGTCCCAAAGTTGGTAGATGCCTACATGAAGAAGGTGAGATTTCGACTTCTGCTCCCCTTAACAATTTAAACAACTAACTAGTAGTAGTAGTAGTAGTAGCAGCAGCAGCAGCAGCAGCAGCAGCTATAGCTGCTCATGGGTTCTCTCATCTTTCTGCCGAGCAGGAAATTAAACTGGATGAGTACGTAACGCACACTTTCAAACTCGATGAGATAAACCGTGCTTTTGAGCTGTTGGAAGCAGGTAAATGTCTTCGAGCCGTAATTCACATGTAGAAGAAGTGGGAGTCACAGTGGATATATATAACATTGGCTCCTCCTCTTACTAAGTCTCTACTCGCTCTCCATTCTCTACTCCGAGCATAAGCATTTTAAGCCAGAGGGAATCTCTAATCTCAAGGAAAGCTCTCAATCGAAAATTATGTTGAATTGGTAGCCATAAACGCAAGCTCACTAAAGAGAGATTTAAGAGATCACAAAGTTACTGGGACTCGTTACTGGCTTGCTTGAGCATATTACAATAGGCATCCGGAAGAAAAGTTCTCAGCACATGCGTAAGCATTGAAAGTCCATTTTAATATAAAGTAATTGGATGGCTTTTATATACAAGTGAATGGATAAAACTAAAGCACTTCACCCATGTCCTTCAGTCATTAGTCCATCTAAACATAGTTTCTGTTTTTTTCCTATCAACTAATACTACTTAGGCACATTTGTAGACATTCCTTGTGCTTTTATCCAGGGTCATTTCTGATTGTCGTCAGCATGTAAAGATTTATGTTAAAAGTTTGTTGATGCTCTCTTGTATGTGTTGGGATGATTTTTGATTGACTTTGAAATCCTACTCGAACAATCTTCACTCAACTCTAGACTTCGTGAAGTTAATGCAAATTTATTGACGGCATTGGCTGAGTTAACATCATCACTTTCCAAGTTTGCGTAGACACTGACTAGTATTTCTAATTATTATGGAGTTGATTGGATGGTGACGTGTAGAAAATTTTTAATGCTCGAGGAAGTGGACAGTATCATTCTATGTCAGCTTCTTCACAAACTTGCATCTTGATGAAGCATCACCTTTATGAATTCCCCAACGAGACTTGGGGAAATTGATCCAATATGGAGTCATGTTGGTATGGTTATTAGTGGTTGAAAATTTTGTAAGAGGAGAGAAGAGCACAGATTTTTACGACAGAACCATATGGCATATAAGGCCTTATATGGTATGTAAGGCCTCTTTGACTAATCTCAATCATTTGTCTCTTATGTTTGGTGATTGCATCAAGAATTAGTATCCTTGGAGCTTTAAAAGCGGCTTTGGCATGGTAGTTAATCACAAGGAGATGATCTGAAGTTAATATAATGTATTATTCACATTGTGCGTGCTTTAGTGAAGCATGTGCATGCTCTACTCACACCTTATTAAATCGTCACATGTGGCATTGTTTCTCGCGTGTTTCTTAAGTGTAGTGATGTAGACAGATTTGTTTGTTAAACCTATTGTGATTTGTGTTACCTACTAGCACTTCGCTTTTTATTCTTGCTCCTCAATCCTATATTCTTGTTCTATTAGATTTATGCTTGCTTGATGGATGCTTGTTTGGATAGGTTTGATTGTAGGTTTAGAACCCTCGCATGAGCTTCCCCTTTTCTATCCACTTCTTGTGAGTGATATCCATAATGTAGGAACCTTCTTGCCTCCATCAAGGCCGCTCAAGCTCTTCCTTCACACCCCATAGCTATGGAGTTTTGAGTGTGACAATGGAGCGAGGATCCACGCAATGGGTTAGCATGTTCAACATCTTGCGGCTCTAAGATAACTCTCAATGGCATGTTTTTTAAAGGTAACGTAAGATTTGGACTTTCAACAATATTTGGTATTGTCCCCAAGGAGTAGCCTTAGAGCTTAGCTCCGAATCTAATCCATTCTAGGATCACCTAATGTTGTGGAGTGTCGATAAGAAAGAAAGGTCACGCTCAAAAAGATGATCTTGATTTAAGATATTCTATTTGCAAGTTTTGGAAGGAGTTCTTAATTTTTTCGCCAGTTGCTTGATTTATAGGCCCAAAAAGCTTGGATTCATTACGTTGGGTCAAAAGGTTGCGTAGCCTTCGTGATTAGGGGTAAGGTGATTTACTTCAAAAACATTGGGTAGAAGCTTAAGTCTTGTGGATTATAGAATAGAAAGTTAGTTTTTGTTGTTCGTGCGTTACATGCACAAGAACACAAAATAAACAAGAAAATAACCATTAAGCATTCTAATACTTGTATAAATCCTTTTAGGAACAACAAACATCCCCATACAAGTCTAAGAAATCAAGGAAAATCCACAAAAAAATTTATAAGGTCGGCCGTGTAGTCCACAATCGCGCGCAAATTAGATGGTGTAGGGATGTGACATGAGCTTGGTAGGGATGTGCCGTGAGCTTGTAGAGACATGAAGTGATCCCTATGAGACATGACATGAGTGTGGTCTAAGATGTGACGTGAGCCTAGTGGTAGCTACACTTAGCAGTAAAACCCACCTTGAAGACTTATAAAGTCACACCTCCTCATGTTCTCCAAAGATTTTTTGTTTAAAATTTGTAAGGAAAAAAAAACTTATCCTTTCTAATTATTATCAGTAATTGCTTACTTATCCTTGTCATAGGCACGAGGTCCCACTTCCCAAACTCACACGAGCCAAGCTTATCAGAACCATGTAGAATTATTGGAACCTACCATATGTGACATGGCATCACCAAATTTGCACGTGCTTAGTTCATCGGACATGCTAGTAGATGTGAGTTTCACTAGACTTCGTGAGTTCACCAAAATCTCATCAGCCTAGCTCATTGGACCCATGTGATCCTAATCGGATGTGATGTAAGCTTACTAGATGTGGAGTGAGCCAAGCTCACCAAATCCGCGCATCTACATCACCAAGTTTGCATGATCCTATCAAGTCAACAATGTATGAGTGAGCTCACCAAACTCGCATTAGCTTAGCAAGTCTTAATTTTGTGTGACATGAGCGTATTTAGACGTGATGTAAGCCTAATGAGAGATGACGTGAGTGCATTAAAATTGTGTGAGACAAGTTTGATAAAACTCGCATGCATTTTATTTAAAGAAACGCTTATAAAATCATAAACTCAACACAACACACACACACACACGAAGAAATAGAAACATTCATTATTAATGTGATCTTGTGCAATGCGATCATATCTAACTTTGTTTAGGCCATGTTTGGGCTTAGTTGAGTGACCAATCCTAAAGCTATAGCATTTTTTTAACTCGTTATTTTCCAATATTGTGGATATACCAATTTGCTTGATCTTTTGATCTAGCCACCTATCAATGATGAGCACTAGAAGCGGATTTATGCGAGACACTTTTTGATGCAAGCCTAATCGAGGAGAATTGATGTAAACAATAATCTAGTTGACTGAACCATACTTCTTCAAACCCACCCAACCTTCCGAGGAGTATTGATGTAAACAATAATCTAGTTGACTCAATGCATTGAACCATCCCAACCTTCGGTCCTATCAAACTATTGGCACTCAACATAGTACTTTCCAGATATGAAGGTAAGCTTCCATCGAGAGGCGCGACCATAAGCCCCCCCCCCCCCCCCCCCCCCCCCCCCCTTTTTACCAACAGTCTCAATGAATAGCGCCATGAACTTCATGAAAATGTCTTTTCTTTGGGCGAACCTCCAGCAAGGGAGTGAGAGCAAGACTACGACCATCAAGGTTGGCCCCAACAACAAAAAGTACTCAACAATCCATGTTGAATACCACACTTTTTCAAACCTACAGCGGCGATCCGGAGTTGTGCAAATGGGCTCAATTGGCCTCATTTAAGCAATCTCACTACTGCTGCTGCTCAATTGGCCTCATTCAAGCAATCTCTCTTCTCTATAAAACCAATGGGTTCAAGCTGCTCTCCGCATGAACGAGGACGGCCATGCATTTTGAATGTCATTGCGTGGGTATATAATGAATTTCCACCATAGTCCTTCCCGTATGGCTTGTACACGTCAGTGTGAGGAAAAGGAAGCGGGGGGAAGAGGTAAAGGACTAGCTAGCTAGCTGGCTACAAAAAAACATTTTAAACCCGGTGGACCTCATAAATTCTCAAGTGAACATTATTTCTCATCGTTTGATTTTATAAAAAATTGAATTTGGGTCTTCTTATAGTTTTACTGCTAAGAAACAAGTTGATGCACCAAATCTATTTATTATTAAGGTAATGGTGGACCCCTTAACGGATTGTTATGATTGTATGCTAAGGGATAAGGCGCTCATGTTTTCCAAGATTGAATTAAAATTGAATAAGAGATTATTAAACCTTTTTTGAAGGAGGTTATGGAGCAGCTTTTTGGAAAGCTCTATTTTTTTGCTTGATTGAGCTCCTAATCAGCCTCTAATTAGTCTTAATTGAATCCACATTTTTAGACCAAATTTGACGAATTGGAGTACACAAGTGGACTTTTAATTCAACTGAACCTTCCAATTAGATTCTCCTTCTCTTAGAGCACTTAGAATTAAGTCTAGTTACACGACATAATTACTGAATCTAAGATTAATGAAAGTGGCACTTTTCTAATGCAAATTCTTAGGTGATTAGTAATTAATTAAGTGCATTTCATGTAACTTAGTCCTAAAAAAGATGAAATCTACGTTTGAATACTAACTAAAGTTAGTCCTACAAAAAGATTAAAGAAAACCAAGGTATGAGATTAAATATGGGTCTACTTTAATCATCTTGATCATAATCCATTCCATTTATTCAAAGAAAGTTAGATCCTCTCATAATATTTATGACCTAAATCCATGTTGATCATTCTTATAAGCCTTTGTGTTTTATGAGGAGTGCAGCCTTTAGGGTGTCAATGTCAACCTTGTCTTCTGACTTCAGTGATCAGAACCATTGTCCTGCCTTCCCTTCCATGGTTAAGGTTGAAGGCACTCACCCTTACAAGGCCATCAAGTCGACCACATGTGTCTTCGAGTGTGCAATGGGATCTCCAATCCTAGGCCTCAACTTTGCAATTTGCATAGGATGTATTTTGATGTCTAGGGTTTGGCCTGGCTGTTTGTAGCAACTGGTGGTGGAGTTGTTGTGAGCCCCATTGCTACCCCCTCTCTATTTGGGTTGCTATTCTCAAGATATCTTCAGTGGTTAAAGCAGCATGTAGTGGTGTAGGTTGAGGTTGAGATAGTGGCTATGTCGCGGATAGTAGTGGACATATTTTAAGGCTAGGCTCTGATACCAATGCAAGAAAGATATTAGGCTTAGGAGGAAAGATGCACTCAAATGGAGTACCATACATGTGCACTTAATGGGAGTACCACCATAATAGCCAAGTGAGCTCAAGATTTGTATTAATTTTTTTTTAAAAGGTTATATCCATCTCTCCTAATTCACTTATATAGGCCCATGGTGCGTTCACATGAACTTATGGTCCATTATTTATTTACATGTCCGAGCGCCCATGGTTGATTGTCCAATTGATATGTTCCCCTTCATATTACAGGTTATAGGATGCATACTTGTGTGCGTGGATAGAATGTGTTAAGTGTGAATATTTGCTAGCTTGAGTGAGAGTGTGATTGAGCAAGAGTGGAGAGGAGAGTGGTTCAAGCTTTCTAGATTAACCATTGTATTTTGAAAGGATTACTTAGGAGATTGAGAGTAGAGGAAGGGCTTGACATACCTCTTGGCATCTTTTGTCTCTCTATTTAGGATTACTTAGGAGATTGAGAGTAGAGGAAGGGATCAAACAAGAGGGATTGACACATCTCTTGGCCTCAGTTGCCTCTCCAATTGGGACTTCCACAATCCAAGATAGGAGGTCTAACCACTAACACTATGGTTCCTTGCTAGAGAGCCAGAAGGTTCTCCCTCTTACTTGAGTGATTAGGCTATCACCAGTGATCGTCTTTTGCAGAGATCTCACACGATCTTCGCGAGCGAGAGGTTACACTACCCATTGGATTAGCAATCACCTTAGTGTGATGAGTGTTGGAGGATAGCGGCGATGTGAGCAGCTACGGTGGAGCTCTTGAGCATAGCTTGGCAGATCGGTAACTTACCACGACAAGTTAGGGTGAGCTTAACATCGCATTTGAGTCAAGTTTAGCTAACATCTGGAAAAAGCTAGTTTTGGTAGACATAGTTATCCATGTGCATGTGTGTAGACTGTTGGTTTGAAAGTTTTATCTTTTTAAGTGCAACTTCAACCTTGTTAGGATCCTTTTCAAGATTGTCAAAGCTTTGTTCTGGAGATGATTGCCTCACATGTTTCTTTAGTTTATTATTTCCTTTAGCTGGAGTGTCAAATCTAACGTATATTGTTAATTTTGTTGATCTTTCACTTGAGGAGGTGGAAACTTTAATTTCTATCGTTTCCACTCCTCCTCCCCAAAGGTTTTCTCGTTCTTCATCTTAGATTCTAGCTCAACTAAAGCGTGACTTCCCCATGATAAAAGATTTTCTAGTTCCTGCAACAATGACTCGAGTTGGTCCTACATATCAATATGAGATATGGCTTGGAGGTGATTAATTGGTGCAATTGAATTTCCATCCTTATCACGGAAATGAGTTCTGTTGCCTTGGGTATGGTATCTATGGTGGCAAAGCAACAAGTGCAACCAATTTTCATGAAAGCCTTCTACGGGCAGATTCTCATCCCATCGAATGTTAATTTGATGGAAGAAGTATCAGATTTCAGGCCCTCAACCAAGCATGCACTATGAAGATAGGGCTCATACTCATTGTTAGATCGCTGTAACACCGCTACGAGCGCTACCATAGGAGGGGACGGCCTCTGGTTCACCACCCAGCCATAGAGGAAGAATGAGGATTGCCCCTCATCCCCCAGGCTATATAGTGTGTGGCCTGCCGTCCACACTATCCTGGCCGCCCATGACTCCGCATGGGCGTCCTCTCCCACTGAACCCCGAATGGCCACTTGGCCATCCGGTCTGCCATCGGTCCACAGGCGTTACAGCCTACGTGACATTACCCCCCCTTAAGAAGAGTTTTCGTCCTCGAAAACAAACTAGGGAAACCTCTTGGAAATTGCACTACGGCGTTCCCAGGTAGCTACCTCCTCATCCCTATCTGTCCATTTAACAAGTACCTCCTGGTACACTTTATGTCGGGTTTGTCTGTCATGATACTCTAGAATCTTTTCAGGTTCATGTGGTATCTTTGGTGGTTCTATCAAGTCCACCAAAATCTCTGGAGAAACTGCGTTCTCTAACCCGTGAACTCATTTCTTCAGTTTACTGATATGAAAGACATGATGGACTTGAGAACTCTCCGGTAACTCAAGTTTATATGCTACGTCCCCAATCTTCTTAAGGATTTTAAAAGGACCACAATATCTCGGAGAGAGTTTATCACACTTTCCCGTTTTCATGGTTTCTGACTGCACAGGAATCTTGAGGAATACAAAGTCACCTTCTGCAAAGGTCACCTTTCTACGTCCTTTATCCGCATAAGTTTTAGCGCAATCCTGAGCGCTATGAATGCTCTCACGTGCGGCTCTGAGCATATCATTCATATCTTCAAGGAAATTCTTGACAGATTGAATCTTCTCCTTTTCTAGGCCTACAGCCATCGGAGATCTCGACTGGAATCCATACATTAACATGAATGGTGTAAATCTAGTCGCTGAGTGTTTGGAGCTGTTATAGGCAAACTCCATTAACATGAATGGTGTAAATCCAGTCGATCGCTGAGTGTTTGGAGCTGTTATAGGCAAACTCCAATTAGACTCCGAATGATCTGCCGTACTCATACTCAGAGTAGTATCCAACTTTTTGAAGATTTCCAGTCGCTGAGTGTTTATTGACCTGGCACTTATTGCATTTCAGCACATAAGTTTGGACGTCCTTAAACAAAATAGGCCAATAAAATTGTCTTTTTACTAGTGCATAGGTCTTCTGAATCCCGAGATGACCCGCACTTGGACTATCATGACTTTCTTTAAGAATTTGGGCCCGAAAGTCACCAATAATTGGTACACATACTCTACCCTTGTAGAGTAAGTATCCGTCGTCAATGGAGTAATTAGCATATTTCTCCCCCCGACGAAGTTTATCACTTCCCTTTGAAGCCGTTGGCAGTCAAATGGCAGTCAAAGGTGATGAAGGACCTACGTCAGAGCTCTCCGGCTCCAAACTATACCCAAAAGACACGGCTAGTCTCTTCGGACTAACTCTCGCTTCCCTTCCCGTTGCACCTTCGGCCAGTCTCTCCGGACTAGCAATCCGTACCAACGAGGGAGGTGGTCGCGTCTGTGAAGAAGTGCGTACGCGTATAGCGCGCCAGACCTCTGTAAAAGATGGATCGTGCTCACATAAACCACGTAGTGACTCCAAGAAATCATTCTTGAAGACTGTGAAACTAAGTTCATTAATTTGTGGCATGCGACTAAGTGCATCTGCCACCACGTTATACTTACCTTTCTGGTAACGTATCTGAAGGTCAAACTCCTGTAGAATCTCCGCCCATCGAGCTTTTCTACACTTCAGTTCATTTTGACTTGAAAGCCATTTCAGACTTTCATGGTCCGTCCGGACCTCAAAAGTAGCACCATATAAATAGTGTCTCCACTTTTTCAGTGCATGAACTATCGCTAGTAACTTACGTTGCTCACGATCTAACTTTTTACTCTCAAATGCAATTGGGCGTCCCCTTTGCATAAGTACGGTCCCAATGGCCTCATTACTAGCGTCTGTTTCCAAAACAAACGGCTCATTTGGATCGACAATAGTCAAAACAGGTGCAGCTGCTACGGTCACCTTGAGCTTATCAAAGCTCTTCCGTTGGGCTTCCCCCCAACTAATGTTTTTAGTTTTTGACCGTAAACTGGTCAGTCAACGGGACTGCGATCTTCGGGGCCGGGCAGGCCGCCTGTGGGGCTGGCCGCCTGTGGTGGCTGGCCGCCGCCTGTGGGCCGGGCAAGCCGCCCGCTGGACAGGCCGCCCGTGGTGGCTGGCCATCGACGTTGGCTGCGCTTGGCGGCCTGGGCCACAACAGCATTTACGAGTGGTCTTCACCCCCCCTCTCTGCACAACAGCATTTACGGGTGGTCTTCATTTACAAGTGGTCTTCGCCCCCCCCCCCTCTGCACAACAGCAGTCTTCGCCCCCCCTGTGCACAACAGCATTTACGGGTGGTCTTCGCCCCCCCTCTGCGCAACAGCAGTTTCGTGTTTAGGCTGGCCACCGCCGGCAGCACCAGGCAGCCGCGTTATTTTTTCTAGCCGCGTTATTTTTTCTAGCCGCACTCACCCGACGCAATGCTCCAGCGGCATCTTTCTCTACACAGCCACTTGCTCTACACCAGGCGACCTCTCTCTACACCCAATCGAAAATGTGTTTTTGCAGACAAGCTTCAACGCCAAAAGAAAAATGAAAAATGCTTACCTGCTGGCAGATTCGCTTTAGTGTGTGCGACGGAGAGAGAGAGAGAGAGAGAGAGAGAGAGAGAGAGAGAGAGACAGAGACAGAGACAGAGACAGAGTTCTTCCTTTTGTTCTGTGGCCGCCTCCCTCCACACAGTCGATTGTGGAGATAAGGATGAGATTTTGAATGGTTGAAAACCATTGAGTGGGCTTCGGTCCCCCGGTCACGCACAGACCCTGACGACCCAATCGAACCGACGCTCTGATACCAGTGTCAGATCGCTGTAACACCGCTACGGGCGCTACCACAGGAGGGGATGGCCTCTGGTTCACCACCCAGCCATAGAGGAAGAATGAGGATTGCCCCTCATCCCCCAAGCTATATAGTGTGTGGCCTGCCGTCCACACTAGCTTGGCCGCCCATGACTCCGCATGGGCATCCTCTCCCACTGAACCCCGGATGGCCACGTCCTTGGCCATCCGGTCTGCCAATCGGTCACACAGGCGTTACAGCCTACGTGACACTCATCATTGTCAATAGGATGCTTTGACAGGGGGTGATGATTCCAAGTTTTTAGATTGACTCACATAATTGTGTTCTTCTTTTGGTTGTACACGTGGTCATTTTCCCAGTCATGGACCATTATAAGCCGCCTTATGAGAATGGTCGGCCTAAGATCATGTCATACATTGTGAACTTTTTAAAATCAACAATCACAAATACATGATGAAAGGTTAACCCACACGACGAGAGCTTATTGATCCGTACTGCTCCTAAGGACAATGTCACGTTGCCATCTACGAATTTGATCTTGAGACTTATATCACATAGCTTTGGGTAATTTAACCCCATCATTCCCATTAATTTCTTGTCATGATGCTCACACTAGCACCACCATCCAAGATGGTTGTGCATGATTTCCTTCCAAATTTCAAAGGTAGAGTCACGTTCAGCTCCTCTCCCTCATAGTACTTGCCAAGTTTGTTGATAGGTACATCCTTGTGGAACATCTCACGATTCATCTTAATTGCCTCTTCCTCTTCTAAGCTTAAATTAACCTTGTCTCCAGAATCTACATCATATTTAGAGTCTAGCCACTAGTTCTTAATATTGAGCTAGCTATTTGGATCTCTTTTCAAGACTTGTCCTAGATAAATAGTAAAGGGGCTTAAAGGATTGCATGCATCCCCACAGAATCCTTTTGACACCTTCGTGTCCCAAACATAGGCACTCTTATAGTGGGGTAATGGCTTCGAACTTGGTTTCGGAGTCAACATTGGAGGACAAAGAGTTGGCCGTATGGGACAAGTCTATAGTCGTGAATTATACTCCCTTTGCTTTCAATTCTAATACTGGTTCAAAAGGAGGTTCGGAGATTTCCTCGGTGACCTAGGGATGGAGATTAAGCTCTACTTGAGATGAGACATCAATTTTCTTTACATCATTAAGAGTCTCGTCTTGTAAGGCTTCATTGGTAACTTAAGTCCAGAAGTACAATGAGTCTTTCCACCACTTGTTGGGTCTCTTGCACAAGCTTCTAAGCAACTTTTAGTTTCTCAATCTCTTTTAGGGTGTTTGGGTATTGGCTAAGTTTGTTTATAGGAAAGACTTGATTGCATCCCAATCGGGTAGACCCACCACTTGTTTCTGTTCCAAGTAGTCTAGCATCTCATCTTTTAGGAATTCATCTTCAAAGAAAGAGGATGAGTTATATCCAAATTCAATGATTACTCCTCCATTCCTCTAAAGAAGATTTTGGTTTTTTTATGAGCTTCCTTGCTCTCTTCTTATGTCCCTTGGATCGTTTTCATAGAAGCTTATGATGCCTTGTCTATATCCTTGGGACTGTGTTTACGGCTTATGCTTGGGCTCTTGTCAAAGCCATGACCTTTGTCGTCTTGAGGATAGCAAGTGTGCTACATGCACATAAAAAGCACTCATCATGCTTGCTCAAGGATAGCAAGTGTGTTGCTTGCACATAAAAAGCACTCATCATACTTGGGGGTTGTTTATCCCCTCCCCCCTCCTAATGTCATAGGCTTACTCGAGAAATTTGCAATCGTATGTTCAATCCCAAGCGTAGGCACCACCTTTGTAGAGGAGCAGCACCTAATAGAGGGGGGCACTCTTTTTGCAAGTACATCCCACCACACAAATAGGCTAATGGTTTGTCAGGCTCTGTAGTATTCATCTCTCTCACCCTATATAGCTCATAGGAATCCCACGGTCGTAAGAACCAACTAGTGCAAGCCAAAAGGCAGGAGTCGCGGAATAGTCAGCTAGCAAGTACCAAGTGGTATTCCAACACTTGAACATAATGCACAGGCTTTAGGGTGGGTATAGGATAACACCAAATGAATCTGGGGGCAACTTAGCATATTAGGGTTGTGAAGGCTCTAGGGGGTTTTCAATGATCCGTGTGGTTCCTAGATGCACCACCACAGGTGCAACGTACAGTGAGTGGTTCCCGTTGGTCCCTCTTCCTACTCCATGATGAACGCTACTGGTTGTTGGGTGTGGTAAATAAGGCACAGAGGGTTGTACAACCCTATTGGCAAGATAAGATTGTATCGGCCTATGGCATGATGATTTGTGTATCATCATCTACACCAAAACATATTCCGTCCTCTTGCACTCTTCTACGAGAAGGTGACCCCGCCTCCACAAAAAGGGCACACCTTCTTTTCATTTCCTTTGCCATTTTGCCTCGACATGTTCTAGCCCTATGTGTCTATCCACAGTCCTCCTACCGTGCTTCTTAAAAGGTCTGCTTGGTGTTATGGAAGAAGCGTCCGAGTGTGAATCTTCTCCCTTAACCCTAGAGTTCCTTTTATGTTATTCAACTACAGTCTTCCTACCATCCTTCTTAAAAGGTCTGCTTAGTGTAAGGGAAGGAGCGTCCGAGTGTGAATCTTCTCCCCCCGAGTCTAGAGTTCCTGTCATGTTATTGTCGAAGTCAATGCAATGGCATCTAGACACAACACTCGTTGAATGTTGCTCTTTTTTGCATATACAAGTAATGATTGAGAATTTTTTCCTTCAAACCATTTAGGAAGAGCACAATTAGCCTCAACTTCTCCTTATTTCAACATAGAGAGTAATAATATCTTATCTTCCGAGAATGAACTCTTGTAAGGTTTCATATGAGTTTTGAGAGACGTTGTTCAACAAGTGGAGAAAACTCCATTTATCTCTGACCTTTAAAAATTCCACTTAAAATGTGGTGTGAACAACCTCATATGCAGACTTGTAAATTGGTTCAAGAGTAATGAACCTCCATCCAAGGTTCTTACTCACGTCATCAGTGATTCCCAAGGCTTTGTAAGTTTGCTCGAATACTTCTAAGTGATCTACGGTATCTTAATTCCATCATATTTGTTCATTATCCTCTAAACTAGATCATGAATGATTCTCACATCCCTCATAGGCACTATTGGCACAGCTATCCTCATTTGTCTGCCCATGTCTTCAACAAAGGCCTAGATGCAGAGTTGTGACTGGGCCGGGCATAGGGACATGCGGTGGTGCATGTATTGGTGTAAGGGAAGTTGTTCTCAAAGTAGGTATTGTTTTGTCAAGTTGACAACAAATGGCTATAGCTTGGTGCACTAGCCATAGATGTGGCACATTTTGTGATGTCAAGTGCCTGAGATAGCTCATGAGATTTGCTTCTAGAGGAGTGATATCCCTCATAAGTGTGGACAGTTTTGGCTATGATTCGGGATGAATCAAGGATTGTGGTATGGCCTGGACTAGTGTGGCGATAGCACTTGTTGTGATGGCATGTACATTGTGGGCTAGGTGGGGGCTAGTGTGGTATGGTGTGGGGATAGCACCTCGTGGCATGTGCATTATTTTTGGATTGGTCATCTGATAGTAAGGATGTACAAAGGCTACCAGGGTAAAAAATAATATGCCTCCATGAACACATAAGTGTAGGTGGGCTGGTGATTATTCCTCCTATATAAATCTAAAATTATAGAAAATGGGGCGAATGTTTTCAAAAAATGGCCTAAAATGTCAAAAATTGGATGAATATTTTTTAAAACCCTTCAAAACAGCCAAAATTTGGGTGAGTGTTTTAAGATATCAAGCGATTCTTTTTGTGAAAAAACCCCCCAAAAATAGCCAATTGGCGAAGATTAGTCCCTCTTTTTTTCTTTGGAGGCTACATGTGCTAGTGAAGGCTGACTTCTCAATCCAAAGTCAGTAGGAGGTGGTCTAAGAAGTGTATTATGGGTTTGAGAATTGAAGTGAGAGAAAGGGTGAGGTTGAGAGGCAAGAGTTTCTTCCAAGAGCTTAGTTAACCTTCACTTTGAGGAGAGGATTTTCTTGGTTTTCCTGCGTGTTTATTTCTATAAATGCCTATGTAGTAATAGATATTTCCAAACTCATCAATGAAGAATTCCCTCCGTCTCTATTTCTGAACCTTCTTACAATGGGGTTTTCAAGATGGATAACCCAGTTATCCTCTATTCCCTCTGGCTCGACAATGTGATATCTCACATGGTTCCAATCAATAATGTACATGAAAGTCTCAGTCAACTGGATCAAGGACTTTCCGCCGAAGGATCCCTGCTGCCATCTAACCGATATTGGGTTTGGACTCTGCGTCGGATCTTGCTAAGATTGCTTGATCCATATTCACAGTAGTCGGCCTCTTTGTAGTAGCAAGAGCCAGTCCTACTTGACCTTGAGCCAAGACCTTTGTCCGCCGCCGGTACTAAAGACATGCCTAGACAAAGGGTCACCTGATGGTATGAATTGAAATCCAATACTAACTGGCTCCATTGGAGTCTCGTACAACTAGGTCCTCATTGTAGTAGCAAGAGTCAGTCCTACTTGACCTTGAGCATATGCCTTTAGGTCGAGTGTTGGCAGCAAGGAAAATCATCTACGCAGTCTTCAAGGTCTCATGCTTTCGTTAATTTTGATGGCTCCAGCTTTTTTTTTTTTTGAAAAAAAATTAATGTTCTTTAGGAAAATTAAATTTTCTAATGTTTTTGGTATTTTAGGGCTTTATAAAACATTTAAGTTAGGGTCAAAGGATTTGCATAAATCCCTGTATTGAAATTTCAATAGAGGGATTTGCATAAATCCCTCTATTGAAATTTCAGATTTTCAAGCTCCCAATCGATCTGACTTTGACTTTCAGATGATCGGACTTTATAAATAATTTCACAATTTTTAGATGAAGGTTTTGTACTTTTTTGGGAAAATAGTTTTTTTCGAACACTGCTCCTGACTTTAGACGATCCAATCCGACCTTCAGACGATCCGTGTCCTTTGGTCGATCCGACTTTTTGGACGATCCGATCTTCTAACAATCCAACTTTCTGACGATTGATCTGATTTTTTGACAATTCGACCTTCAGACGATCCAACTTTTGAGTGTTTGATTAACGATCTGAGATCTCGGATCAATGATTCCACTTACGCTTAAACCTAACCCTAATGCACTAAGCTAGCCCCAAAAGCTAACGAAGAGCGCTCTTGCAAGAAGCTAATCAAGATGCTTACTTGCCTCTATCCACAATGCAACTACACAAGCACTTAACGCACCCTTAATACGTCCCTTATCATGCTTTTAAATGCAACAATTCATGCAAAGCAAACAATCCAATGAACACACAATGCAATTAATCAAAACATACAATCTAACCAAGCAAAAAACAACTAATCCAACGTTTCAAATCAACCAAAAACGCAAACCACACAAATCTTCCTTGTAACCTTCCTAATCCTCTTTCTAACAATCCCTTAACCCTTCTTCCTAAATCCCTCTCCCACTAGTTGGTCTTTCACTGTTGCTAGGCAATAAAAACAAGCTAACACAACTACAAACGCAAATCACTGTCAGCAACGTTGCTCACAGAAAAACTAAACAAAGATGACCATGTTCGTATCTTTCTCATCGTTGGCGATCTTGATAACTCCTCGTGGACAGGGGTAACACTCGATGTGGTAGCTTGCAGCTCTGTAGAAACATTCACTTCATAATTGTCACTGCGAAGCTATCCAAGTAGCATCTTTACTCCAGTTCGTACAAGGCAACTCACACTAACACCTCTCACTAGCTGTAGCAAGCAAGCAAGCATTTCATGCAAGAAACTCACAGACACAAGTATTACACTCTAGAGAGTAGAAGCACAAGGAAAGCATTAGTTTACGCTGGCTGTCTACAGTGTGTGTGTTGATGTGACGGGCAATTACAGTAGTAGTCACACAGGTGTAAGAAATCGGGGTTAGCAACGGAGTAAGATCTCAGTCGAGGTAGCAAGCATGATCGCGGTTGGGCGCAGCGGGCTCTAGCTGCACTGCGCGAGGAGGCAGCAAGCCGTGGAGGCGACAAGACAGCAGATTTAGGGGAGGCTGGCTGCTCGTTTGCGAACGGGATTCTGGAGACTGTAGCAGACATTATATGATGCATACATGCACTCTCTGCGATGTCCGGAAGAGCAGTCCTGCAAACGCTTTGTTGCAGACAGGAGAGGAGGAGAGCTGGACAGGGCGTTGTACGTGCTGTATCGCATGGACACAGCCCCCTCCAACGACACGTATCTGTCCCTCCTCAAGCAAGGCATGCAACAGCCCTCCATCAAGCCAAGCGGATCCTTGCACATCTTGTCGGACACAGCGTCCAACTTACCGGCTTGCTGGGTGATTACTTGGTGGTTACTCTGGCAAAGTGCGGTGCCGTCGAAGATGCCCGTTCCATACCAAACTTACCTTGGACCGCCATGATCTCTGCTTACGTGGATAGTGGCCGTGGGCAGGAAGCAAATGACGGTGTGGAGCCGAGCAATTACACCTTTGTCACCCTCTTTAAAGCGTGTGGCAACATGTTGGACCTCGAACTAGGCAAAAGATTTCATGCGGATGCACGCAAGAAAGGCTTTGCATCGGATATCTTTGATGACAACACCCTTGTGAGTATGTACGGCAAGTGTGGGGCCATTGTGGAAGCAGAGGATGCATTTGATGCATTGCCCTACCGTGACATTGTGTCATTGAATGCAATGCATATCGAACAGGGCCAAGGAGAGAAGGCTTTACAGATGTACACAAAGATGCAACAGGAAGGTGCAGGTCCTGACCAGCTGACATCCATGACCGCCCTTCAGGCATTGTGCCTTCCTTGCAGAGAAGGAAGAAGCTGGTCTTGTGGACGGACCACCTGCCAAGGTGATTTCTCTGGAAATAGGACAGACATTGCATGCTGATGCTTGTAAGAAAGGCTTCACATTGGATGTTTTTGTCAGCAGCACCCTTGTAAGTATGTATGGCAAGTGTGGGGCCATTGTAGAAGCAGAGGATGTTTTTGCTGCAGACCGGGATGTTGTGTCATGGAATGCCATGCTCTCAGCATATGTTGAACAGGGTCAAGGAGAGAAGGCTTTATGGCTGTACACACTGATGCAAGAGGAAGGTGTGTGTCAAGACCAGCTAGACATTTGTACTCGCCGTTCAATCATGTGTCACTCTAGAAAAGATGGTAGAAGTTCATCCTATGGCAATCGGCCAAGGTGACGCCTTTAGAAATCGGGCAGGCAATACATGCCGATGCCTGCAAGAAAGGTTTTGCTTCCAATGTCTTTATTTGCAATACATGTATGCCACGTGTGGGGCCATTGTGGAAGCAGAGGAGGTGCTTGGTGCATTCTCCCAGTGTACGGTCATATCATGGAACATCATGCTCTCAGCATATGTTGACCAGGCTTTGCAGCTGTACATGCAGATGCAAGAGGAAGCATTCAGTCCAGACCATAGGACATATATGATTGCCCTTCAGGCATGTGCAATCCTTGGAGAAAAGAAAGAAGCTCTTCTTGCAGAGGAAGGATGCACAAAGGGAATGCCTCTTTAAATTGGGCAGGCATTACATGCTGATGCCTGTAGGCGAGCCTTCTTATCTGATGTCTTTGTTGACAACACCCTTGTGAGTATGTATGGCAAATGTGGGGCCATAGTGGAAGCAGAGGATGTGTTTGGTGCAGTGTCGAAACACACCCATGTGTCATGGAATGCGATGCTCTCAGCATATGTTCAACAGGGCCAAAGAGAGAAGGTGTTACGATTGTACAGACAGATGCAACAGGAAGGAGTGATTCCAGACCAGCTGACATTTGTAATTGCACTTCAGGCATGTTCAGCCTGTTCCAAAACCTCACTTTCTACAAAGTTCGGGTTAGGGCTCTTGCAGAGGAGGAGGAAGCTCTTCTTGTGGAGGGACGATCAATCAAGGTGTTGCCTTTAGAAATGGGACAGGCACTACATGCTAGTGTCCGCAAGCAAGGCTTTGCATCTGATGTCTTTGTTGCCAACACTCTTGTGAATATGTATGCCAAGTGTGGGACCATTCTGGAAGCAGAGGATGTGTTTGGTGCATTGTCCCAGCGCACTGTTGTGTCACGGAATGTGATGCTCACGTCATATGCTGAACATGGCGAAGAAGAGAAGCCTTTATGGCTGTACAGACAGATGCAAGAGGAAGGCGTGAGTCCAGACCAGATGACATCTGTGATAGTCCTTCAGGCATGTGCTACCCTTGCAGAGAAGCAAGAAGCTCTTCTTTTCAAAGGGGGATCCGCAAAGGTGATGCGTTTGGAAGTTGCACAAGCATTACATGCAGACACCTGTAGAAAAGGCTTCACATCCGATGTCTATGTGAGCAGCATTCTTGTAAGTATGTACATTTTGGAAGTTGCACAAGCATTACATGCAGACACCTGTAGAAAAGGCTTCACATCCGATGTCTATGTGAGCAGCATTCTTGTAAGTATGTACGGCAAGTGTGGGGCCATTGTGGAAGCAGAGGATGTGTTCAATGCATTGTCCTGCTGTGATGTTGTGTGGTTGAATGCCATGCTCTTAAACAGGATCAAGGAGAGAATGCTTATCACTCTACGGACATATGCAAAAGCAGTGTGTGAGTCTAGATCATGTTACGCTCATTCATATTTCGCAAGCTTGTAGTGCAACAGGAAGCTTGGAGTTATGTAAAAGCCTCCACTTTGACATTGTCGCTGCTGGGTATGATCAGATTTCCTCCATGTCACCCATTCTAATCCATGCATATGGAAATTGTGCAAGCATTGTAGATGGGCAAATGTTCTTTGATAGATTGTTACAGCCTGATATTCTGTCATGGAATGCATGCATTGTTGGTCATGTTCGAGAAGGAAATCAGGTAGCAAGCTTGCACATGTTTGAGGAATTGAAACATGCTGGTATCAAGCCTGATGGAGTTATGCTCATTTCAATTCTCTCAGCTGGCAGTCATACTGGTGTTGTTGTCGAAGACCTCCAGTGCTTTGAATCCATGAGCAGAGATTATGGCATAGCTCTGGACTTGAAGCATTATGGCAGTGTGCTCGACCTATTTGGTCGTGCAGGGGACTTCAAGAGGGTAGAGACCCTGCTGGGGAAGATGGTCATGCTTGCTGGGTGCATGTCGCACACATGGCACTTTAGAGCTTGCAAAATGGGTGTAGTGAATGTGCATCCCAGACTGGTGATTGGATCTGTTTTGATGTTGAATATTTATGTTGATGATGAGCTGCAGGCGTCTGCAGCTGAGGTGGAAAATTTTATATGGAACTGCGTGTGTAGTGAGGTTTGCTACAGCTGGCTCGAGCCTAGCATGAAGCTACACTCATTCACTGCAGGTCGTCAAAGAGCAACCACATAGGTGCGATGAGGGAAGAGTTTTAAGAGAAATGGACACAAAGTTTATTTGAGCTGGATGTTGTGGAAGAGGCAAATGCTGGTCCCTGGGTGGCTGGCTATCTGGTTGTAGCAGTTGGGAAAATACCCATGAGAAGGTTGATCCTTGTGAAAGAAAAACATGCCTGCATGTAAAGGTATGTGTCGAAATGATTTCTGCAACCAATTCAAAATCTTTGCGACGAACATGAATGTATAATCTGGAGCAAATGTGTGCGCGCGCGTGTGTGTGTTTTGCCAGCAATGCATACCAAAAGCCAACAAACTGTTGCAACCATTGCAGCAGACACTGTGTGATTACCCTATACAAAGTTGTTCTCGGCCGACGCCATGAAATTCGAGGAGCTGTTACGTAAAGGATGATAAAAACTGTAAACACTCTGCTCGTAGGAGAGGGTAAGAATGGCATCAAAAATGTCATTCTTTCTCAACCGACTGACTGTACACAAAAGTAACATGCATCCCAAGCATACACAACAGAAATATACCAGCGAACTCTTGTAGGCTAGGTTAAAACTGAAAGAGAAGCTGCGTCCTTTGTACTGCGAGAAGATGACATCGGAATGAAATGTTAGAGCTTTCTTAAACGCGCTGCAACTTTCTCACAGACTGAAAAATATCGATCCAAGGAAGATAGGAGGATCCATCTTCATCTTCTGTACTCTTAATTTTAAACACAAGCTATTATTTATTCATTCCCCTAATTTTAAACACAAGCTATTATTTATTCATTCCCCTTCTATTATTCTACGTGGCCAAAGGAGAGGACAGGAGCCATCCATGCTCAATTTTGGGTACTCTTATTAAACACAGGCTATTCCTCTTCCACATGCCAAAAGGAGAGGGCCAAGGGCCCCTTTCTCAATTTTGAATTTTTTCATCTCACTTTTTGAAAAGAGAGTTATTCTTTCTTTTCCTAATCATCTTTTTGAGAGAGCAAAATAAGGGACCCCCTCTTAAAAGGTGAGCTTCATGATGAAAACTTTAACATGTAGGTGTCTCTCTCTTTCTCTCTCATTATAAAGAAAAGAAAAAATATATATAGAAGACATTACATGTTAGATGCAGCGTGAGCACACCTCACCACACATCCCCACCCGTTAAAATTTTATCTAAATTAAAATTTGATTAATTGAAATCATATGTATATATGTGTGTATACAAATTTATCTATATTTATAAGTACACACACACACACACACACACACACACACATATGTATAGGTATATGTGTCTAAATATAAAAAAAACATAATATTATATATAATATATATTTGCATGTTTGTATGTGTGTGTTTTCAGTCTCTTATATCTACAGTTAGAGAGACTCCAAGAACCTTATCCAACTTGACTAGTGAAAACATTAAACATGATTATATAACAAATTGTTTAAAATAATCATGTTACAAATACTTGGAGCTAGTGACTCCATTAGGTGAAAGAGAATTTTGAGTCTCTAAGCATAAACCACAAAAATACTTTGAGGAGAGAGTAGATCTTGTTACTTGCATCCATCTAAACAGACATCCAAAAAGTTAGCTTGTGTGTGTCTTGCAGGTGTCATTGGATCTACCACGTGTTATAGATGTCACCCAAACTATCGTATGATTTATGCGATAGAGGGATAGTGGACCCTTGATAAAACTTAGGTTTATCATCCTAATATCCTTCAGGAGTAAAGGAATTAGACATTATCTTGGTTTATATGTATAGAAGAGAGTTGTCTATAAAATACTCTCATGACAATTAGAATACCCTAATATATTCAATCACATAGATAGAAAAATAATCATGTATTTGTATCATACTTTTGTATAAAAAGTTACCCTAATCACATAAACCAATGAATTTCTATTGTCTTATTAGTATCTTACTATAAGAAAGGAAACATAATGAGTTATGTACATCTTTCAAAGGCAGTATACAGGTTCATAACATCTCATAATAGCATTTATGCAATTGCTCACAAAAAATCGAATGAGAATGGAACATCATTTTCCCTCAAGTAATAATTCTAGACCTCATGTATCAGTTTCCGAGGTAATGTGTATGTAACCTTTTATCTAAGTAATCAAACAATACGTATATATTACAGTTCGATTCCTATTTTCACCCAGCGGGGGTTTCATGATGATAACCATCAATAATTCAGCCACCACAGGGATTATCTTGGCAAAGATAGCAAGATAGCTTATCATACCGAGTCAACCCACAGATCATCTCATTCAATTCCTCGTTAGGCACAGTCACGCATCCTAACTAATCAACCATATATATGAGAGATTTTAGGGTAGCCATTAAAGGCAAAAATGCTAACCATAGGATTGCCACATGCAACTAAGAAGAGACCATATAGCATATAGTCATTACTCAAAGGCAAATCACATATACAATACCTTGAGGGGTATGAGTCAAGTTAATATGCGAAGCTTGATATAATGAAAATAACATACATAGCATGCATGCGTTTTCGTCAAGTACAAAGCATAAACTCGTGTCTAGAATATGCAACATGCAATAATGAATAAAGAACATATTCAAACAACTGCCATTAATCCCAGATGAGAACCATATTATCTTGGCAGAAACAACAAGCTATCTTATCATAGCATGCCATTCTTAGTTAGGCTCAGTCATATTGCCTAACTAATCCATCACATTTATGAGATATTTCAGGGCATGGACATTAGAATTACCACATATGAGTTTGAAGTAAAAGCGGCCATACAACATGTATTCATTACCTATAGGCGAATCACCAATACATTACCCTGAGAGGTATGAGCCATGCGAAGCCAAAATTATCAAACAGTGCATGCGTTTTCCAAAGCAAAAACTCGTGTGCAGAATACAACATGCAATACTGAATAGAGAACATATGGAACCATATATCATTAATCCCAAATAAACTAAAAGATGTTCAGTATCTACTAGTACTATCAAAGATTGGTAGTACCAAAAGTATATTGAAAGCATACTATGGGTTTTCATTATGTCATTAACCCATACTCGTATGCAGATTAAAATCACATAATGTGTTTAACGCTTATCATAAGAAATAGTGTATTGTTATGATTTACCTGAGAGGAAGAAGCATCCCCGACTGTAGGCAAGCACAATAGACATGGTGCACATACAAGATTACATAGGCTAAGTGAGTGACAAAGCACTCACCAGTTTGCCGTATTTATAGGTGGAAGCAAGTTGGTGCCGTGAATAGCTGTAATGAAAGCTCTGTCCCAGGTTGTTCGTTCTTCACAATGCCATAGCTAGTTAGAGTGTAGAATAGAACTCATGCCAGCCGTAATTGCCATGAACAGTCTGTTAATTCTAATTTAGCCATGGCCAGCTAAGTAAATGGGATGTCAGGCGAGCGAATCGATGCCAGATGCAAAGTGTAAGTAAAATGAAGGAGGTAGGTGAATCTAACCCTTTCTATTTTTTCCAAAATCAAAATGATTTTCGAAAAGGTCTAGGTGTGGTTAGAAGACAATAAACTACAAATTTTCCACATTACCAAGTAAAATGTGTGTTAACCATTCAAAGATCCGGACTACTAATAAGAAAAATATTTTTCTTTCAAGTGAGAGTATTGTGTGTGTGTGTGTGTGTGTGTGTGTGTGTGTGTGTGTGTGTGTGTGTGTGTGTGTGTGTGTGTGTGTGTGTGTGTGTGTGTGTGTGTGTGTGAGAGAGAGAGAGAGAGAGAGAGAGAGAGAAGTTTATCAAAGAAAAATCAAAATGTGTAATGTGTGTGTGTGTGTGTGTGTGTGTGTGTGTGTGTGTGTGTGTGTGTGTGAGAGAGAGAGAGAGAGAGATTTTTAATATTTGAGAGAGGACGTGTGTGTGTGTGTGCATGTGTGCGTGCGTGCGCGCGTGCATATGTGCGTGTGTGTGTGAGAGAGAGAGAGAGAGAGAGAGAGAGAGAGAGAGAGACAAAGAGAGACATCACATGTAAGATGCATTTATTTAGGGTGCACGTGCATGTGTGTTTGAGAGAGAGAGAGGCATCACATGTAAGATGCATTGAGAGTGAGCACACCTCACCTTGCATGCCCACCCATTAGATTTTAAATTAAATTTAATCTTAATTACTTAAAATTATGTGTATATAACTATAGAGAGAGAGTGTGTGTGCTCTATAGACTATCTATTTTGATTTGCTAACTATGAAAGAGAGAGGTGCTGCGTGAGTTGGTGTGTCTATTTACTATAGAAGAGAGAGGTGTTGCATGAGTTGGTGTGCCTGGAGAGAGACGTAGTAATGAGTGCTTCATTAGTCCTCAACCACTGCAACCTTCTTGGCATTAAAGCATGATGTTGATCGTGCTGCAACATTGCACTATACCCGATATGATGTTGCACTCCATGCTTTTCACTTTGCTTAGCTTTTGCTTTTCCTATATGTTCATCTCTTCGTTTGGCTTGTTAGTCTTTACCCATTTTGCAAAGTGAGATCGAGAGAGATGGGATCTTCACTCGCTTTTGTTCGACTTCAGGTGTGGTATGTTTGTCTGAGAGAGCCACACACACACACACACACTACAACACAATGGAGGCCTAGACGGGCCTGTGTAAGGCTAGTTGTCGTCGGGTAATAGCCAAGATAGTAGCCAATCCCTTACACAGGCCTAGACGGGCCTATGTAAGGCTAGTTGTCGGGTCAATAGTCAGTTAATAGCCAAGATAGTAGCCAATCCTATAACCAAGCCGGTAGTTGGGCTAGGCCTGCATAAAAAGAAACAAGTTGCATAATGGCATGCAATGGGAGCCTCTTGTTTTCTAACGCTTGAGCATGTGTAAGTGAAGGTGAAGACAATCATATTCATCTATAAAAATTGAGAGATAAAAAACAACACATTTTATAAAAGATTGAGGTCAAATATGGTTTTCATTAATCACACCGAAGAAGTATGTTCTAGACTAGGGCAAAAAAGAGTAATGTCTTATCATAGACAAAACAAAAAGATACCAAAATAAAAGCCTAGAAGTTGAGGATGCGTCCTCATCACAAACAAGTTGTTCCTCATCATTATCTTTGCCTTCCTCATCGGTGCTAGGAAGTACTAAGTCCTCTCCAAAACCGCAAATAGCTTGATTAAGTTAAATTTTGGTGGTGATAACTCTGCCTACAAGCAACTGTTATCGTCGATAGCTTGATTGAGTTACTCTTTGGTGATGACTCTACCTGCATGCAACATTGCTAAGTCTCATTACCTAGATAGTAGCATCGATAATCCACTTCTACCCCTGTGTAGGGTGACGAACAACAATGATTTCTTGCAAAATAAGAGAGAAGTAATAACAAATTTGCACTATCACAAGGCAATTACACTTACCTACTCCTACAGATCAGCAACCTCTGCAATAATGCACTTACAACAACTTGTAATCATGCCTTTGCTGACAAGAAATGGTTGGCAAGCATAATATCCCTATCAATAATGCAATGCAACAACCCCCCTTCTTTGCACATAGCTTTTTTGTAATCCTTACTATAATATGATTCCCTTATGTTGCACGATTCACAACTGTATGGGCCAATAAAAGGGGTGACAAAAACCTCCCCTTCTCATTGGGCATGCATCAGTCTAGCACCATAAGTGGCCACTCTATGTATCCATGACGTGCAAAATACTACATCCCTAATCTAGGTGTGCCCTATCACCCAATAATATAAGATCAAAATTCTACTTGGTCAGTCATGTCATGGGCGGTAGAGGTGAAGGTGGAGAATGAGGAATGCAATCAATCAGAGAAGCACTGCTCTACATGCTCCAGTCATCTGATTACAAAAATAATTGTGTAATCGGAGGTTCACATGTCTTTATACTCGATTAATGATGTGGCATAAGTGATGGTGCAATTGGACGATTGGAAGGCAATCAAGTGATTACACACTGGAATCGGGTGATCAGATCGCTCAACTAGATTAGTGGCACCATGATTGCAAGTTTGACTGGCTTGATTGGACTTAAGGTGATTGGAGGCTATGATCGGACAATTGAATTTTTTTGATGATTAAAGTGGTCACTAATTGGACTATGTGCACAATTGCAGGTCATGTGATCCAGTTTGGTGATTGGAGGTGTCGGATTGACGATTTAAGCGGAGGATTAGTCGATTGGAGAGTTGAATCGTCCGATTGGACCTTTCACTTGACGACAATCAAATTTTTTTAGTTTTTATTTTTGGGTGTTTCTTCTCAATGCATGGGTCCCAATAGTTGATTAGTGTCAAATACATGTGTTCTTTACTGTGGACACCCCTAGGTATGATTTGAATGCATGAAACATGCTATGCAAGTACACTCAATGGGGGTCCATTGGCTTTCGATGTTGAGGTTTTCATTGCCTACGTGCCTAAGTGTTTAGTGCATGAGTGATGTGACATTTTGCAAGTGCTTTGGAGGCCAATAAATAAAAGAGTGCCTAACATATGTGTTAGTTAGGTGTGACAACTAAATGCTTTTGAAAGTAGCATCCTAACTAAGCATGTAGTGCAAGTAGTATTGTGAGCAGAGGGTCATTGGTATTCGATGGTGACGTTCATAAAAATTATTTCCACTCATTCTTTGTGCATCTTAAGCACTTAACTCCGTCACTCCTCCTTGCTCATTTGTGCTTGACCCTTATGTTTACTTTACTACATTCCACATAGGTGACTCCACTAAACCTTTATGCTTGTCTGTCCAGCACAAGCGACTCGACTTTGAAAATGGAATTGTGCACTGATGTACCAGTGATGAGACTCCCTAAGGAATTATGCATGGGCTCATTATGGCAATTTGCAACAACCTAACTCCTCCTGACTCTTATGCCTTATGCTCATTTTGGTCATTCTGGCAACTTGACTTTTATAATGGAGTGGGACTTAACTTGAGATATGGGACAAATCACCATGGAAGCTTGCAATGCTAACTATGATACCTAAGTGGTTTAACCTCACACCAAAATGATGGAATAAACCTTCCAAGCCTATGTTAGCTAAAGGCTCCAAGAACATATCAATGATCAAAAGGTATCAAAGGTACCAAAAAGAGTACAATATCCATAAAGCATCTACCTTTTATAGTCCCAAGGCCCATGTGCCCTAATCCCCATATGTGCAAATCTAAGCCCGTATGCTACTAATCCCCATGTGCCTAGATCTATCTAATAAAATTGCCACTTCATTATTTACAAACCATCCCCTCCTATAATGATTTCATTCTTGAAATCAAAGGTAGTCATGAAAAAATCAAACATATACAAAAGACTATATACAAAAGCCAAAAATGTCCCACAATCATAGTGTCAATGCCGAGGATAGAGGGCGGGTAGATTTCAAACATGAATCACCAAAGACGCAAAGTTCGCGGGATCAAATGGAAAGGATGATGGACTTCCATCAATGATGAATCTAACCAAGAAACCACCTAGATCAAAGGGAAATCTGAGCCATGCGAGCTCCAAATGCAAGCTCCAAAGTGATGGCTCTCCATCCACCTAGATCAAATGAAGCCATGGTATGCATTGTAGATCCCTGAAGCTGATGTAGCAATAGCTCCCAAATAAAGAACCAATGTCGAATGTCGAAGCTAGCCGTGTATCCACTGCTGCACTTAAATGGATAGTCATGGTATGCATTGCGGATCCCTGAAACTGATGTAGCAATAGCTCCTGGATCGAAGAGAAAGCTTGAGTACAAGGGAAAGCTTATAGGCCCATCCTGGGCGAGACAACAATGTGAAGATGACATTCAGGGTATCCAGCAAATGAAATCATATCCCATGTCTGGGATATTGAATGATCTTGGTATTAAAAAAAATATTGTGTAGGCCAAGCCCAGGATTTGTTACATGTGCATCTAAGTGATATGCCACATCATCATCTACCATACATCTCAAATGACATATGATGCACCCAAAGATGAATGTCCCGGATTTAAAGAAAATAGGATTGTGTAGACAATCATGGAAGCCATTACATGACTCAAAGTTAGGATCATGTAAGATCAAATGTGAATCCATGTCATTGCCCCATGTAGCATCGCTCAAAAAATCAAAGGCATAATCCATTGCATTTATATGTTTACGAGCATAATCCAAACCATGCACCATATCCTCATTTGTGAAATCCCCTGTGTGTATGATGATCCAAAGTAGAAGCATAATCATCATAATCATCATTGAATACTAACAAGGTATCCACACATGAGAGATAAGTGGCATCATCAACCACATCACTAATCATGGTATCCTCAAGGTCACTAAGGTCATCCCCATAGGTATGATCTATCTTTGTCAATGGTACTCTTATATGACCTATATCCCATGATAAGTCGTTCTCTATCAATATTGGATCTTAAAAAATCTCCAAATCAAAAGTAAAACACTCTAGATCCATGTGTATGAATCTACGTCTCCTACGAGGTCTCACCTCAACAAACTCATCTCACTACTCTCATCATGCATTATGCCCGACTGCTCACAAACACACATCTAAAACCAAGAACTCATGCCTATAATCCGGTTTATCATATGCTCAAGAACATATGAAGTATCATTTATCTCATGAGTAACAATAACGGTATCACTGGTTGAATGCCGGATCGTAAAAAATCTCCAAATCAAAAGTAAAACACTCTAGATCCATGTGTATGAATCTACGTCTCCTACGAGGTCTCACCTCAACAAACTCATCTCACTACTCTCATCATGCATTATGCCCGACTGCTCACAAACACACATCTAACACCAAGAACTCATGCCTATAATCCGGTTTATCATATGCTCAAGGACATATGAAGTATCATTTATCTCATGAGTAACAATAAAGGTATCACTGGTTGAATGCCTATGATAATCTAAAAGACCCTCATGATCGACTAATGCAACAATAGATGTATCACTAGTTGAATGCCTATGATTATCTAAAAGACCCTCATGATCGACAAAGAAAGGTACGTAGCCAAAGGAATATCATCACTCATAATGCTTGACGATGTGTTGGATGCCATGATTGCCCTCGAGATCATGTCCACGTGATCTACCTCACACACATCACTATCAAATACATCTTCATCATGTGTGTATATGTCATCATCATGTGCATGTATATCAATATCATGTGTTTGTGTAAACTCATGTGCACGTGCATCAATATCATCATAAGTATGTGTGTGTAATACATCATCATGTGCATGTGGGTGTAAAACTCAAAGAATATCTAGGTAGTCCTTGAAGTCCTCTTCTACCATCCATTTCGCATCCATAAGCGAATAGTTCTTAAACTTCAAGAGGAATTTTCTGACCACACTGTCTTTCCTCTTCACGGAATGGAATACAATCTGTTCTGGCTGCAAGATTTCTTCTTGTTCTTCCACTATTCCGGCTACAAGAATTCTTCTTGTTCTTCCACTGTTCCAATACAGGCTCCTTTGGGGGTAGTCTTGTATATGGTTTCAATAAGTTGACATGGAAGGCATTATGTATCCTCCAATGATCCAGGAGGTCCAATCGGTAACATACATCGTTGATCTTCTTGATAACTCGAAAAGGTCCATAGTATTCGGGGGCTAGCTTGGGTTCCTTGTGCTCCTTAGCTTTAGACTTTCTAAGTCTTTCTTTTTCGAATCGCAATAGGACCCAATCCCCTTCTTCAAATGTTACCTTCCTTCTATGCTTATCTGTAGCTTTCTTTTGCTTGGCTTGAGATGTCTCAATAGTCTTTCGAACTTGTGCAAAGGCTATATCCAAATCTTAAACAAACTCAACCGCTTGGAAGATCTCTTCCTTGGTCTTTAGAATGGGCAACAACAATGGTTTGCCCATAAATAATCTCAAAAGGAGCTTTGCCTATCGAAGAGTGAACAATGTTGTTACAGGCAAACTCAACCAATGGAAAGTACTTCTCCCATTGATCCTTTGCTTCAAGATCATAACACATTAGCATATCCAAAATAGCGAGGTTTGCAATCTCACTTTGTCCACTAGTAGTCTGAGGATCTCTATCCCCTCCTACAATAGATTTGGGTAATCCATGATGCTTGAAAATCTGCTAAATAAACAATCTCACCATATGATCTATGTGGATGGTTTTCTTCATAAGAAAGAAGTGGGCCATATTCCATGATTCCCAAATCCTCACTTTGGCAATCCAAAGATGAAGTCCATAGCAATACTTTCGCATGGAATATTGGGAATTGGCAAAGATTGCAATAATCCTGTGGGTTTTTGTCGATCAAACTTGACCTTCTGACAAACTGAACATATTGATCAATGTCCCTTCTCATGCTAGGCCAATAAAAATAACTCTCCAAATCCTGAGTTGTTGTCATGATACCTCTATTTCCCATATAAGGTGGGGCATGGTATTCTTCCATTACCTTTGGCCTCAAATCCTTAGTCACACATAAATGGGTTTGCATCATAAGGAACCCTTCCTTGATGACATAAGAGGTCACCAAGTCTCCATTCTACAACTTGTTCCAAGTGTCCTTGAAATCTTCATTTGTAGCATAAAGATCTTTCATCATAGTGATGTCCAAAAAATGATATCCCATAGAAACTGCATGGGTCTTCAAGATAGAGCATCTGCTACTTTGTTGTCTTTACCATGGGTATGCATAATCTGAAAATGAAATTGGGCTAAGTAACTAGCTCATCTTATATGCTTTTCTGATATCTTAGGTTGAGACATAAAATACCAAAGACTTTGATGATCTATCTTGATAACAAACTCAACACCCATAAGATAGTGCTTCCAAATCTTTAAAGCATGAATGATAGCCATTAAATCTTTCTCATATGTGGGTGCGGTATTTTTGGCTCCTTGAAGTCTACAACTTTCATAGGCCCATAACATGGCCCTCTTAGTTCAAGACTGCTCCAATGCAATCTCTTGAGGCATCACCAAATACACATAGAGTCCAAAGGTAGTCCTGAATGTAGTCTTGTGAATGTCCTCTCAAATAATCCTGACTTGATGGTAATAACCACTCTTCAAGTCGATCCTGCTAAAGTAGTAGCTCCATCCAATTTATCTAGGATGTCATCAATCCTAGGAATAGGAAACCTGTTCTTTACAATGTCCATATCCTCTGGTGAGTCGGCTAAATAGAAGTTACCAACTGCTCTTTGGTCTTACAGAACCTACAAGGTAGCCATCCACATGACACCTTTCAACTTGAATTATGGAACAAATTTTGTCATGACCATCAAATTCTTAGTACCAAGCTTAAAAATTTCCATCAAGGAAAGGTTGATAAGAAATGTACTAACCGACCGATTGTTTGAACTTAAATGCTTGGAAGAAGCTTAACTATGTGTCATCTCTCTATGGAATGATAATTGAAAATCTAAGGCACAAGGAATGGTTCGATAAAGCCTCAAAGACAAAGTAATGAAAGTTGAGAACATGGTTCTCATGTACAATACAAAAAGCCAAAAGTACAAGGTAAAGTATAAAGGGATGGGACCATTCCTTATCTACAAACTCACCCTATGAGGATCAACATGCATTGAAACACTTGGCAATGTGAAAATGTAAGGATTATTCAACAATAGCAAATTTAGACACTGCTATGGTCCTTTAACTGTAAATGTCTTGAAGGCCATTCATCAGAAGAAAGAGGAGAAAATAAAAGAAGTTGCGCTAAAATGTGAGGCCGAGTGAGAAGCTAAGGCTAGACAAGAAAAGTTTGTGCAACCGTCACATTTTTGTTAACATGGCCCAAGTTGTTGACTTAGAAGAGGAGGATTAGGAGGTGAAGCCCACCAAACTCATTGGGCATGACCACAAAGGCTGGCCTAGAACACAAGCTGGCACTAGTTGACATGGGTGTGCTAGCCAAATAACCCAGGTGTGTGCACTGTTGACACCACCCACAAAAAGCGAGTATTAAAGGAGTAAACACATTCAAAACCTCATGCATATGATCATTCACTACTATATTTTACATTGGAAATAACCCCTTGGAAGGAAAGTTCTATGTTATGCTTACAAGTATCATGTGTGAAGAAGTGCTTCTCACACAAGGATTGATGGGGCATAATTGATGCCAAATGGACTAGGACTCACAAACTACTGCCTTGCAACTAATTGCCATACATGTACCTGTCCTAAATGATAGATGAGGAGCCCCTTTCTTGTTAAATTTTAATACCAAAGAATCATTCTTTCATCAAAGATGTGCTCCAACACATCAAATAGCCAAAGGTACCCCACACATTCTTTCATCAAAGATGTGCTCCAACACATCAAATAGCTGAAGGTACCCCACACTCTAACCATGCCACCTAAAAAGAGGCCTATCCTATACTTGACTACAGGGGTAAGTGACCAAGCTCCAATAAAAGCCTTGCCTACGTAGGTTCAACCTTTGTCGTTGAGTATCTCCCACGACACAAATGGCCTCTCCAAAAACTAACCCAACTAACACCAATATTGCTAATATATCTAGCCTTGTAGAATCAAGATCACCCATCAGTCCCCACAATAACACCAATATTTCCATGGTGATGGCAACAAATGGTGGGTACCAAAAGTCATGCTCCATGCATAAGGTTACTGTGAAGAGTAAACAAAAATCTGGGTACCTAAGAGGAAGGTGCACCATACACCAGTAAAAACCATGCCAACAACTAAACCACATAGCAAAACACTTAACCAAAACCCTACACCAAAAACATGGTTCATCAAAAAGTAGAAAAAGAGTCAAGGAAAGAAGTAGAGAAGGGGAAAAGAAGAAAGTAGAAAAAAGAGTTGAGGAAAGTAGTAGAGAAGGAGTAAAGAAGAAAGCAGAAACAAAAGAATGGGGACTTATGAGACACAGACTTCCAATACTGTTTATGTAAAATGGTTCTCTAATCACTGGGGACCTTCTAGGTACATCTCAGGATGGTGGGGCCATGGTGGGTGAAAACCTAGTCCATGTTATAGCCCATCACCTTATTGCTAGTGATAAGAATACCACTAGCTAAGGAACTCCATTAAACAAAAACCCCTGTGCAAGTATGTTCTCATTTGTGCACACGCGACTCTCTTAATCCCAAGAAGTAGAGATTGGATCAAGAGACCATTGCTAGCGAGGCCTTTGTCGACTTTTTGGAAACAAACCTGATGGATACCCCGATATCGACCAGTAGAGCACACAAGAACAAGTACCAGCACAAGGACTGAGAAGAGCCAGTGTAGTTCAATGGCCCCTCCCATAGACCCATCCCTATGTGGCTGAGAACATTCCAAGAAGTGCTAGTAGGTGTGGGCGGTCCATTTTGAGAGCAATAGCTTTTATAGTTCTCAAGAGGTGTAGAAAGTTACTGAAACACATCGGTGGATACAAGAAGAACACCTCTCCTCCACCTGCCATCACCAAAAGCTTCACAGGCCCTCTCCTCCACCTACTGTCACAACCAAAAGCTTCACATGCCCTCTTCCACTCTCAAGGATGCCTTTCAAACTTTCTCGCTACGTTTTCCTTGTTGATCTAGAACCTTGCCAAGAACATGATCACATACATGGCTAGAAAAAAGGAGCAGACAGCAACCACTCCTCCTGGTGCCATCACCCTCAACAATCCAAACCCTCTAGCTCAATGTACAACACATCTGTATTGATGAGGAGATTCCCACCACCACCTTTTCCACAATCCTCTCCAAAATCCCTGATGCCTTCCACACCACCCTTGCCATGCTCTTCTTCTAAAACACCATCTCCCTTACCAAGCCCTCCACCACCTTTCGATTCCCTTACCACGTCCTCTCCTTAACCTCAAGTACTAGTACCGAGTCCTCACCTCCGATCGATTGGATGAGGATGATTTTATTGAATTTTTTATTCCCATTGAGTTATGCATGTACCTTGTTTTACTAACATCATCATAGGGCCATTCGATGGATGCACACACATAGCTGGCATGCCATGGATGAGGCCTATTTCCATCTCACTATAGAGGCTAGCAGTGCCTATGCATCCATCAACATCCTTGCCTTGTGCTGTAGAGTTTGGAAAAAGCTGACTGATGCATAATAGCAAGTGCCATCTCTTTGACATGGTGCATGTGATCTACCCCTAGGACATCTCTAAGGAGGGCTATAGGGAGTCCCTTGAATTTTATCAATCCATGAAGCCAACACTCAAGGTCAAGAAAGAGGAGGACACCACAAACATTGCCAAGGACAAAGATGATGAGATAATGCATTTGGCATCAAAGACATGTTTGAAGAAGGCCTCCCAAATAGTTGGGCCCCTAGACATCATTTTTTGGGCAGTCGGGCATTGTACAAATGAGTCTCTAAGTTTGAGTCTTCTTGCATTTTGACTAATGAGAAAATACATAATCCCATTTTCACAAGTTTGAGTCTTCTTGCTCTTGTGGGTTGAAGTAACTTGTATGCTTTCTTTTCTTCTTGTTGCAGGCATACTTAGGAACTGTGTGGTTGGTGAGTGATGGTGTTGGCATATGTTCTCTTCTCCCTCTCTCGTTCTCTTGTCTACTCTCTCATACCATCCTTCACCATGGCATCAAAGTAGAGGTTGAGATTTCCATAGCTCTCTTTCTCTTTGCTCCCCACCCATTTACAAAGCTCATTTGTAGTGACAATGAATGAGGCAAGGTTGAGGACCCTAGCTCTCCACCCACAAGAGAGAAATACTCTACCATCAACAAGAGTGGCTTGAGGTGCAAACTAGTAAGACTCTTGCATTTTCCTTTCTTTCTCTCTATCTTGCAAGGCTTAAGTGTTCTCAAATGATGAATAAGCTTTACACCTAAGTTTATGGTTATGCATTAAGCTTATGCATGAAGCTTTATGCATAACCATAACCTTATGTAGAAAGCTTATACATAAACTTATGATTATGCATGTCAAATATCTCATGAAATCCACCTATAAGTCTTGCTTTTAAGAGGTGGAAACAACAATCTGATCGAGACTTTGACCATGTTCTCAGGTGCCTAAATGGGAGATTCACTAACCCTCCCGATGAGCAATTCTCTGAGGAATGGCTTCGTACAAAGATAATGAATTTTCTCCAAAAAATAGAACACGGATTTGGCAAAGTTGAGAGACATCGTGAAATAAGACTATTCCCCCACCATTATATGGGTACACACAAGCAAGGGGTGGAGAAAGTGCATCCAAGATGCAAGAGAGAAAAGGAGTGCCAATAATAAAAATCAACTTGTCACTCATAAATGGAGAAGTTTAGCTCAACATGGTGTTGGATAAATGTAATCCCAACTCCTTAGTCCAAATTAATATGTGGTGGATAGGCTAGTGGTCAGTGGTTGGTGTGTAAAGTCTACAAATGGTTGGTGCATGTTCATGCAACTCATGCAACTAAAAATAGGGTAGAGGAGTCTCTAAATAAGGTACAAGTCGTGATCAAGTGATTATGTAAGTTTGGTTCATGTCTAATCACAATTAGTGTCTTCTTGTGTTAATCTCATATCAATTTTCTACATATACCAATTTTTGTCTCTCATATTCATGATGTTTTGTACAATCTTTGATCCATCTTGAGTATGTTTTGATCAATCTTCATAGCTTAGTTATCATATCCAACATTTGGTATCAGAGCTTGACTCCATTAGGCTTAGTTTATTAGCAAAAACCCTAATCAATTTCTTAATCACCATAGCCAGTTTTTCTCAGTTTGAACCACATGCTGTAGTTTGCTTCCATGTGTGCACCTGAGTTGATTATACCCCAAGATTTTAATATAGGCTCTTAGCTTTGCTCCCACGCTTGCTCCAATTCGAAGCTCAACGGCCAATTTCAACGCAGTGCAGCGAATTCATCATCGCCAGCCAGACAGTCCGTTTTCTGTCAGCACAACAATTCACCTTAGTCGCTTCGAATTGGATCAATTCCTTTGAGGTGATCCAAGTCCATCAAGTGAAGATTTAGCACACAAAATTTGGAGGCATATGGTCCACTGTAGCAGCTGCACGCATCCTTTTTTCAATTGCGCCGGTTTTCTGCAGTTTCTGCTCCAACTACATGGTGATATCTATTTTGATTTATATTGATGATATTTTTGTTATTAAGGCTTAAATCATCTATGTGAGCAAGTTTTCAACATCAATCATCATATTTCATCATCATGAGTTCTAAATTCCCCGACAAATTCAACGGAACTGGGTTCCATACCTGGCAAATCAAGGTGAAGGGCTACCTCATGAAGAAAAATCTATGGAGTATGGTCAAGCCACTTACTGAAGATGAAGCAGGTATTTCTGCTGTAGTTACAAGAGCTACAACGGTTGCACTTCAAGCAAAAGATGAACAAGCACTTGGTATTATCATTACTGCTTTAGAAGATGATTTTATTCATTATATTGATGATGTTGAGTCTGCTTTGGAAGCTTGGGAATTATTAGAACGTACTTTTGGTGCAAAGGCAAAGCATTCCAAGATCAGTTTGAAGATGCAACTCTTTGATCTAATCATGGAGAGTAATGAAAATTTAGCAGCTTTGATTAACAGGTTGAAGAGCTTAATGACACAGTTGGTTTATGTTAAATCTCCTGTTCCTGAAGAAGATGCTATTGCTATCCTGCTTAAAAGCTTACCTTCAAGCTTTAGACAAATTGTGACGGTACTTAAAGAGAAGGAGCCAGTCCCTTCTTTGGAGAGTATCATAAATTCTTTGTAGGAAGAAGACAAGAAGATTATCATATACATCTTTTATACATGTATAAAAGTATGTTTTGATCAATCTTCATAGCTTAGTTATCATATCCAACACATGGATGTTGACTCTCTTTGCTGTTTTTGGCATGATGGGTGATTCCACTATGCATATGCCATTATGGACCTCAGTGAGACAAAGGAAAGCTATATAGACAAAGAGAACTTACAAGTGGTGAGAGGTGTAGTATCCTTAGATTCCACTTTTGGGATCCCCTCATCCAACTCACCTACGTCAGTTATGTGCCATCACCAAAGTGCAAAAAGCTAGTACTAGAAAACCATCAAGACTTGGATAAGTTAGGGATGCTACCCATAACGGAGCTTACAACCCTGGGGCATGGACCTCAAAAGTGTTAAAATATTGCATCTCTATTTATGCTGTTGTGGAGTCATGTCAGCCTGTTTCCTACAGCCGACTGCTTCATGCACAAGTATATAAGAGTTGGTCTCTTTTATTCATTCAACCATCTTCAATTGCCCTATTTGATGGCTCTTGCACTCTGTAACCTCAAGCTAATAAATCTCTAGTTTTTTTTTGTAATCTTTCTCTCTCTCATGTTTATTTGCTTCCGCTTGTGCACATTCTTTCATGGTATCATACGCCTAGGCTCTGGCTGCTGCACAATCTGCTTCTCTCCATTTTCTGCTTCCCTAGATTCTCCAGGCTCTAGATCCTTTAAACAGTGGCTGTGTTTCTTCTTTCTTAGCTGTGTTTTTTGCTCTACAAGCTCTCCAACTGCTGTCGGCCAGCCCCCGGCTGCGTTTTCTTCTACAGAGGCAAGTGGAGGAGGTCTAGCTGCTGCAGATTCAGTAAGTGCATTTGACAAGTGGCACATCAGCTCTTCTCCCCAAGATCCCCTCCCTCTTCCAGTAGGAGGTTCCCGGTGGTGTGTTTTTTGGGTTTCTTTTTGGTGCTATCCAGCCTTCATCTTTAGAGGGGGCTATTAGTCCCTAGTTGGATCCTGTGGAAAGGTGCTTGAGAGAGCACCTGGATTGCTTAGCTACTGAGGTTGTTTGAGACATAGCTTCTTTGAGGCAGACATGGGTCCCCCCTGCACGAACAAGGAGGACAAGCTCAGTGGTTTAAACTATGATCACTGGAAGCTACAGATGAAGGTCTACTAGTTCACACACAAGGGTCTCTGGGAGATTGTTCAGGGGCCACGAACGAAAGCCCGAATGCCCTACCAGCTCTAGAAAGTGGACTCAGGACGACCAGGAGGATGCCTTTCTCGTAGAACTTTTAGCTTGGGAGAATCAAGACTCAAAAGCTCATTCTGCACTTGTACGAGCCATCTCACCCCCGCCGTGCAAACACTGGATTGTGCTGCTTCTATTTGGAGAAAGCTAACAAATCTAGATGCATGGGACTCTACAATGCAGTCTGTCAACCTATTGGGTTAGCTCTTTTCCTTGGAGTTTACAGCAGGGACTTCCATGCAGTCATTTGTGATGAAGGTTAAGGTAATTCATGACCAATTAGTGGCAATGGGTACTACCCTGACCTCTTCTCACTAAGCTGCTCTCCTCCTCATCAGGCTTCCTACAGATTATGACATGGTTTCCCGAGCTTTGCAGGTTCAGATCACAACACGTTCCCTCGAGTTTGATGATCTATGTACTCTCCTCTTGGAAGAGGAATCCATCGTAGTTTCTCAGGGGAAATTGAAAATTTCATCGTCTATTGGACCTGATCAGGCACTCTCGACAGTGCAGAAGAAAGTTCAGAGTCCGTGTTACAAGTGTGGGAAGAAAATTGTCAAAGGACAAAGGCAAAGCCAAGGACAAGGGAAAGTCTTCAAAAAAAGGGCAAAGACAAGTCACATGACACTAACACAGACTCGTCTAGTGATAACCCCAGCTCTCCCAAGGCCTTACAGTCGCTAGAGAGAACATAATTGGTGTCCTGCTGCTCTGATCCTAAGGGCATCCCCCCAGCGTGTTGTCTTCCAGAAACAGCTTTTGGGTGGGAGAAGGGGCTTTCAAAAGCTCTCTTATATTAAATCTAGAGCACGGGACCCGTGTGTCAGAGTTCCAAGTATAAAGACTTGCCAAGTTCACTTGATGGTCCGGATGAGTTCCAGGATCAACCAAATTTCCTTCATGGTTCGGATGAGTTCCAGAACTATCGGTCAGCAAAAGCAGGCAGCAGAGACTATGGACAGGATGTGTTCCATGTCCATTTTTTCAAGGTTATTAGATGTGACGTGTTCATAGTTCTACTTTGAGTTTGGAGCCAAGCAGATCTTCTTTTTCTCTTTATAGTGACATTATGTTTTCTGAAGACAACAAGCTGACATGTGCATTTTCTGAGGTGTACTCAGTACTGGCCTTGCTGAGGTGTCCATGGTCGCACCTTCGACATTAGTTTTCTTCTGACTTTCTTGCACACTTCAAGATGCAGAGGGGGTGTTAAAATATTGCATCTCTATTTATGCTGTCGTGGAGTCATGTCGGCATGTTTCCTATAGCCGACTGCTTCATGCACAAGTATATAAGAGTTGCTCTCTTTTATTCATTCAGTCATCTTCAATTGCCCTATTTGCTGGCTCTTGTACTCTGTAACCTCAAGCTAATAAAGCTCTAGTTCTTACTTGCAATCTTTCTCTCTCTCATGTTTATTTACTTCCGCTTGTGCACATTCTTTCAAAAAGATGTTTTGAGGCCATTTCCATTTACAACCAAAAGATTGAATGTGTGGCCATTACCTTGTTTGAGAAAGAGGGGCAGAGAAACACATTATTAAAATCACTCCAAATCTAATCTGACAGGCATTGAATTTGCCTGACGCCAGTGACCAAGGAATGGGACAAGAAAATCAACACCCTGGCTAAGAAAAGTGAGTGCTTCATCAATGCCACTCAGCAAAAACCCTACTGGATTGAAATTAGCCTATCATAGTTAGTAATGCCATGCAAACTCTATTATGCATACCTATCATTTTACAAACCATACAAGACCACACAAGTAGATGCGGGAATCTTAATCAGATTCAACAAAGCCTTAAAGTGCTAGAACCCCCAGTAAGCAAAGAAGAACTTTGTGGGGCTTATCCATTATGAGGTAGTGACTTACAAGCTGAAGACCCCAAGGATTCGTATATGGGGATTGCACCTCTACTCACTTGAAGGCATGTAGGCCACAAAAAGGTTACCTCACTTGCACCTCTACTCACTTGAAGGCATGTAGGCCACAAAAAGGTTACCCCACCATTACAAAGGCCAACTAGCTCAACTCCAACAGAGGAACCAAAGCCCCAACAAACCCCCACACAGGTGAACACAAAGGCATGTAAGATTTAAAAGGCCAAAGAAAAGAAGAAGAAAGTTATTTGTCATTCTCAATCAATAGGGCCAAATGATGGAACAATCAAGCTCAAAGACAGATATTAACATGGAAGAGGTAAAGAAGGGGGAGGACAACAAGAAGAGGCAATTCCATTACAACCCCCATATATATATACAAGAGACCAAGGAGTAGAACTAAGAAGACACCAAAGAACTGGACAAAGTTTGGATCCTAACTCAATGGTCTAGCCAATTCAAAATGCTTTCCGAAGAGACAAAACATGTCTTAATAGAGAAGGTAGCCCCCTCCACTTCAGAGCCAAAGGTGGCAAAGGCTCATGTGGAATCCATCATCTTTAGCACTCCCAAGTTGCTACAAGCCCACACCTCCATAATAGAATAGTTCTAAGCGTGGCTTTAGAAGGCCCAAACAACTATTGGCACTCTGGAAAGAGAAAATCAACACATTTAGGGCTCAAAAGAATTGTTTGTGGCCAAGCACGATCGACTTATACAGGAACCCAATAAGCTAGTCTAGGCTAATTTCCTAGCCTAAATGTACATCACCAGCATTACACAAGTGGTAATCTTGATGTTTGACTATTGACATTACATAAGTTGTAACTCCATAATGGTTTTACATGAAGCACATTGTGAGGTACAAAAATATGGCTTGAAGAAGTTTCCATGCATGGAGTAATGTTAGCCAATGTGATTAGCAGTCAAGTATAAGTGATGGGCATACACAACTTACATTTACCTTTTACTACAAGGCATGCACTAGCTTACTAGCACCAATTTGCAACCTAGTATTTTGCATGTATTTTAACAGCTCACTAGGTAGGAATCCATGCATCCATTCTCCTTGTCAAGTTCAATTTGTAAAAAGATGGCCAAACCTTGCTTAATCAATGTTTTATTTTATGGGATCATGGGTGATTGTGACTCTAGGATCGTTTCAATCCAAGTTGGCTAAGTGATCACACTTTCTGGCTAATTCCAGCTTTTGATTGATCCCACTCTCACCTGCTGATCCCAGTAGCACAATGATCCTACTAAGCTAACAATCCCTCTATGCATGGTTGTACCCCTATGTGGTTGTTGGGTAAGAAGATAGTGGTTACCCTTGCTTTTCCCTTACTGGCATTGAGATGATTAAAAATTCTACATTTTCTTCTTGATTCCAGCTTGTATAATTGATCCCACTCTCATCTATTGATCCTAGTAGCACAATGATCCTACTAAGCTAACGATCCCTTTGTGCATGGTTGTACACCTATATGGCTATTGGGCTTAAAGATAGTGGTTACCCTTGCTTTTTCCTTGTTTCCTTTGCTGGCATTGAGATGATTAAATAGTCTCTATTCTTTCCTGTCCGCAAGTAACTACTCACCTCAAGTAGAGAGTTCTAAATCCATTATGTGCGTGTAATTGTGCTCTTTTCCCCCAAATAAAACTTGGTGCCTTTTTATAGAAAAGAAAAGCTCAAAGGACATAGAGGCGAGCTGACTAAACTCTTACCTTTGTAGGATGAAATGATGGCCAGGTTGATGGAGTTAGAGAGCTCTAGATATTATGCTTGGGTGCATTTTTGGCCTTTTGTAACCCGAATCTTGGTTCTTATGCCTTAGGCTCATTTTGGCTCGTAGCAACTTGACTTTTGAACTCTTATACCATTGGTGCATTTTGGCCTTTGGTGACTTGACTTTTAAGTCAATTGCATATCTGATTCTTCTTTCTTTCCTATTGCTAGGTTTTAAGCACACCTACTCGTGTAATTGTGAGACAACCCTTTAAGAAATGGAGTATTGATTTTGTTGGACCCATTAGTCCAGCAGCACATCCATCACAAGGTCGTTATATGATTGTGGCCATAGATTATTTCACCAAGTGGGCAGAGGAGAGAGCCTCTAAAAAAGTTGATGCTCGAATTACGGCCAAGTTCTTGTGTGAATAGATCATTTCCAGATTTAGCTGTCTCACTAGAATTAGTCAGTGCTCAGGGTTCACATTTCATCAATGAAGTGATTGAACATTTACTCACGGGATCCCTTGCAGTCAATCGAAAATCATCACCTTATTATCCACAAGAGAATGGCCAAGCTGAGAGCACTAATAAGATTCTATGTGCTATCTTGACCAAGACCTTAGAAGCCAGTCAAACAGATTGGGAACACAAGCTAACTGCAGCACTATGGGCCTATCGTATGTCGTATAAGGTAGTGATGGGATACAATCCCTTTCCTCTAACATATGGTATTGATGTGGTAATGCCTATGGAATTCTTAGTTTTGGGCTTGCTTATTGCGATACAAGAAAGGCTTATTATAGAAAATATGTTAGCACATAGAGCGAGGCTCACTAACTTAGAAAAACTTGATGAAACCAGGCTTATTGCATCGCATGGGCTTATGGTCAAGAAATTATGGAGAAAACATTGGGTTGACCATAACCTAAAACACAAAGAACTGGAAACGGGGGACCTTGTCCTCATGTATGTTGGAAGCACCAAGAAAAAGAAATCGAAATACAGAGGGCTAAGACCTTTTAGAGTGTCTAAAATCACCCCTCAAGTGTTAGTCCAAATTGAAACCATCGATGGGGTAGAAATGGAGGGATATATTAATTGAAGTAACCTCAAAAAATATTATGGACCTCTAACCTAGGAAATGCCCTCCAATGTCACCCCAAAAAGAGATCAGGAAGAGCCAAGTGAAGCCACATGCACAAGAAACGCAACAGGTTTGTGAAGATTCAAAGTTCTCACTCAAAACTAAAATGTCTACAACAATGCCTACCCACAAGCTCCAAAGTATCAACTTGGATTCCTTGGAAATAAGACAGAAGGAGGGTGATAAAGAGTACTCAGAACCAAGCCATAACTTCCAATTTGAATGGGTACAAGGTAAAAGGGTTATGCATCTCACGTCATAAAATGTCCAACACATTTGATGCCATGAAACAAGTTCATACATTTCACATTCTCAGTTCTCCTCCTCTTAATACATATTATTTGATTTCGGAATGTTTGAGCATATAGGACTTCCTAGGGTATCAACAAGTGCACACATCAGGGACAAGAGATTTTAACGTCATGAAACGCTTCGAGCTATTTCATGTCGTAAAACACTTTGGGCTATTTCACATCATGAACCGCCTCATGCCAGTTCATGCCATGAAATGGTCAAAAAGCTCTTGAGAGTGGGCTTTAGACATGTGGCATGCCTAATGAAGATGGCCTCCAGTGCGACGACCAGGAAATTATATACATTGTCTTTCCTCTTTTGTGCACTTTCCTCATCATCATCTTCTTCAAGAGCTTCTTCTCCATTTGATTGCAATCATTGTCTGCGCTCCGTCCTACTAGCACTTCACCATATTTGTCTCTCAGGTAGGAGCTCTAAGCTTTACTTTGTGATTGCTTCAATCGTTGGTGATCATACGCTTATGCTTGCACATATTCACTGGGTTGTCACGGCCATCAATTTACATCTACTACCTTTCTTGTCCCTTTTATTCTTTTGTCTTTCCTTGCATTCTTGAAACGATACTTCCTCTCACATTCCAAAAAGAATGCGGGATTTGAGACCGTGAAACAGCAGTCTGCTATTTCATGGCATCAAATCCCCATCTCCACTTTCACAAAAATACATAGTTGTCATACATCCACCTCCCAATGATCGCTCATGCAATCGATACACTCACAAACACACCTCACAAAACTTATAGCCACCGTGAAATATACTCTGCCATTTCATAAATTAACCATTTCACGAGTTAACCATTTCATGAATTAACCATTTCATAAATTAACCATTTCACAGGTTAACCATTTCACGAATTAATCATTTCACAAGTTAACCATTTCATGAATTAACCATACACGGGTTAACCATTTCACACCATCCTGCTCTTTCATGCTGCCTAACAATTTCACGAATTCACCATTCCATGCCTACTAACACTTTCATGTCGTGAAATGCAATCTACAATTTCATGTGGTGAACTATATTATGTTGTTTCACGACACATACTAATCATGTAGTTCAGTGCTACCTTGCTAATTTACCACATCACTCCATTATTGTTGTGTTGCTCACCGTACTAACACTCTTTGCATCATACGTCATCGATTAACGCACCACTCACACACGAGCTCCTACTAGAGTCAACAACGACTAATGCTCTATTGTGAATATTACAGATGGCTACCACCGAGAATTTTGACCCAGAGTATGAAGGAACCTCGCTCGTGACTCAAGCCAGCGCCACAAGATCACCGGCTGAAAAGAAAAAGCGAGGACCATAGGGAAACAAATTGACTTATCTGGGGCCTTATGCCAAAGATCTCAACGGGAGCATGCTTCAGGAAGCCATCCAAACAAAATAAGGCAAGATTCTCTTTCAATAACACAGCCTAGAGTGCCTAAAGACCTTAGAGGATACAGATGTCCAGTATAACCTAGAAAATGTGGGGCTGGGCAAGATGGCAGAAGTACTACCCCGCACAGGTATTCAACCAATCCCTATGTGGAGAATTTCTAATATCTTACAACAAAAATACCAAAAGGGGGACGATCACAAAGCCGTATGGCTCCACAGCACAGGTATAGATCTCCGAAGGAATGATACGAAATGCACTTCAAAATTTGCACCTTCCATTCCCTTGCATCTTCATCACATCGATTAGATACTGATGGAAGATATGTTAAAGAAGGTTGCCTACAATTCAAATGGTGTTGAATATGAGAACATTAGGGAAGAGGTAGATGAAAGAGCCTGTAGAGCCATGTCAATGATCATGCAGGTAAAGCTAGTGGATAGGTATAACAGGATACCTCTTCATAGAATAGCAAAGGTGCCTGAAGAGAAGGAAGAGGATTGGGCTTGGTTTATACATAAAGAAATGGAGCACTACCTCAAGTCCCACCAATCAAAGGTGTGCAACCCTTATCTCCTCACTAATATACTTCGCCATGCAAGATAAGGTGTGCAACCCTTATCTCCTCACCAATATACTTCACCATGCAAGTGGCATCCCAATACCCCAAGGAACTTAGGAACATGAAGTATCACATGCCCAGACACTGTTGAAATATACAAGTGAATGGGTGTGTGTGCGAGAACAAGCCCTTAGCACAAGAGGTTGTAAAAGAGAGTCTGTAAATGAGTGAGTATAGCAGTGAAAAGGTGAGAGGTATCTACTGGGAGAGAATAAAGGGTAGCATGAGAAGATCTAGGATGTGTGGAGATATTCTGGGAAAAGTAAAGAGATGGAGAGAATTAAGCAAAAGAGGTGGAGTGAATCAAGGATGAGGTGTCTCCCCAGATGTAGGGAAGGCGGCACAAATCAAGGAATAAATCAATGGAGCAGATCATAGACAAACTTGTATAAATTAAGGCATTGGCCTAATGAGTAGCTTGCTAGTTTTTGAGTATCCATGCCTACATTAAGCTATCACTAATCTTATCTTAATCATCATCTAATCACTTTCTAATGATGTTGATTCTTGCATTTGATCCACCATAGCTCATGACATTGCTATAAATTTAACATGGTATCAAAGCCTAGCTTAGGATCCATCCAATTTATGAGACTATTTATCTTGCTAATCATCCTATTAATCTTGATTAGGAGATAATCTCAATTTTAGTCTATTTTCAACATCTTTCTGCACCCCCAATTGGTGGAGGGGCTTGATCTCCCTCCAGGCTTAACATTAGGCAATAGCCTCTTAGCCCCACCTAGCAAAGGTGCCCACGCACCGGCTCATAAAGATAGCATGCCAAACCGCCGAATTCATGAGAAAATCGTGAAATCGCTGGCGCCAAATTTTTGAAGGAAAACTGAGATCTACACTTACACCAATGGAATTAGTCTAATTCCTCTTGGCCCCTGGAGTTTTCAAGGGTGCTCTACATGCTTGTGATCTCATATTTGTGAAATTCCTCAAGGAGAAGTAGCATCAAGCTCTACATCAAATCTGCAAAGTGACTTTGGTAAAACAAAGATTAAGCATTCAATGTTTGGTCAAATCTTTTGTTTCTTGGCTTGATCCTCTACTAGACTAACTGCTATTGATGCGTTTGAAAGGAGTTGAGCTCATTTGAACTCTAAGGCCCCAGATCTGGCCTCTCCGCACACTTTGTTTTTTGCACACAAAATAGGGGATTATTTTACTAATTAGTGATTAATCAACACTAATCACTATTTTTGGTGCAATTGGAGGGTTCAAATCTACCATTGGGTATGTAAACTTGTATAAATTGAGGTATTGGCCTAATGAGTCGCTTGCTGGTTTTTGAGTATCCATGCCTACATTAAGCTATCAGTTAAAATAGAATGAGAACAAGTGAACAAAGAACATGCAAAAAGACTCAGAGACCTCAATGAGGCTATAAGTGCCAAGACAACGGAAATGGATCAGATGCTAGTAAGCCACCAACAGGTTCTTGAGCATGTAAACCAACAACTCCACAATAGCCAAACCTTAGCACAGGAGCACCTACAGTAGGTCGAGGAGGCTCAAGCTGAAGCCACCACCCACAAGAGTGCTAAAGAAGAAGACAACCGAAGATACATGTAACTAGCAGCTCCTCGGGATGCACATGAGGCAACCATCTCCACACTCCTCAATGACAATGACTCCAAAATCTAGAATTGGAATGAAGGCTAGCCATCCAAAAACACCCTCAAAGGAGTGTACAAACAAATGAGCTTCATCACCTCATCGAGCGTGCTTCGCTCTAACTTGGTTTTTATCTACACTAACACTCTCTCTCCTTTAATACAAAATTAATCTCACAGAAGACCTTAGCTTAGGAGATCTAACCATTATACATCAGAATACAGAGAGAGATGCTGACCTGACATTGGCAATGGGAATACTAAGGGAGAGACGTAATTCTTACTAACCCAACTAATATCTTCTTTTTCCAGTTACACCCAATCGTGCTCAACCTTTGTAGTTGGTGTCAAGTGTTACAATAGTTTGTCATTCTGGATGACAGTGTCGACAAATAAATGACATGATATCCACACAAGCCAATTATGAGGTTGTTGCTCGAAGCTACCAATGGATCATTAGCCATGGGTGGGTTAAAGTTTATGAGACCCACCAATATCTAAATCTATCTGAATCAACTTTATATCATCCCCTGGGTATTATAAAACTATATGAAAAGATACATAAACATTTTGAGGCAATGCTAACTAATGTTATCTATGATTTTGATTGTGAATATATTGAATATCCAACTATAGCCCAAGAAGAAATGAAAGACCTCCATGAGTTCATGAAAACTGTGAAACCCTACAACCTCCACCCAGTTCAAGGAAAGGGCGAGAGGATAATCTAGGATCCTCAACCTATGTAACTTACCTCGTGTTTACTTCCCTTTCAAGTAAACTGCTAAACCCTTATCCTAGTGTATCTCCTACTAACCAAACTGAGCCAAACTATATATTTTCTTATTACTATTTTACCCCAATTGAATTTCCCACTAACCCTCTCAACCCCGAGGAGTTGCCAACAACTACTCTATCTCCACCACAACATCTCGATGAGGTACAAAATCTACCTTCTCGTAATGATTTACAAGCTTTTACTAATGACAATGTCATTGAATCTTTATCAGCTGTGCAGAATACAAGGGCCTCATACGCAAAGGGAATCCCCTCCTAAAGCCCAAATTGATGTTCAAAGTGTTGATGTAGATTACACCCTTTGAGCCAACACAAAGAATCTTGCCAGAGGCCTACGCTACCATATGGAATCCAGGTGGTAACCATATGTGCCATATCCTCTACGAGCCCAATGCTCGACTTAGCACAGCTACTACCAATGGGAGGTGAAGGGACTTTGTGGGAAAATGTGGCGAGGCAAACCAAACTGGTAAACCCACACTTGGCCGACCTACTGGAAATCTGCATCGTCACATTTATGATCATTTATTGTTTTTTGTAGGTGTGGCGCAAACAGCATCCAGTCTATACACGGGGTGGATATACAACAATAGTAAGAGATGATACCGACCCCCGCCTGGTGGACTTTAGAATATAGCCTGACTAGCGAAAGGAGTATCTTACATTGCCAAGTATAGCTTTCAGTACCAGTGCTCCCTGTCGATATACAAAGAGTAGACCCATTATATATGCCAATCAAAAGACAACCTCCTTTACAGTTCCACGAGGCAAAGCAATAGGATTCCCATGTATGCTACAACTTTCCTAAGTTCTCACCATCAACATTTCAAGATATAACCAGTCAAAGAAATCAAATGTTAACATGGATATGAGCACGACGTAGAATACTAGATCCCGACATAGTGGCTACTATAAGATTTTTGAAGTTGATCATTATTGATCAACCAAAGGAAAGGTATGATGGATATGAGGCAGAGTAGTTATGCTTCAATATTAATAGAGTCCCAGGCTTGGATGAATGCGGAATGATGCTTTATTATCATCGCCTCAGGTGTCTACTAGGATACATGCATGCCACATTTGAAGACATGGTAGACATAGGGTTCTGCACATCACACTCAACATTTAGAAGAACCCTCAAAAAGCTTCAATCATGTCGTAACTTCTACAGACATAAGTTTGGTGACCAAGTCTTTCGACCTAGGTAAAGATTCTGAAGACCAAACATGCATCAAGTAGGGGGGGATGTTAATCCCATTTTAGATTAACAAAGATGCTCCTCCATTTGAGGACATTAATAAGTGTTATTTAAAGGCACTATAAAGGTTGTACATGATGAGATACTGGCTAGCCAAGGCTTTAGTTAGTAAGTTTTGGGCGTCCAATAGACTATACTAAATTCTTCTCTCATCGAGCCAAAAATTGGACATACATAGTTAAAATCGACACTTCATAGAGTGTCTACAAAAACTTAGAGAGCCAAAATGAGGCTTAACATGTGCTAAAACATAGTTACCTATGTTATAACTACACACAATATGGTCTTCTTCCTTCACAAGGAGAATGCCTTAATCTAAGACAATGTCTTCTCAGCAAGCACCATGCCAAATTTCTCCACCATTCCATTACTTTCTACTCCAGCTAATATGAGTTTACCCGGCACTAGCAGCTCCATCGGGGAATTTCCTATTCTAGTGGGAACTTTTTAAAAAAATAGCTTAGTGGCCACATCGGCGGCACTTGGGATGATTTTAGGCACAGCCTATCCTCTTTGGCCATATAATCATGTGGTTTTTGGGAATTCGGCCTTCAGGGCCCTCTCCGGTTCCCCGGGTAACCCCCCTTTATGTGATGTGTTCTCGGGGACTCGCTAAGTTCCCATTGAACCTTCATTCGTGTGGTCAAACCCCCACTTGTTAGTTTAGTGGTTGGCGAAATGAATGAAGGCTGAAGGCACGAAGCGGTTGCTTTTCTCTTTCTCGGGCTTTGGTATCCATATTTAACAAATGAGTACAATAGCCCTTCCACCCAACGGGAGACCTCCCCTCACCCTATTGTCGAGGTCTAGGGTGTTTTTCCCTCGGTTACCCCGTGTGACTCGTCTCACTAGAGTCTTGCGTGTATATCTTGTACGAGTCGCCTAGATTGGAGAACACGCATCACTAGAGTCTTGCGTGTATATCTTGTACGAGTCGCCTAGATTGGAGAACACGCATCCTATCCATATCGTTCGTTGGGTGTGTCGATCCACAACCAACTGCAAATGCCAAAGCGCCGATGTGCACATGGAAGATAATATCCCAATTGGGATATCTTAGGATTGGTGCACTCGCTAAGGCATCCTTGAGAGTGTCATAGAATTTTTAACACTCATATGTCCATTCAAAGATGACGAGTAGTTTGTATAAGGGTCTTGCTATGTTGACATATAAGATTATGAATCTTTTATAGAAATCGTGTCCCATGAATCTGTATAAGGGTCTTGCTATGGTGGAAGCTCAAGAATTAGCTTCACTTTGCTATCATCCGTAAAAAAAATCCATGTTCTGAAATGATGTGGCCTCGTATTACTTCATGTCTCACCCAAAACTAGCATTTAAGTGGGTTAAGGGATATTTTGTAGAATCTACATTTTTCAAGTACCTCTCTTAAGTACTAGAGATGTACTTTTTTTATTACTCCATGTCTCACCCAAAATTGGCATTTAAGTGAGTTAAGGGATATTTTGTATAATCTACATTTTTCAAGTACCTTTCTTAGGCACCATTTGGAGAATTGACACAAAGGTTGGCATATATACAATGCCAGCTCATATAGTCGATTTCACACTATGGACCGACCATTGTATATTATAGTACGAGATTACTTTCCCATATAGTATATACTCTTATCTCTTTATGTTAATGATTGTAGAGAAGAGAAGAAGATAGAAGAAAATTAAGCCATCTATCTCTCTCTTGTATCTTGCTCTCTCTTGTGTGTGGTTGCTTGGAAGGAACTCAAGCTCTCTCTTTCCCCTGCATTCTCTTTATGATATCAGAGCCCCAATTCATGTGAGAGTTAAGGAGGCAAGCAAGAGGCAAGAACAAGGCAACAAAGAAACGGTACATGGGTACAAGCCCTACGGGAGCAGGATTCTCTGAAAAGCGAAGGCCCTAATGAATAAAGGCTAGGGATATGCCCACTTGGAGACTTAGGATCTGGATGGTCAATGGAAAGGGAAATGGATTAGAAGTAAGTTCTACCTAAACAATACCTTGGTGGGAACAAATCCCCTAGCCTAAGACTGAGGCAGTTGTAGACCCCAACCCGGAATTTGCCAACAAGCTTCTTGCAAGAGAGAATAACACCAACAATTGAATGACAAATTGAATTGAACTACACCACCACATAAAGAGAAGGTCTCTCAATGGTCTATGATGGTATAAAGAAATATTGCCATTATTTTTTGGCTAACGAATTTATGTTTTTCGTAGACCATCCTGCACTTCTTTACTTGGTCAATAAGCCTTGTGCTACTACATGAAGGATAACTCGGTGGCTTTTGATATTGCTAAAGTTTGATTTCATTGTGACCATGGCAGAAAGGCTCATAACATATGCATGCCGACCACTTGTCATGTATCCCCTAAGGAAGAAATGCTAGTCAGAGTGGAGGATGAACTACATGATGCCCCACTATTCAAATTGTGCATTGTTCTAGAATGGGCTGAAGAGATCGTCCATTATTTAGCTGACAGTCTTCCTTAAGAGAAACCCCTTAATCAAAACATAGCACAATGCCTTATTATGAAGGTAGTCCCCTACTAATCAATTGTGGGACAATTGTACAAGTTTGGCCAAATATGGAATCATGAGGTGATGTCCTTAAGAATTTGAATACATCAATTGTGGGACAATTGTACAAGTTTGGCCAAATATGGAATCATGAGGTGATGTCCTTAAGAATTTGAATACATCAATCTCCTTTAGCAAGCCCACTCTAGTGTGGCTGGTGGACATTTCCCAACAGATACTATTGCAACAAAAGTCCTATGCCTACCTTATTTGAAGATACAACAGAATTTATAAAAGGTTGTAATGAATGTTAACATTTTGCTGGGGTTCATAATTGTGAGAATGCCCATGCACCCCTTGTAGTTTCCCTACAAACCATTTGAGAAATAGAGTATTGACTTTGTTAGATTTATTAGTCTAGCTACTTGAGGTACTCAAGCACGATTTATCATTGTCACCTACTCCGTTATGAGAATATAATTACTAGATTTGGGTGCCCACTTGAACTAGTAAGCGACAGAGGGACTTACTTCATCACGTGAGTCTAGAAGTGTAAAGCAAGACACATGAGCATGTAAACATGAGCCTAGAGGCTTGGACATGTGAGCCTACAGATGTGAGCCTGCATGCTCACAGCCTACATCCATGGGCCTACATATGTGAGTCTAGAATCCTTGTACCCACAGGGGATAAAAATACCTTCCCTCTTTGAGAACCAAATACCTTCCCTCTTTGAGAACCAAATAACTATTAGATATCTAAACACTCCTATCATAAATGACCTCTGAAAAAATATTCCTATCAAGACCATGTCCAAGCCACAACACCGATGATATAACTCTCCTACTGTACCACATCCTTTGCCAAATGCACAGCTGTGAAACTGGTTGCACAAGAGGCCAATTCTTTCTAAGACTACACCTAGAACTCCATTTTCAAGTTCTAATTCTCAAGGGAAACTGTAATGAAGTAGATTTGGGTGCACATGCACATGGGGAATGGGGCCTAAGCACTTGGGCTTAGGGACATTTACATGTGTACTTTTAGGGGATCCTATATGAGACATAGGGCTCATGGACATTGTACCCCTTTTTGATCATATTCACTCTATAGAGATTTGGTGCTCTTGCCCAAGCTTTCATGGCCTTCTTGGCTATTGCCCTAGGATGGTGACCCACACCCATGTTATTACTCCATACTTTGAGTGGCAAGGATGGTGACCCACACCCATGTTGTCACTCCATGCTTTGAATGGCCAACCCTAGTTTCTTGCAATGGTATCAGAGCCCTTGGCTTAGGTCCTTGCTTAGGGAGAGTGATTAGTGTTAATCATTTTTCGGAAGTGATTTTCACACAGTTTTTATATTTGCTAATTTCTTGTTTGACAAAATTAGCAAAGAGAATTTTGTTAATCATTTTTAAATTTATATTAAACATTATTTTTCTGAACCCTGATCCAGTTACTGTTTGGTTCTTGATCTTGATTTTCTTAATTTTCGTTTACAGAGATTTTAGCAAACCAAAATTGAGAGATTTTCTTACATTATTATGCTTAAAGAGCTTACAGTTCCAATTATTAATCCGTTAAGCCTCTATTTCTGTTCTATTTTCCAAAATCTTGGAGATTCTTGGAGCATATTTACAAGAAGCTTGGTTTCTTAAGCAATTTTGTAAAAAAATTCATTACAGTTTCAAAGACTGGTACAGACTACGCTAAATATTCAAATTACAAAGTTGTGCAGAGTACAGTTTGTTGTAAAGACATCAAGAGTGCTATGCAAGTTTCAGATTTCTATGCAGATTATTGTGCAGAGCAATAGATTGCTGTGTAGAAGAGAGTTCTGGTGCAGATTATTATGACAGTTTGCAGATTTTGTGCAGAAAATTGAAGATTACTCCAATTCATTGAAGTCTGTGCAGTTTCTTGAGGTTTATGCAAAGTTTATTGTGTTGAAATCAAATCTTGACACCAAAACCAAAACAATAAGTGATTCTTGATCGAATCTTTCTGATCTTGATACTTTCTTGCAAAGAAAATAGACAGAGATTACAAATCTATTGAAATCTACACAGATTAGTATAAATCTTGATGTATTAGAAGTAAAGAAAGCAAGAAAAGTGTTAAGAAAATACTGTTTACAACATTTTAGCACATTGCCATCAAGAAGATGTACAGTATGTTGTTCTATTACAGATCTGAGCGTAAGTATTATGCAGAAAGCATATTGATAACTAGATGATGCAAAAGTACACGTGTGTTACAATTTTGAGTGCAAGAATCCAAAAGGTTTGTTGTTTGATTAACACTGTGTTTACAAGTATAGCCTTGCTAGGAATTGAACCCAGTCCACTAGTGTGAGCTAGTGTGCCCCATATACCACAAGGTTCTCCTAGCTTGCACACAAGGTTCCTTGAGATTGAAGATCTCTTGCAGATTCTGTAAAGAACCAGTTCTATGAAAAGATAGGCTGTCAAAGAACAGAACAGAGTGAAGATTTCTGTGGCTAGTAGCAGAGGAGAGAAAATCTGCATTGTAACACCAAATCTACATCTCTGTGGAAGCACAAATGAAGATCATTGCCCAACAAGTTTCATGTTAAGGCTACTCATCATCATCAACAGCAAGTCTCAACCATCTTATCACTACTACACTACTATGCAGGGGAGTGGTCAAGTGCAATACACAATACAGCCATTGAACATAAGCAAACGACAACAACAATCAGCACATAGCCCTTGTACAGAAGCAAACGCATTTGCCAAAAATGGCATAGGTTCTTTGATAAATCCGTCAGAGGTTTGATGTGTCTTTTCAGAGCAAGGGCCATTTCGCTCTCTTGAAAAGACAAGGTTTGAGCTCACCACTTCTATCAGAGAGGTTCAGAAACAGCCTATGCAGAGAAACCTGTGCAGAGAAACCTTCATACGAAGTTGCAATTGAGGTGCTGCGAGGTGCAACAGAGGCATCTCCGTCTTCTTCATCTGTTGAGGTCATCAAATTAGAAGACTCTGCAGTCACTGCCGCAATCTCATCTTCAAAGGCCATCACAAGTGCAGAATCATCTACAGTATCAGTGCACATTTCAGCAACAGCACAGATCAAAATGCCTCCCAAAACACAGCACTAGCATGGCTCGCACGTTGGAAAAGATGCTGGTGAGCACAGTGCAGACTTCAACATTAGCGCACACTTCAGCATCAGCGCAGATAGTGGCACTTCAGCACAGATTACAGCAGTTTAGCGCAGCAAACTACAAGCATATCAATTGTTGTGTATCAACGCTACTGGATGGCTCAACAGAAGGCACGCAGCTCACAGCACAACTCAGCCAGCAGAGACCTCTGTGACGCTCAAGAGCTTAAGAACTACTGAACCAGCATAGGCCTTTGTGAGGCTCAAGAGCTCAAGAGCTGCTGAACCAGCGTAGGCCTCTGTGAGGCTCAAGAGCTCAACGCTCAACATGTGCTCAATGATCCGCAACAGCTTCAACGTATCAAGCCTAAACGAAGAAGTAGCTCAGCCAACATTTTAAGCACAACAGCTTCAACGTATCAAGCATAGTCAGCTCATCAAACCTACACAGGCATGGTGTTTTAAAAAATATATATAATGCAACATCACGGAGCTTAAAACGCTCTTAGCTTGGTGGGGTTACAGAGAGGGAGTGAGAGAGAGATCTCTCTCAGTCGTGGCTTAGTGTGAAGGAAGAAGAAGGAGAGAAAGAACAAGGAGAAGGAAGAATTAAGGAGAGAAAAAACCAAGGAGAAAGAAGAACGTATAGTTTTTTTTTTTAATCTTTTCATTCTCACTACATCCCCACCCTCCATCTACTTTACATCTTGTCGCTTCATTTCTTTTTCACATTAGCCCATCTTGCCCATTTTTCAGCTTATTCCCACTCTTTTTTTTTTTACATCTCCCATTTATCAGTTGGCATTTCCACACCCGACCCTTACTTGTACTAGTGGTGGTTCCCACGCATGATAAGTATGTATTGAGTTAGGGGTGTTCACATGCGGTGATGGAGTTTGTCCTCATGCCTTGAGTTTGTGGAGATAGTTTGTGTGTAGTCTGGGCATATTGGGTGATTGTTCACACGTGTGAGGTGTGTCACACGCGTTGATATTTTATTTGGGGTTGTTCACATGTTTTGAGCCTTGTAATGGTGGCTAGTGTGTCGTGTGGTCGATTTGGTACATTTCAGGCGTTTACGTGCACACTTTGGGCCATTTTTGGTGCATTTGGAGCATTCACGTGCACATTTTAGGCCATTTAGTGTATTTTGGACATTCACACGTGCATCTTAGCCCTTGTTCATGCACGGTTGGTCATTTTGAGCACATTGGTGCTTTTCCACATGTAATGTGGGATTCTTGAGCACATTTAGTGGTGTTTCCACACTTTTGGGCTTTGGCGGGACGACATGAGTTCCCATTACTACTTCTACCCCGCCTATGATCGCCGTGCTACCCACCATCTTCGTCGTCCATATCACTATGTCTCCATCCCAGACCTTGATCATGCGATACCTGCTCGTATCCTTTCATTCTGGCTTCATCGCCATTATCTTGATTTGCCATTTCAGGTGAGGAGTTACATATCATTGCTGAGTTCATACATACATTTGGCACATCGTGGCTTCGACCTCTAGATCCTTCTTCACGGACATCATGCTATGATGACACATCATATTCATGTCACATATGGATGTTTAAGCTTCAGATGATATTACCTAGCTAGTGTAGACATTTATTTGATAAGGAGGATGTTTGTGCTAGATGGTCTAGATGTTCTACACATGGTGATTTTGTTGAGGATCTATGTTGATATCTTTACATGGATGGTTCAGCATTGATTGCATAGGAGGATGTATGTGGGGATTTGATTGAGTGCCCTACATTTGTGAGCAGAGATGACTATATACCTGAGGAATCGGTATCATTATGACATGCATTCAGTGGGTGATGATGTGGATGGTGATCATGATGATGATCATCATGTTAATGATGATATTGATGTTGATACTTGTACACATGGTCATGGTCATACACATACGTGATGACATTGATGTATCACACCCACATACCTATGATGATGTATCATACACACACACATGATGATATTGATGTATATCACACACATCCACATGATGTATATCACACACATCCGCATGATGATAGTGATACACGTGCACATGATGTCACTGACACATATGTACACGATGATGATGTATGTGACAGTGATAGTGATAGTGAGAGTGATGTATGTGAGTCAGATCATGTAGGCATGATCTTGATGGGAGGGATGGCAACAAGCACATCGAGCATTACGAGCATCAAAGAGCTACCTATCTCTATTCCTAGTGATCATAGGGATACATTAGGTGACCATGGTGATGCATTCCATGATCTTGATGGGCATTTGACTAGTCATGATCATAGGGATACATTAGGTGACCATGGTGATGCATTCCATGATCTTGATAGGCATTTGACTAGTCATGATCATTCAGTAGTCATACATCTTTAGTCACACATGGGATTGACACTTCACATGTCGTTGAGCACATTACAGACCATGAGGAGCATAGACCCGAGGTCCTAGTATTAGATGTATTAGGCTACTCCTCTAGATTTGTTACATGTGGAGAGATTTCAGATACGACCACTACTCCTATGACATTGACTTTGAGAGTTTTACAGTTGATGTAGGTATTTCCTTAGATCCAGTACTATTGGAGATTGATCTATCATGGGATTTAGGTCATATAGAGACACTAGTGATGGAGTTGGTCTATACCTTTGGGGATGACCTTAGTGACCTTGGAGATTCCATTGATAGTGAGTTAATTGATACCACTTATACCTCTTGTGTAGACACTTGGTCAGTGCTTAGTGAGATGATGATCTTTATGATGATCCAGCTTCTGTTTTAGAGGGTCACATACATATAGAGTGTCATACACATGGAGATATTGTGCATGGCTCGGATCATACTCATACATACATAGATATGGTGGATCATGCTTTTGACTCCTTGAGTGGTGCTACATATGACGGAGGCGTGAGTTCACATTTCACTCTATATGAGGCAGACCTTGAGTTATGTTCATTTGGCTCCTTCGGATGCCGACACGATCCTGTGTTCTTTGGAGTCAAGACATTTTCCTTTGGATACATTCTTTGCCATTTGAGGAGCATAGTTTGTGGATATATGGATCGACATTCAGATGCATCTACGACATATTCTAGTCTTGGCATACACGATGATTCTTTTGTGCCAAGACCACTTGACATTCTGGTCAGGAGTTTTCAGCTTCTTCGGTGGAAACCTTTCATGCCAGATTCATAGTGTGGTCATGAGGATGAACTTATGAGTTTTCCTTTTGACCCTAGGACTACTATCTCTTTGGAGTCGAGCTTTCCTTTTGATCCAGGAGCTACTACCATTCCAGCTTCGACGGTTCTTCAGGGTATATACCATACATATCCCTTTGATCCTGGAGGATACTCGACTAGATTCGTCATCGACAGTGGTTCCTTATCTACTCCACTTGCACTAGATTATCATGGAATAGCTTGGATTTTGTATGCCTCGGATATCCTTTTGATCTAGGAGGCTGCATATATAGCCCCATCATCCGACGGGACTCCTCTATCCTTTGCATTTGATCCAGGGGGGTCATATGATTCATGCACAGGCCTCCTGCTACATTCAGTCACATGGATGTGATTTTTTTTGGGCTTTTGTACATAGCCACTTGTATATGTCTTTTCTTTGGGCACGACCACCCTTCGATTTCGAGGACGAAATCATTGTAGGAGGGGATGGTTTGTAGTGAAATAGGTTTGGGTGCACATGCACATGGGGAATGGGGCCTAGGCACTTGGGCTTAGGGACATTTACATGTGTACTTTTAGGAGATCCTATATGAGACATAGGGCTCATGGACATTGTACCCCTTTTTGATCATATTCACTCTATAGACATTCATGTCTTCTTAGTGCTCTTGCCCAAGATTTCATGGCCTTCTTGGCTATTGCCCTAGGATGGTGACCCACACCCATGTTGTCACTCCATGCTTTGAGTGGCCAGGATGGTGACCCACACCCATGTTGTCACTCCACGCTTTGAGTGGCCAACCCTAGTTTCTTGCAGAAACTTGGGTTGACACCCATACCAATTATAACATGTTCAGTATTATCATAGGTAGATCTTGATCAATCAAATGATCTCTTGGTGCTTAATATGTGCAATGTTCCACTAGAACTGATGTATCCTCTGTGCTGTTACTTGTGATAGACTGAGAATAATCATCATTAGTAAGAACCTATCTCAATCGAACTCTGACTGTACGAAGAATCCAAAAATTTCAAGTCCCAACTCAGCCTACTATGTTAAGGTAATCAAGATACAAACGAAATTGCTATGCGAATGTAAGTGCTTGGGTAAGTGCCTGGGTAAGAAATTGGAAAAATGTTTCTAATGCTTGAAAAGTGCAAGTGCCTACCTGCTTTTATGCTTTTGAAAGATTAACAAAGATGTTGTGCGAGCAAAACATTTGACAAGGGGATGGCTTCTAACATAGAGGTTCTAACTACAAGTACATTGTGCATGAGTGCCTTTGCTTCATACATGAGTGTGAGTATAAAAAAGTCAAAATTATTAAGATTAGTTGTGATAGGGTAAGAAATTTGTCTGGCTATCATCAGCAAGGGTATGTATGTTGTGCCAATGCATGTGCCTGGGATAAACAATAGAAGCATGCCAAATTCATGTGCTTGGAAAGTGCAAGCACCTACCTGCTTACATGCTTTTCCTTGTTTATAATTTTTTATTTTTATCACACACACACACATACATACATACCCCTCTCTCGCTCTCTCACACACACCTCTCTCTCTCTCTCACACACACCTCTCTCTCTCTCTCTCTATATATATATATATACTAGTATTGCACCCGCGCGTTGCTGCGACCGACCAAGGTTCCAGAAAAGAACTATTCCCTCTCTACGACCATCTCTCTCTCTCTCTCTCTCTCTCTCTCTCTCACACACACACACACACACACACATGCCCTCTCCCTCTCTCTGTCACGTACACACACTCTCAAATGTTGAAACTCTCTCTCTCTGTCTCTGTCTCTCTCTCTCACATGCACACACATATACACACCTGCTCTCTCTCTCTCTCTCTCTCTCTCTCACACACACACACACACACACACACACATACACTCTCTCTTTTAGTCTCTCTCTCTCTCTCTCTCACTTACTCTCTCTCTCTATCTCTGTGTCTCTCTCTCACGCACACATACACATATGTAAATATATAGTATATACAATATTATGTTTTAGATACATAAACCTATACATAGACACATATACTTATACATATATACATGTATTTAAAAATATAAATACAAACATCGACATAATTTAATTAATTTTGATTAAATTTTAATGTGCGAAGATGGGTGATAAGTTGTGGTCACTTTTAAATATATAGATAGATATATCATACACACATCTAAACACACACACACACACAAACATATATATATAT